>NW_023396533.1:208072-539126 GCF_011125445.2 Fundulus heteroclitus | reverse complement strand
CACTGCCTCCTCATTGCACTGCAAGGCAGGCGCCTAACTACGAAAATTTTCTGAAGAAATTTAGCAAGGCGCCTGCCACTTGGTGCGTACCGTACCGTCAGAAATAGCAAGAGGAAGTAACACTGCATTTCAGGTTCCTACGGTCTTCACAGCCCTCGCAGCGGCCGTTTGAAAGGTGCCATGTTAAGTCAATGGCCTCCTAGGACCTCTTGCTAGCACCGTTTATCATGATACTCAGTGAGAGCTGCAGCCCTCTCTGTCTGTAAAGGCATAAGAACTCTGGCTAAGCAGCAGTTGGGTAGACCTTCCTAAAGCTATTTCCGTTAGCAACTGCTACGGTTAGCCGCTAGCAGGGCTGTGTTCCGTATCACCGGTGATGTTACTCTGTTTAGTTTGGTTGAAATCCTGTACTGAGAAGTGCCTAAAAAGGAGAACCAATGCTAAAATTCCCAAATCTGTCAAGCAGAAAGTTTGTACAGGCTCCTAGAGCTACTTCCGATTAGCACATGCTAACCGTTAGCCGCTAACATGGTTGTGTTTGGTATCACTGGGTGAGTGTACTCTGTTAGTTTGGTCCAAATCCCTGTACTGGGATGAGCCTTAAATAGGGAGAAAAAACGTCGTTTATAACGTTGCCATGGTATACTGAAAATGGCGGGTGTGGTACAAAAAATACTTCATGGGATCAGCACATATGTTTTAATATACCAACTGTGGGATTATCTACAAACATCTTAGTCTGCCACGCCGGGTGTTCGATCCCACTACCTCTTGCATGCAAAGCCTGCCTTTCCCTCTGAGCTATACTGTAGCCCATATATTGGGCATGCAGTATTGGGACCATAAGGGGTTTGGTCCCCCATTGAAAAGCAATTGGATGTTTGACACCTGATAGCTTGGTAGATGATTTATGCCACGTAGCCCAAATTTCTTGTGGAGCTTTCTCTCTAAAGTAAGAACAAGACTCTATGAAGCAGAGGATGGTGAACCTTTCTAGAGCTACTTCCGGTTAGCAACATGCTAACAGTTAGCCGCTAACATGGTTGTGTTCAGTATCACCGGGTGATTGTAGCTCTGTCAGTTTGGTCCAATCCTAGTACTGGGCAAGTGCCTCAAATAGGGTTTTGCCAATACTTAATGTCACCAAACGTGACCAAGTTCATTGGTCAGATTGGCCTCCTTTAGCAAACTCAGCCTCACCACATCTGGGCCCAGAACTCAACATTTGACCAAAATAGTGTTAGTGCCATTTCCCACATGTGGGTGGTGCTGTATTGGCCAAGTGGGTCGTGTCTAGGTATCATGCCAGGTCCTGTTGGAAGCAAAGACCCAATAGGAAAGCATGTAAAATCCAAATGGGACAGTAAACTGACACATGGCTGAAAGTCACATGAAATTTTAAAATGTTAAGAGGAAGTGACTGTGCGATTTCAGATTTCTACATTAATCACAGCCGCTGCAGCTGGCGTCGAAAGTTGCCATTCTATCTCAATGGAACGTCTCCCACTGGCCCTCAGAGTTCCGTCGTCATGGAAACTCACTGACACAGCTGCAGCGGGCCAGTCTAAAAAAGTGCAGACACTTGGTGTCCAAGTCTGCCTATTGGATTATAATGGAGAACTTTGCCTCGAACAACGCACGATTTCTCCGGAACCGTAAATGGTAGAGACGTAATTTTTTCTGTGGTTTATTTCGTAAAGGATAGGGGAAGAAGACTTGCTATTGGTTTTTGCTGGAAAAAGTTTATTAAAGGCGTAAAAAATTATGATCTAAAGGACATTTTTATGAAATTTCAGAAATCCTCTGAAAATGATCCCGAACAAATCGCTCTGGCTAAAAAAGTATAAGAGATATCAAAATAATTCTTTCACTGTGAGTATCAGCAGGCTTTTGATGACCATGTAGCTCATTTTCATATTTTACAAAAATCGGTGTAGGCACAGCGACGATGTAAAAAAGTGGATGATGTGGGGAAAATGCAGCTCCAAAGCGATTTCAGGATTTTGCACATTCGCTACTCTCCGAACAAATTGTTCCTGTGGAAAAACCGTAACAGTTATCCACGAAATTCATTTTTCTGAGTGCCAGAAGGGTTGGGACATTCATGTTGTGAAAGTCTCATGTCTGTACATAAAACGGTTTAGGAGTAGCGACGATGCGAAAACATGTGATGTTTTGGATTTTTAGACGTCATTTTTCAAAACCGCTCCATAGGAAATGAATGGGGGAGGTTTCGGGTTTGTGTCGCTCTGAGGTGATTTGCGAAAAATCTATAAATGCCACACCAATTGAGGGTTACATTTCCCGATCCTGACAAAAATACCTACGTTTTGATGTATACTTTGTCTACGTAGAGTGAAAATTGAGCGAGAAAGGTCAAGTTGTTCGGGAGTTTTGAAATCTTTAAAAAAGCTAGAGTGGCCCACTCTAGCGGTTGGAGAATTCCGTCATTGACTTTCATTGTAAACGATGATTTCGCTGATTTTCGGACATGAGCTTTGAGGAGTAACTGTGAAGAGACGATAAAGATATCCACATCCCGTTTTCACTTCTGAGTAGGTCACAGATATATCTACAAACTGGAAGTCAAACGGTGTTCATAGGTGAAAGCATGGCGACACAGTAAGGCTTTGAAAATGGTCATTTTGAGGCTTTTTTGAGGCTTTCTTTCTACCCGACTCCATTGATTATCATGGGTTTTTTGAGGGTTGGTTTTTTGCTAATTTTGTTGCCATGGTAACTCGAAATCCCAATAAAAGTAGTAGCACACATCTCGAGATCGAGCCACAGGTTTTGATGCCTATATTGTGGGGGCGCACGCTACGTTTTGGGCCGTATTAATCGTGAAGTAAGAAAAATAAGAATAATAAAGAGACGCCTTTAGAGGTGAATAGTATAGGTGCCTCCATGCATTTGCATGGGAGGGCAGTGCTGTGCTTCGCACAGCACTGCCTCCTCATTGCAAATTCTATGGCAGGCGCCTAACTAGAAAAATTTCTGAAGAAAATTTAGCAAGGCGCCTGCCACTTGGTGCGTACCGTACCGTCAGAAATAGCAAGAGGAAGTAACACTGGCAAATTTCAGGTTCCTACGGTCTTCACAGCCCCTCGCAGCGGCCGTTGAAAGGTGCCATGTTAAGTCATGGACCTCCTAGGAGCCTCTTGCTAGCACCGTTATCATGGAGACTCAGTGAGAGCTGCAGCCCTCTCTGTCTGTAAAGGCAGAAGAACTCTGGCTAAGCAGCAGTTGGTAGAGACCTTCCTAAAGCTATTGTCCGTTAGCAACATGCATAACGGTTAGCCGCTAGCATGGCGTGTTCAGTATCACCGGGTGATGTTACTCTGTTAGTTTGGTTGAAATCCTGTACTGAGAAGTGCCTAAAAAGGGAGAAAATGCTAAAATTCACCAAATCGTCAAGCAGAAGTTTGTACAGGCTTCCTAGAGCTACTTCCGATTAGCAACATGCTAACCGTTAGCCGCTAACATGGTTGTGTTTGGTATCACTGGGTGAGTGTACTCTGTTAGTTTGGTCCAAATCCTGTACTGGGATGAGCCTTAAATAGGGAGAAAAAAACGTCGTTTATAACGTTGCCATGGTAACTGAAAATGGCGGGTGGTACAAAAAATACTTCATGGGATCAGCACATATGTTTTAATATACACAACTGTGGGGATTATAATACAAAAATCTTAGTCTGCCACGCCGGGTTTCGATCCCACGACCTCTTGCATGCAAAGCCTGCACTTTCCATCTGAGCTATACTGTAGCGCCATATATGGGCATGCAGTATTGGGACCATAAGGGGTTTGGTCCCCCATTGAAAAGCATTGGATGTTTGACACCTGATAGCTTGGAGATGCTTTATGCCACGTAGCCCAAATTTCTTGTGGAGCTTTCTCTCTAAAGTAAGAACAGACTCTATGAAGCAGAGGATGGTGAAACCTTTCTAGAGCTACTTCCGGTTAGCAACATGCTAACAGTTAGCCGCTAACATGGTTGTGTTCAGTATCACCGGGTGGATTGTACTCTGTCAGTTTTGGTCCAAATCCTGTACTGGGAAGTGCCTCAAATAGGGGTGCCAATACTTAATGTCACCAAACGTGACCAAAGTTCATTGGTCAGATTGGCCTCCTTTAGCAACTCAGCCTCACCACATCTGGGCCCAGAACTCAACATTTGACCAAAATAGTGTGTAGTGCCATTTCCCACATGTGGGTGGTGCTGTATTGGCCAAGTGGGTCGTGTCTAGGTATCATGCCAGGTCCTGTTGGAAGCAAAGACCCAATAGGAAAGCATGTAAAATCCAAAATGGGACAGTAAACTGACACATGGCTGAAAGTCACATGAAAATTTTAAAATGTTAAGAGGAAGTGACTGTGCGAATTTCAGATTTCTACATTAATCACAGCCGCTGCAGCTGGCGTCGAAAGTTGCCATTCTATCTCAATGGAGCGTCTAGCTCTGGCCCTCAGAGTTCCGTCGTCATGGAAACTCACTCACACACCTGCAGCGGCTGAAGTGCAGACACTTTGGTCACAATAAGTCCCATTGGATTATAATGGAGAACTTTGCCTCGAACAACGCACGATTTCTCCGGAACCGTAAATGGTAGAGACGTAATTTTTTCTGTGTTTATTTCGTAAAGGATAGGGGAAGAAGACTTGCTATAGGTTTTTGCTGGAAAAAGTTTAATAAAGGCGTAAAAAATTATGATCTAAAGGACATTTTTATGAAATTTCAGAAATCCTCTGAAAGTGATCCCGAACAAATCGCTCTGGCTAAAAAAGTATAAGAGATATCAAAATAATTCTTTCACTGTGAGTATCAGCAGGCTTTTGATGACCATGTAGCTCATTTTCATATTTTTACAAAAATCGGTGTAGGCACAGCGACGATGTAAAAAAGTGGATGATGTGGGAAAATGCAGCTCCAAAGCGATTTCAGGATTTTGCACATTCGCTACTCCTGAACAAATTGTTCCTGTGGAAAAACCGTAACAGTTATCCACAAAATTCATTTTTTGTGAGTGCCAGAAGGGTTGGGACATTCATGTGTGAAAGTCTCATGTCTGTACATAAAACGGTTTAGGAGTAGCGACGATGCGAAAACATGTGATGTTTTGGATTTTTAGACGTCATTTTTCAAAAACCGCTCCATAGGAAATGAATGGGGGAGGTTTCAGGTTTGTGTCGCTCTGAGGTGATTTGCGAAAAATCTATAAATGCCCACACCAATGAGGGTTACATTTCCCGAATCCTGACAAAAATACCTATGTTTTGATGTATAATTTGTCTATGTAGAGTGAAAATTGAGCGAGTAAGGTCAAGTTGTTCGGAGTTTTGAAATCTTTAAAAAAGCTAGAGTGGCCCACTCTAGCGGTTGGAGAATTCCGTCATTGACTTTCATTGTAAACGATGATTTCGCTGATTTTTGGACATGAGCTTTGAGGAGTAACTGTGAGGAGACAATAACAGATATCCACATCCCGTTTTCACTTCTGAGTAGTTCACAGAAATATCTACAAACTGGAAGTTAAACGGTGTTCATAGGTGAAAGCATGGCGACACAGTACAGCGTTGAAAATGGTCATTTGGAGGCTTTTTTGAGGCTTTCTTTCTACCCCGACTCCATTGATTATTATGGGTTTTTTGGGGGTTGGTTTTTCGCTAAATTTGTTGCCATGGTAACTCGAAATCCCAATAAAAGTAGTAGCACACATCTCGAGATCGAGCCACAGGTTTTGATGCCTATATTGTGGGGGTGCACGCTAAGGTTTGGGCCCCATTAATCGTGAAGGAAGAATAATAAAGAATAAGATATAGTCCGTTTAGAGGTGCATAGTAATAGGCCCTGCCCATGCATTTGCATTGGGAGGCAGTGCTGTGCTTCGCACAGCACTGCCTCCTCATTGCACATGCAAGGCAGGCGCCTAACTAGAAAAATTTCTGAAGAAATTTAGCAAGGCGCCTGCCACTTGGTGCGTACCGTACCGTCAGAAATAGCAAGAGGAAGTAACACTGCAAATTTCAGGTTCCTACGGTCTTCACAGCCCTCGCAGCGGCCGTTGAAAGGTGCCATGTTAAGTCAATGGACCTCCTAGGAGCCTCTTGCTAGCACCGTTATCATGGAGACTCAGTGAGAGCTGCAGCCCTCTCTGTCTGTAAAGGCAGAAGAACTCTGGCTAAGCAGCAGTTGGTAGGACCTTCCTAAAGCTATTTCCGTTAGCAACATGCTAACGGTTAGCCGCTAGCATGGCTGTGTTCAGTATCACCGGGTGATGTTACTCTGTTAGTTTGGTTGAAATCCTGTACTGAGAAGTGCCTAAAAAGGGAGAAAATGCTAAAATTCACCAAATCTGTCAAGCAGAAGTTTGTACAGGCTTCCTAGAGCTACTTCCGATTAGCAACATGCTAACCGTTAGCCGCTAACATGGTTGTGTTTGGTATCACTGGGTGAGTGTACTCTGTTAGTTTGGTCCAAATCCTGTACTGGGATGAGCCTTAAATAGGGAGAAAAAACGTCGTTTATAACGTTGCCATGGTAACTGAAAATGGCGGGTGGTACAAAAAATACTTCATGGGATCAGCACATATGTTTTAATATACACAACTGTGGGGATTATAATACAAAAATCTTAGTCTGCCACGCCGGGTTTCGATCCCACGACCTCTTGCATGCAAAGCCTGCACTTTCCATCTGAGCTATACTGTAGCGCCATATATGGGCATGCAGTATTGGGACCATAAGGGGTTTGGTCCCCCATTGAAAAGCATTGGATGTTTGACACCTGATAGCTTGGAGATGCTTTATGCCACGTAGCCCAAATTTCTTGTGGAGCTTTCTCTCTAAAGTAAGAACAGACTCTATGAAGCAGAGGATGGTGAAACCTTTCTAGAGCTACTTCCGGTTAGCAACATGCTAACAGTTAGCCGCTAACATGGTTGTGTTCAGTATCACCGGGTGATTGTACTCTGTCAGTTTGGTCCAAATCCTGTACTGGGAAGTGCCTCAAATAGGGGTGCCAATACTTAATGTCACCAAACGTGACCAAAGTTCATTGGTCAGATTGGCCTCCTTTAGCAACTCAGCCTCACCACATCTGGGCCCAGAACTCAACATTTGACCAAAATAGTGTGTAGTGCCATTTCCCACATGTGGGTGGTGCTGTATTGGCCAAGTGGGTCGTGTCTAGGTATCATGCCAGGTCCTGTTGGAAGCAAAGACCCAATAGGAAAGCATGTAAAATCCAAAATGGGACAGTAAACTGACACATGGCTGAAAGTCACATGAAAATTTTAAAATGTTAAGAGGAAGTGACTGTGCGAATTTCAGATTTCTACATTAATCACAGCCGCTGCAGCTGGCGTCGAAAGTTGCCATTCTATCTCAATGGAACGTCTCCCACTGGCCCTCAGAGTTCCGTCGTCATGGAAACTCACTGACACAGCTGCAGCGGGCCAGTCTAAAAAAGTGCAGACACTTGGTGTCCAAGTCTGCCTATTGGATTATAATGGAGAACTTTGCCTCGAACAACGCACGATTTCTCCGGAACCGTAAATGGTAGAGACGTAATTTTTTCTGTGTTTATTTCGTAAAGGATAGGGGAAGAAGACTTGCTATTGGTTTTTGCTGGAAAAAGTTTATTAAAGGCGTAAAAAATTATGATCTAAAGGACATTTTTATGAAATTTCAGAAATCCTCTGAAAATGATCCCGAACAAATCGCTCTGGCTAAAAAAGTATAAGAGATATCAAAATAATTCTTTCACTGTGAGTATCAGCAGGCTTTTGATGACCATGTAGCTCATTTTCATATTTTTACAAAAATCGGTGTAGGCACAGCGACGATGTAAAAAAGTGGATGATGTGGGAAAATGCAGCTCCAAAGCGATTTCAGGATTTTGCACATTCGCTACTCCCGAACAAATTGTTCCTGTGGAAAAACCGTAACAGTTATCCACGAAATTCATTTTTCTTGAGTGCCAGAAGGGTTGGGACATTCATGTGTGAAAGTCTCATGTCTGTACATAAAACGGTTTAGGAGTAGCGACGATGCGAAAACATGTGATGTTTTGGATTTTTAGACGTCATTTTTCAAAACCGCTCCATAGGAAATGAATGGGGGAGGTTTCGGGTTTGTGTCGCTCTGAGGTGATTTGCGAAAAATCTATAAATGCCACACCAATGAGGGTTACATTTCCCGAATCCTGACAAAAATACCTACGTTTTGATGTATAATTTGTCTACGTAGAGTGAAAATTGAGCGAGAAAGGTCAAGTTGTTCGGAGTTTTGAAATCTTTAAAAAAGCTAGAGTGGCCCACTCTAGCGGTTGGAGAATTCCGTCATTGACTTTCATTGTAAACGATGATTTCGCTGATTTTCGGACATGAGCTTTGAGGAGTAACTGTGAAGAGACGATAAAAGATATCCACATCCCGTTTTCACTTCTGAGTAGGTCACAGATATATCTACAAACTGGAAGTCAAACGGTGTTCATAGGTGAAAGCATGGCGACACAGTAAGGCTTTGAAAATGGTCATTTTGAGGCTTTTTTGAGGCTTTCTTTCTACCCGACTCCATTGATTATCATGGGTTTTTTGAGGGTTGGTTTTTTGCTAATTTTGTTGCCATGGTAACTCGAAATCCCAATAAAAGTAGTAGCACACATCTCGAGATCGAGCCACAGGTTTTGATGCCTATATTGTGGGGGCGCACGCTACGTTTTGGGCCGTATTAATCGTGAAGTAAGAAAAATAAAGAATAATAAAGAGACGCCTTTAGAGGTGAATAGTAATAGGTGCCTCCATGCATTTGCATGGGAGGCAGTGCTGTGCTTCGCACAGCACTGCCTCCTCATTGCAAATTCTATGGCAGGCGCCTAACTAGAAAAATTTCTGAAGAAATTTAGCAAGGCGCCTGCCACTTGGTGCGTACCGTACCGTCAGAAATAGCAAGAGGAAGTAACACTGCAAATTTCAGGTTCCTACGGTCTTCACAGCCCTCGCAGCGGCCGTTGAAAGGTGCCATGTTAAGTCAATGGACCTCCTAGGAGCCTCTTGCTAGCACCGTTATCATGGAGACTCAGTGAGAGCTGCAGCCCTCTCTGTCTGTAAAGGCAGAAGAACTCTGGCTAAGCAGCAGTTGGTAGGACCTTCCTAAAGCTATTTCCGTTAGCAACATGCTAACGGTTAGCCGCTAGCATGGCTGTGTTCAGTATCACCGGGTGATGTTACTCTGTTAGTTTGGTTGAAATCCTGTACTGAGAAGTGCCTAAAAAGGGAGAAAATGCTAAAATTCACCAAATCTGTCAAGCAGAAGTTTGTACAGGCTTCCTAGAGCTACTTCCGATTAGCAACATGCTAACCGTTAGCCGCTAACATGGTTGTGTTTGGTATCACTGGGTGAGTGTACTCTGTTAGTTTGGTCCAAATCCTGTACTGGGATGAGCCTTAAATAGGGAGAAAAAACGTCGTTTATAACGTTGCCATGGTAACTGAAAATGGCGGGTGGTACAAAAAATACTTCATGGGATCAGCACATATGTTTTAATATACACAACTGTGGGGATTATAATACAAAAATCTTAGTCTGCCACGCCGGGTTTCGATCCCACGACCTCTTGCATGCAAAGCCTGCACTTTCCATCTGAGCTATACTGTAGCGCCATATATGGGCATGCAGTATTGGGACCATAAGGGGTTTGGTCCCCCATTGAAAAGCATTGGATGTTTGACACCTGATAGCTTGGAGATGCTTTATGCCACGTAGCCCAAATTTCTTGTGGAGCTTTCTCTCTAAAGTAAGAACAGACTCTATGAAGCAGAGGATGGTGAAACCTTTCTAGAGCTACTTCCGGTTAGCAACATGCTAACAGTTAGCCGCTAACATGGTTGTGTTCAGTATCACCGGGTGATTGTACTCTGTCAGTTTGGTCCAAATCCTGTACTGGGAAGTGCCTCAAATAGGGGTGCCAATACTTAATGTCACCAAACGTGACCAAAGTTCATTGGTCAGATTGGCCTCCTTTAGCAACTCAGCCTCACCACATCTGGGCCCAGAACTCAACATTTGACCAAAATAGTGTGTAGTGCCATTTCCCACATGTGGGTGGTGCTGTATTGGCCAAGTGGGTCGTGTCTAGGTATCATGCCAGGTCCTGTTGGAAGCAAAGACCCAATAGGAAAGCATGTAAAATCCAAAATGGGACAGTAAACTGACACATGGCTGAAAGTCACATGAAAATTTTAAAATGTTAAGAGGAAGTGACTGTGCGAATTTCAGATTTCTACATTAATCACAGCCGCTGCAGCTGGCGTCGAAAGTTGCCATTCTATCTCAATGGAACGTCTCCCACTGGCCCTCAGAGTTCCGTCGTCATGGAAACTCACTGACACAGCTGCAGCGGGCCAGTCTAAAAAAGTGCAGACACTTGGTGTCCAAGTCTGCCTATTGGATTATAATGGAGAACTTTGCCTCGAACAACGCACGATTTCTCCGGAACCGTAAATGGTAGAGACGTAATTTTTTCTGTGTTTATTTCGTAAAGGATAGGGGAAGAAGACTTGCTATCGGTTTTTGCTGGAAAAAGTTTATTAAAGGCGTAAAAAATTATGATCTAAAGGACATTTTTATGAAATTTCAGAAATCCTCTGAAAATGATCCCGAACAAATCGCTCTGGCTAAAAAAGTATAAGAGATATCAAAATAATTCTTTCACTGTGAGTATCAGCAGGCTTTTGATGACCATGTAGCTCATTTTCATATTTTTACAAAAATCGGTGTAGGCACAGCGACGATGTAAAAAAGTGGATGATGTGGGAAAATGCAGCTCCAAAGCGATTTCAGGATTTTGCACATTCGCTACTCCCGAACAAATTGTTCCTGTGGAAAAACCGTAACAGTTATCCACGAAATTCATTTTTCTTGAGTGCCAGAAGGGTTGGGACATTCATGTGTGAAAGTCTCATGTCTGTACATAAAACGGTTTAGGAGTAGCGACGATGCGAAAACATGTGATGTTTTGGATTTTTAGACGTCATTTTTCAAAACCGCTCCATAGGAAATGAATGGGGGAGGTTTCGGGTTTGTGTCGCTCTGAGGTGATTTGCGAAAAATCTATAAATGCCACACCAATGAGGGTTACATTTCCCGAATCCTGACAAAAATACCTACGTTTTGATGTATAATTTGTCTACGTAGAGTGAAAATTGAGCGAGAAAGGTCAAGTTGTTCGGAGTTTTGAAATCTTTAAAAAAGCTAGAGTGGCCCACTCTAGCGGTTGGAGAATTCCGTCATTGACTTTCATTGTAAACGATGATTTCGCTGATTTTCGGACATGAGCTTTGAGGAGTAACTGTGAAGAGACGATAAAAGATATCCACATCCCGTTTTCACTTCGGAGTAGGTCACAGATATATCTACAAACTGGAAGTCAAACGGTGTTCATAGGTGAAAGCATGGCGACACAGTAAGGCTTTGAAAATGGTCATTTTGAGGCTTTCTTTCTACCCGACTCCATTGATTATCATGGGTTTTTTGAGGGTTGGTTTTTTGCTAATTTTGTTGCCATGGTAACTCGAAATCCCAATAAAAGTAGTAGCACACATCTCGAGATCGAGCCACAGGTTTTGATGCCTATATTGTGGGGGTGCACGCTACGTTTTGGGCCGTATTAATCGTGAAGTAAGAAAAATAAAGAATAATAAAGAGACGCCTTTAGAGGTGAATAGTAATAGGTGCCTCCATGCATTTGCATGGGAGGCAGTGCTGTGCTTCGCACAGCACTGCCTCCTCATTGCAAATTCTATGGCAGGCGCCTAATAAAGAGACGCCTTTAGAGGTGAATAGTAATAGGTGCCTCCATGCATTTGCATGGGAGGCAGTGCTGTGCTTCGCACAGCACTGCCTCCTCATTGCAAATTCTATGGCAGGCGCCTAATAAATAGTCCGTTTAGAGGTGAATAGTAATAGGTGCCTCCATGCATTTGCATGGGAGGCAGTGCTGTGCTTCGCACAGCACTGCCTCCTCATTGCAACTGCTATGGCAGGCGCCTTATTAGTCAATTAAAACTGTTTACATATTTTTAAATAGTTGTTACGGTTTGGTTTCACCTATACAGGGACAACATATCCTGGTATTTTCCAGTCAGAAGTTTACATACACTGATTGTGGAGATGAATTTTGGAAGAAAAAAAAATTAAGACAAGCAATTTGGTGAAAAGCTGTGAATTCATTGTGGGGGTTTGCCGCTCTAGACAGGGTCAAAACTTATACAGGCTAAACCTCTCCGCATGTTCAACTACATTTTTTAACCAATGGTGCTGGTTCTAGGTGTGTTTGGAAACTAAATGAAAAATATCACTGAAGAAAGTTTAGCATCTATCCACCACAAAACTCCCCCCTTAGTTCAGGGTGCACCTCATGTAGCTTTAGAGGATTTGTAGCACTGGTTTGGCTGTTAGAGAGTCTGTTGTTCTGCGGTTGCCACTGATTTCCAAACAAAATCCAACAATTATGTGCTTGTCAGCAATTTTGTCAAATAAAAGAGAAAGTTTAGACGATTACTGGCATTATTCAACAAGAAAAAAGCCACTTCCAAACCGACTGATTTAACCTAAGTCTAGATCGGTCTGTTAGTACAAACAGACCGTGGTTTGTGTGAAGAAAAAAAAAAAAATCGGCAGTGCAAATGTTGGCTCTACTGATTACACGCCAACAGGTATTGCTGACAGCAACCTCTGCATTTTTACTGTGCTGCAGGCCGGCCTGTACCCTGCATGGATTTCTGTTGCTGCTTGCAGCCGCCTGATGATCAGCAGCCTTTATATCCACCAAATAATGGATCAATGTTTATAACCGTAAAACCAAAAGCTACTGACTGGATATTTCTGCCATCACAATTAAAAATCATGTTCTTCTTACTTTGGTTACCTAACTTTTACCTGTCTGGTACAACGCTATACTGTTCTGCTGTTTTTAATGATGAAAATCAATATTTTGGTAAAAATCCCCGCCGGCACAGTTAACCGCAAACACCCCTCAACCCACCAAAACACCTACTGCAAAGATTAGCCCAAGTTCTGGGGAAACCCTGAGTTCTATAAAATGAACTATGGGGGAGAGGCAAAATCAAAGCATCTAGTTTTTTAGTTTAAAGATGGAGACGATAAAGTGGAGCAGAATGAGCAGGTTCCAGTGAAAAACCTGCAGAGTCTTATCAGAGCAATATATTGAGAGCAAAGTTTGGTTTTGGTTCTGTTCTGTGGAGAAAGTCTTTGCAGTTTTTGTTAATTTGTGTAACAAAATATGTTTAAAATATTACATTATTCTGCAAATGAACTTGTTTTTATTTTTCAATTGTTATCTGACTAGGCCTTATGTATTAATAATTGCAATTTGTTTTCTTTTTCCTTTGCTGTACTAACTTAACTTTAAATTGAGCTTTGTTCCATTTTAATCAGTATTGTCTAAAGTCAGCTGTCACCTGAATCTCCCCACTTTGGGACGGTACAGCTATTTCTATTGTGTTAAAACTGTGTCAGAATGATATGAAAAAGGTAGTATTTATCATACCTTAATTTAAACTAGATGTGTACCTTATTTGATAAATGTGTCATTATCATTATATTATCATTTGTCGACTAAAAAAACCTAGTTTAACATTGTCCCTGCAGTACACTAGTAGGATCTGTTTTATATAAATAGAATAAAATCTATTCTATTCTAAAAAAGAAAAACTCCAGAATGTAATGTACAGGTGTAACTTGATACTTTTTTGTGACTATTTTCACTACAGATGCATTTGCACTGCATTTGCAAGTCCACCAGAAAGGGCTGAACTTTTAACATTTTGATCCTAGAACTTTTTTAGTTGAAGATTTAGCCTTGTTATTCAGAGTGAAATATTCACCGATTTAGCTTTTTTTTTCATTTCTATTACTCATAGAATTAGCTTAAGTAATTATGTTAAGAATCAGCAGAATTTGTACATTTTTAACGATTACACGATTAATTGTCTGAACAATCATTAGAATAGTTTATAAGAGCCATAGTTAGGACATGTACATTTGACAGGACAAATATTAGTACAATCTGTAGAGAGATGGCTGCCTTCAGAGTTGGTTAAAAAACAAAAAACAACAACTATATTTTAACTAAGAGAGTTGTAGGATAAGAAAGGCGTGACTTCCACCAGCGTAATGACTTTTACTGACCGTTTTGATTTTTACTGAGCTGCGGTGGTCAGTGGTTTATTGAGATAAGGGGGAGGTTTCCTGTTCGGCTCCCTAGCTGACCAGGAAGTATGATGTCTACGCTGACCAGTCAGTCTGTTGATTAAGATAACAGAGAGGCTCGGTGTTTTTGTTTATTAACTAACAATGAAAGGATGTCATGCTCGTTGAAAGGACGGTTTTGCTGTTGTGTGAAAATGATAAGATAACGCTCTGCACGAATTTGCTGACTGCAAGTCGGCAAAGATCAATATTGTCCCCCTTCCTGCAGTGCCACACATGTGTTTTGACACAACTCCTCCCCTCCTCAACAGATCTCGTGAAATTTAGGTCGTGATCCAAAAACCTGTGGTCAGTACGACACTGTCCACCGTAGTATGAGGACGCTCCAAACCTTTAGTTTGGAGGGAGGACTGACTTCAGCTTTATATCAGGATTAAAGATTAAGGATTCTCTATTTCATCGCAATCACAACGGTGCGGGACGGAGGTTTTTTCCACGTAGAATGTGGCTGGTCTGCTGCTGAGCGTTAGATTGAGTGCGTATAAGATACATTAATTGCATGTGTACAACTGAAATAAATAGATATAATTAAATAATCACGATAGTAAAGTGAATTGTATTATAATTAATGTCATCATTTAATATGGATGGTATGCTGCTGCTAAGCATCAGATTGAGTGTGTATAAAAATTAAATAACTGAATGTGGATAAAAATGAAATCATTGGATGTGTATAAGATAAATTAAATAACTGGATGTGGATAAACTGAATTAAATAATTGGATGTGTATTAAAGGAATCATTAGACAAACTTAAATAATCACGATAATAAAGTTAATAACTATATTAATAATAATAATAATATCATATTAATGATAATAATATAATATGGGTAAGGCAGGAAACAAGGAGGGGCCGGAAATCAAGAGGGGCCAGAAATCGAGGGAGGCCGGAAGTGAAGGGAGGCCGGAAATAGGGAGGGGGGACCGGAAATCAAAGGGGAGACCGGAAATCAAAGGAGACCGGAAATGATTAGGGTCATTAATCACCCGTCGATTAAAAAGTGGCAGTACATATACTATATAGTCTCTGCTGCTGCAGATAATGTTGAACTTTCAGATTTCTCCTTTTATATAAGAGTAATGCAAGATCTAATGATTACAGTAAAGGAGGTTAAGCTAAGAGCACAATAATTGTGAACGGAAATATCTGGATGTGAAAGTGTTTGAAGAAGGTAAATGACAGAAGGATTGGGAGTCTTGATAAGAACACTAATTACACCTTGTTTCTGTTATTCAACAGTAAACAAGGTGAAAGCGCTGGCCTCTTCTGCTGATTTAAACTCCTTCTCAGCACCGTTGTGGGTGATCCGGAGGTGTGCAGGATAGAGCAGACCAAAGCGAATCCCCGGTATTTTTCGGAGCCGGTACCGAACATCATTAAAGGTGGTATGGTCGGAGAACATAGAAAAACTTGTATCTCCAATCTTGAACCGTTGCTGGTTCCTGGCTCGGCGCAATATGTCCACACAGTCAGTATGATAGTGAAGATGGGCGATTTATAGGGTGAGGGCGCTCTCCGGGTCTCGGCTTCGGCTGGGGAATACAATGAGCACGGTCAACAAGAGGCTCCTTCTCGAGCTCAAAAGCCTCCTTAAGCAGGGCTGAGACGGCTGTAGCAGTGGAAGAAGTGGGAGAATCCTTAGGAATTCCCACTAACTGTATATTATTGCGCCGTGATCTCGCCTCCAAATCTTCGCATTTATTGTCCAGTCTAATCAGCTCCTTTGACAGATGCTCCACTTTAGCCTGTAAGATAGTAATGTCGTCGGTGCAGGTGGAGAGCGATGTTTCCATTTCACCTACAATGTTTTTCAGAGTGCGCACCTCAGTCTGGATAGTAGTGATACTCCTAGATAACTCCGACATAACTGCTTTCAGCTCAGTTTTGATGCTTGACATGTTCTCAGTCAAGGCAGCTTGGAGCTCAGTTTTGAAAATGGCCGGCATCTCAACCCGGAGTGACGAGAGCAGCTCGGCCATAAAGTCGCAGGGAATGTCTCCTCCGGCTTCAACCTGGCTGGTGGAAGGGTCACTACGAAGCGGGGAACCATCGGGGCCTGTGCGAGACAGGCCCCGATGGTTGTGTAGGTGGTTTAGCTTTCGGAGGCATTTTAGTCGGCAAAAATACGATGTTAAACATGTAATATAATAGCGAGAGAGCACAACCTGAAAAATGGAGACAGAAGGTGTGCCTAAAGTAAAATTTTTAAAGGTTGTCGCAGGAGCTCAGAAAAACACAACCTACTCCATACGTCGCTAAACTGGAAGTCTACAGAAACAGTCTTAAGATGTTTATTTAAGGCTCTACGAGGGTTTGCACACAAAGTGATCAACAAGCGAGGTCGGAACATCAGAGCGGAGGAAACTGCGGGAAGAAAGAGGATAAATTAACAGGGACCAAGGGACTATCTACAGATGCTACTGTGCTTACCACTTGGCTGGGAGGACCTACCCGGGGAGGATGAGGGGAAAAGGAGTTATGTGACTGTAAACTCTCTGGTGGAAGGAGATGGCTGAGTGACGGGAGGGCTGGCAGATGTTACACAGGCGGGGAGCCCCAGCAGCACCACTGCGGCGGCAGGCAGAAGGAGCAGCTGGAAGAACCAGGGTGAATCCAGAAGAACCAAGGTGAATCCAGGGAGGGGGTCTCTTTCCCAGCTTGGTAACACCAATGGAGATTTTGAGGGGAAAGGCCAGAGCAAAATCTGAGCAGTGGGGATTGAAGAAACTGTTCTTCAACGCACGGAGCCAACACAGGTGAGCAAATCCAAAAACACGACGAACACAATGGGGTAACACTATTGCGTCTTCCAGCTGTCTGAGCACTCGCTTTAAGCCATAGAGAAGCAGTCCAAATGAGCCGCAGGTGCGGGGCACGCCCACTTGTCAACTGCAGCCACCTGTGGACCAGAATTAGTAGAGCACGGAAAACACAGAACCCTGACACCATGCAGATGCTCTGGATATGATAATATGTGCAGAAGCTCTGAATATGGGAACTCAAGTAGTATCTCTGGTAACTTTCTGTCTCTGTCTCTCTCCGAGGTCGGTCGTGTCTTTTCTCTCTCTGCAGCTTTTACCCCCCTCCCCTCCCCCTCTCCTGCTTTGCTATGTCTTGTCTTCTGAGCGCTTTCTTCATATCAACCGAACTCTGAAAAACATGGATCTGATAAGCTGGTCTCTCAATACTATTGATAATTTTTTTTCGACGGGTAGGCAACGAAAGGGGGACACGTCCGGTCCTGATTTGACCTATTTTGTGAGATACACCCTAAATTCCTGGAGAAAAGCGGTGTGTCTTTCGACCTTGTCATTCCTGGACGTTTGAAATTTTCACATTGGATTAAGGATACTGGGATCTCTACTTATTGGTCTTTGTGGATTTTTGAAGTATCGGCAAATACAGTGGATGTCGAAGCCATTTGGCCTTGATCAGGCTGCCGGCTGCATGACGAGCTCACTGTGGCTGTGAACGGACAAACCTGGCAGGTGAATGGAGCGAAGCCGAAAAGCTGCCTGTGTTGGAACACAGACTGACTTTGGTGGTTGAACTCAAGGGGAGATGGGATAAAATCTGGAAGTGAAGCGCGAAAAAGCTCAATAATTTGGAAAATTGGATTTATGTGGAGCCAGCAAAAGACTTAAAAGCTGACAGGAAAGGCAGTGCAGCTTGTCTCATAACAAATAACATATTTGGATTCCCTCCCTATCTCAACTCCTGGATTTTTATGGCGGAGAGTGCTCAGAAAAGACCCGGGCTACCACCCTCCCCCGCTGACACCTGAGGATGCTTCTCTGAACTGTGGGCCGGCTGATAACATCAAGGACAATGGCCTCTGGAGAGTGTTCACGGAGATAAAACACTTTCGCCCATACACACACGCATAACTGATACTCATAAAACTGATGAATTACGCACACGCGACAGGTCTCAAATGTTTACCTTCTGCATACATGTTGTATTGTGTTATTTGTGCTTTTCGTGCTATGAGGGTTTTTTGTGTCGGTTGTCTCTTTATTTGTGAGAGCATAAATAGGCAAACATTTGTCTCTTCCCACCCCACCCCCCTCTTTCCCCCATGTTGTTGCAATTCCTTCGACAGTTCAAGGGCAGCGCCTCGTGAACTCCGTGTAAGCGGGGTTCGGGGCTGTTTGGAGGAATGTGGCCTTGACGGCTGCGCTATTTAGCAGTGGCTGACTGGCTGTGTTCCTTGGCAACGCAAGGCCTCAGTCAATCGTTCCCCCCAAAATGTTTGTTTGTTTATGTGATGGACGGTTGTACTGTGTGTGTACCTTAACATCTTAGAGACATTGAAAATGATTCATGATCAGATCAGAAGCTGTGCAGCCATTAGCATGTTGTAAACAGTTATTGAGTCTGTTGTGAGCAGCGAAGGTTATAAAGTCCAACAGCAGCTGGGAGGAATGATCTGCAGAAGTGCTCCTTTGAGAATCTAGGATGCCACAGTCTGTAAATGAAAGAGCTCTCCAGCTCTGTAACAACCCCATGTATGGGGTGGGAAAGACTGTAATTTTTCTTACAGTTATTTTGTCTTCCACCACCTGCAGCGGGGACAGATCCTACTGATGAGTTTATCTAGCTGCTTTCTCTCAGCTACAGATAAGCCACTGCTGCAACAGACCACACCATAGAAAGTGGCTGATCCCACCACAAAGTCAGAGGTCCTCAGGAGTGCCCCTTGCACTCCATAAGACCTCATTCTCCTTGTCAGGTAGAGTGCTCTGACCCTTCCTGTAAAGAGCATCTGTGTGATGACTCCAGTCAAGTTTATTGTTGAGGTGAACACCCAGGTACTTACAAGAGTAGACTATCTCAATATCAGTTCCCTGGATATTCATTCACCTGTGTCAATGAGGAGAGTCTACGCTTGTGAAAGTCCACCACCAGCTCCTTTGTTTTCCATGCATTTAACATGAGATGGTTCTATTGGCACTACAAAGCTCTCTATCCACTGTCTGTACTCTGACTCATGCTGATCTGTGATTAGACCTACTAAGGCAGAGTCATCTGGGTGCTTCTGTAGGTGGCAGCCTGGTGAGCTGATGGACAATTCTGCTGTGTTGAGAGTGAACAGAAACGGTGCTAGAACAGTTCCCTGTGGTGGTCCTGTGCTGCAGATCAGTGGTTCACCAGTGAGATAACTGAGTATCCACTCTAACAGGTGGTGGTCCACTCTTGACCTCTCTAGCTTGTCCTTCAGGTGTCACGGTTGTATGGTATTGAAATCCCGATGCTCCCAGTATTCTCCAGATGGGCCCGAACTTGGTGCAGCTGGTAAAAGATGGTTTCAGCTACCCTAATCCCGGGCTGGTATGCAAACTGTAGTGGATCCAATGAAGACCTCACCAGGGGGCGAAGAAAGTTGAGGATCAGTCTCTCAAGGGTCTTCAACAGGTGTTATGTTAGTGGAAGGAAAGTAAAGTGATTTTGTAAATGATCTGGGCAGATAAGGGGAAACTAATGTAGAGAACGGAGAAGGGGGGTGATATGATCATTTTTACTGCGGCACAGTTCTGCACATAGTGTGATCTCTATATATTCTGCATTCTGAACCAGTGTCTGTCTCACCAAAATTTCATTATGATAACAAATAATCACATTAAAGCTTCTTGACTCTTGTCAGGAATCCCAATGAGAAGTGCATTGCAAAGGAAAAAGGCACGGACAAGCCTCTCTGCATCAGAAAGAGAGAATTAAAGCTGGAGGTGGAAAAATTAGATTTTACAGATGTGCTTGACATGGCTTTCAAAGGTGAGCTGTGGATCAAAGATAACACCAAGATTGGTGACCATAATGGAAATAAAAATTGTGTGGCCAGAAAAAGTAATAATAAGATTTATTTTGTTGTTCAAATTGAAATGCCAATTGAACAGAAACAATGAGTATTTCCGAACAAGAGCAAGGCGAGACAATCAAATCCAGAAAACAAATGAACTGATCACATTTACAGCTACGGTGGTGCCATATATGGGTGCCTTGGGACCTCGTTTTCTGTGTATTTTTGTATTTTTCCTGCTTCCACACTGCAGCCACTTTTATCAGAGAGCAACTCTTATCGGGGACTCCTATTAGGGCAGATTTCCCCATCTTCTGTTAAACTGGTTTCTCTGAGATCCTGGTCAGAAGCGCAGCAGCAGCTGACCATTGCTCCTGACCTGAATGAACTGAAGTAGTGATGTCATACATTGACTTCTGTGAGGACATGCGTATGCATAAGACCATACCGAATTTCAACAACAACAAACCGTGGTTGTTCTCACATTTAAGGCAGCTGTGTTGCACCAAAGAAGAAGCTTTCCACAGTGGAGACATGGCCCTGTATAAGCGGACTAGAAACAAGCTGACAAAGGAGATAAAATTCCAGTGAGAAAACAAAATAATAAATTTCTTCACAAACAACACTGCTTCAGTGTGGAGGAACTGGAAATCTATAAAAACAAAAAACTACCGACCCCTTCCTGCACATTGTGTGACAACACCACCTAACTGAGCATCTGAACTACATATTTTGCAAGTTCAATTATCAAACCTTCACACACCTGTCTCACACAAGTCGCCCCCCCCCCCAAATCCCCAATCAACAACTATTCAACCTCATCTTCTCCACATGTGCCGGCACTCAGCCAGGACAGAAGATGGTTGGAGGTGAACAGATTTCCCAAACTGCTTTATATGACAAGTAATGCTTTATATGACCTCAATGTCTTTATATGACCTTTATATGACCTCAATGTCTCCTCAAGCTCATCAGGTGTAGCTAAGGCAAGTTGAGTAAACAAAGAATACAATAGTGAGGGTGACGTGACTGTGGAGCAAGGAGCTGCCTAGGTAACTGATGACAGTGTGGACTCCGTTATGGTGGGTGTGGACATGAAAGCCACCTCATGTCGATGTCCTCTGGGGCAGGAGGATGATATGGGTGTAGGTCACAGAGCCAATACAGAAACACTGATATCGGCATCTCTGTGTTATTATGAAGCTGTTAAGCAATGGAAGCCGACGTTATTAAGACTATATCATACCAAGAAGAAGAAAGGTAAGAAAACAGCACTGCTTCTACTGTAGAGAAGTCTGTGTGGATGTGTAGTTAGAGCCAGGACAATGAGGTAAACAGCAGATGAACATTTTGTGAACATTGTTAATGTACTTACAGGTATCAAAACCTAATATAGTGGAAGCTGACCGGTCTGCAAACAGTTTCTAAACTTAGCGAGAATGTTAATGTCCTGCCTGAGTTCCCTTCATCTACGCCTGCCTGCCCGCCTGCCCGCCTGCAAGTATTCCCTCTACCATACTGTTGATTCTTTTGCTACCTCCAGCACTCCAAGAACTCTCTCTGCTGTGCTGCTACTTCTGCTGCAACCCCTGCACTCCAAGAACTCTCTCTCTCTCTGTGCTGCTGGTTTTGCTGTTTCTCCAGCGCTCCTAGTATTCTCTCGGCCGTGCTGTTGGTTCTCCTGCTACCCCAGCGTTCCAGCGCTCCAAGTAACCTCTCTACTGTGCTGCTGGTTCTTAACGCAGCACCCGCAGCTCTCCAGCCCTCTAGCCCTCCAGCTCAGTATTATTCACCTGCTCCAGCCCTGTAAAGACCCTGGTTCTCATCCTCCAAACTCATCGTCTTCAATAAACTCTCTAAACAGAGCTCTGTGTATTTGGTTGTGTTCAGGTTCAGTCTACAAATCATGACAATCTCCTGTAGAATGCTGAGAGGAAGAGAGCAGAATACAGTGTAGCTCGGGTAGACGAGGGTGATGGAAAAATCCCAATTGAGTTGGGGCGGCACAGACAGCTACAGTTTGTTTGTATAATAAATTATAATAATATTTGTATAGTGTAAAACTAATCATACTGGATTACAAAGTTGTTGAAAATATTTTGACTACAATAAATGTGATACAATTTTGGCATGGACTCTTGATATTTTTGTATATTACTCTGTAATGACTTTTGATGTAAACCAGTACTACAACAGTAAACTCATTTAAAAAGAATTGAATTCATATGCAATTGTATAATAAGTTTTAACTTACAGGAACTTGATCAAACGTGATGTCAGTAACATTGTTCTTTGGACAGCTCTGCCATGAGTTGTTGAGTCTGAATCCAAAGGCACTGGTGTGTCTTCCATTCAATGCTGCAAATTTTCGAAATGTACAATTCTGAACATTGATTGGCCCATCATAGATTTGCATGCCTCGGATAGGGAAATCTCTGCGGGGAAACAAATCCACATAAAGCATCTGACTAGCAGTTCATGGACAAAATCTGTGACTCTGTTTGCAGGATAATAGTAAAAATGTAAACATTCTTCACATCAGTAGGGGCTTGTATAAATATGGCTAAACTGAACATTTGTAGTCCAAAAACAACTGACTTAATCCACCAGTTTGTTGCACAAAAAGCTCAAACATAATCACAGTTTAAAATTACAGTGACAATATCATTGTCGCATTATTTTGGAACTGGTAGCAGCTGCAAATTAGTGTAAAGCAGTGCTGCTCAGCTTCCCAAAGAACACAATAAGTAAAAGAGCCTTCAAAAGCCACTTACATGCCACGTGGAAGTGTCCTACCAGAGAGGTCAGTGCCTCCTGGGCCCCAGAACTTGGTATCGGGAAGAAGCATCCCATGATTACCACTCTCACCCACAAAGAGTGAGTTCTTCACCTGCTGATGAGAACCATCATCATCTGGAAATGTCCCTCCACTGTGGGAAAGTGAGATAGTCCATGATGAGTCAACCGTTCATTGATCAAATCCCAATACAGTTTATTTAGCAATAAAAAGGTTTATATCTGATCAGAAATATAAAGGAAACCCACTCATGTAGAATATAAAGATAGGACGCTGTAATACTGACCTTTTCTACTGTTGCAGCATGTTAACAAATGAATATTATATAAAAACGCTGACCTCACAATGGCAGAAATAGTGACTCAAATTTGACTCCAACTTGGGTCGCACTTAAGTCACAAAAATTAAACACTTCAGACTTCAGTTAGACTTGTTCACTAAGGTTCCGGGTCTGGACCCGATAATTTGACTGAAACCAAAGTAAAGTTCAAAGATTTTATTAAAGACACTGCCGTGTTTGTGAATGCGAACCAGTGTGAACCTCACCTCTCCCTTGGCCAGCATTTGCTAACACAACAACAATGGTGGAATTCTAAGTTCTAGTTGTGTTTCAGACACTATTTAATTTATTGTGGATTTCACTCCAACACATTTTGCCCCTTCACTGCATTTGTCTGGACCACCCTGTCGTCAGAATCAGAAATACTTTAATAATCCCAGAGTGAAATTGCTGTTTCAGTACAACCGCAATCACAAACATTTTAGGGGGAGACAATTTACTGAGGCCATGCTCCCAAGGACACTGCTTACACAGTGCCCACAGGTCGCTTCCATTACTCTGTGGAAAGATAGAGGCCACAATAGGGGGAGGTAAAAAAACACATATTTCAAACTTTATTCTAATACAGAATACCGTTTGAGATATCAAAAACCTCAGCACGAGAAGCACAAATAAGACGAGACACATAAAAGCAGAAAGGTAAACACTGGAGACTAGTCGCGTGTAAGTTCATCTGTTTTTGTGAGCATCAGTTATGTGTGTCTGTTTGGGTAAATTGTTATATTTCTGTGAACACTCTCCAGAGGCCATTGTCCTTGATGTTATCAGCCGGCCAACAGTTCAGAAAGCATCCGCAGATGTCAGCGGGAGAGGAGGGGGTCAGGGAGAGTTGGAGAGGAGAGAAAAAACACGACCGACCTCGAAGAGAGACAGAACAGATGAAGAGAGACAGAACAGTCGTTTCAGACTAACACCTATTTTCTCTCTCCTGCGTTCATTATTTTCACCCTTCTCTTCTTCCTTCTTCACTTCTGTAGCAGCCACGCCACTCACTGGCATGGTATAGTTATTACAATACTTAATAAGGTTCCGCACACTCACTTTTGTGTGCAGATACAGTATTATGCTACATGTGCGCATAGCTTTACCAGCAATGTAGACAGTAATTAACCTGCCAACCAGACTGATTTACATGGAGCGTAAGTCAGTCTAGTAAGGCTCCATTCCTTCTGGCCCAAAACAGACCAGACCAATCACAGCGTGGGTGGCGGGACTTTACGATGCGTCACTCTAAGTTGCAAAATTACCGATAATGCAGCAGTGCTTTTCTTCACCAAGCAACAGAGATTTCTGTTGCTTGGTGCCTTGGAAGATTAAGCCTTGGAAAATTAAGGAAGTGCATGTGAATAGACAAAAGCGGAAAAAAAATGTTCACTGGAGAGTTTGCTCGACGGAATGACATTTCACGGAATACAAATTAAAAAAACAGAGCACGTCACTTGGCGTTTTTGTTACATCTGTAGTTATCAGATTGGTTTTAACCTAATGACGCTGATCCTGTTAGGCCTGCCTTTGAAATCAGACTGATAAGTGTATATGGCGTAAGTCAGTCTGGTTGGCCAGGCTAGACAGCAACCCGAGGGGTTACATAAACATTACAAAAGGTGACTAAATTTGATGTTTTTTTAGTCATTTGTTTATTTTTGATCATTGTTGAACTGATTGTTTATACTTTGGTAACCATATTGTGTAATTCCTGCATACCCTGACTTTTCTGTTTCAGAAAGCTCAGAAGCCTTTACCCTGAATCATATTATGACAACAAATTATTCCATGAAACAACCCAGCCACTGAGTAGAGTTGTCAGCGCAAACCCTGATTTTTTCCTACATCTAAGCTTAGCTCTGTGAAAGAAAGTGTCCTTTTCTGGAGGAGTCTGTATGCTGGAGCACACATACTCCACAGAAATCTCTGTTAATTAGACCAGGATTAAACTCTTAGAATTTTTGGATTTATATGTTTTAAATGTTACTACTTTGCACCGCTGTCAATGAGCTATGCCAATATTCTCAACCCGCACATCGCTTTTCTAACACAAGGGGACGCTCTCAATTTTGTTCAAACTGAAAGCACTCTACAGATGTAAAGTGTGTACCTCTTATTATTATTATTATTATTTGCAAAGCTGACTAAACATTTCTGACTTATTTAAACCTATATCCATTCTCTTTAAAAAAAAGTTTCATGCTGCATAAAAGCCCTCGCTTTCTCAGTGCATAAATAAGAATCTGAACAACTTTCCTTTACTCAAACAGCCTGAGAAAAAGAATCCCAGAATGTGTTTGAAGTCTTACCTTGCAAGGGTAAGGCCAATGCCATTATCAGCAAATCTAAAAAAAAAAAAAATTATATGAGATGAACATCAACATACATACAGCATAATTTAATCGTCCAGCCTATGACAATTTCAAACCAACATCCAGTTTTCTTGAAGAAGTAGCCATTCAAGACCATTTAAAGAAACACTTTACACATAAGCTTGTTTTTACTAGTATAATGTCATACATTTAAAAAAGACACAATCTTAAGTTTTGCCATTATATTATTCTTAATAATGTTTAGTGTGGTGCAGTTTACTGATTTGTTTCAAATGACAGTTAACAGACAAAACCACGAACAAAATGTATGAGACATGCAAAACAGTCTTGAAAAAGAGTAAGTTGAAGTAAAAAGTTATCATTCTCTAAACCCTGAACCTAATCAGACCCATCTTTATTTTTTATTGCAACTTTGTACATTCCATTTAAATTTGTCTTTTTCATTTAACCCATCCCTTTTAGAGAGATGATGCCTGGCAATGATCCACACCCAGAGAGAATTCTGGGGCCAAGGGTCTTGCTCAGGGACAAGTAGTCTGAGGGATTTAAACCAGGGAAACTGTACACTTTCCAGAATGCAAGTGCCATGCCCAAACCACAAGGCTACCACAGACGTAGCCTGTCTGGCAGTGTGCCACTCAGAATTGCTTTCTTAGTGCTAAAGAGAGCCCAGCAGACTTACTTTCACAAGTGGAGCGTTACTGCTCTGCTTCATACCCGTGAAAAAGACTTTATTGGACATTATTTTGGGATTATTTAAAATTCAATAGACATAGAAACGGAAAGGTAAAAAAAGAAAGGAAGAGAGAAGGTCCGTCCGTCCGTCTGTCTTCTTCCGCTTATCCGGGGTTGGGTCGCGGGGGCAGCAGCTTCAGTAGGGAGGCCCAGACGTCCCTCTCCCCGGCCAATTGGGCCAGCTCCTCAGGTGGAATCCCAAGGCGTTCCCAGACCAGCCGGGAGACATAGTCCCTCCAGCGTGTCCTGGGTCTTCCTCTGGGCCTCCTCCCGGTGGGACGTGCCCGGAACACCTCACCAGGGAGGTGTCCAGGAGGTATCCTTACCAGATGCCTGAGCCACCTCAACTGGCTCCTCTCGACGTGGAGGAGCAGCGGCTCTACTCTGAGTCCTCCCCGGATTACTGAGCTCCTCACCCTATCTCTAAGGGAGAGCCCAGACACACTACGGAGAAAACTCATTTCAGCCACTTGTATCCGGGATCTCGTTCTTTCGGTCACGACCCAAAGCTCGTAACCATAGATGAGGGTAGGAACGTAGATCGACCGGTAAATCGAGAGCTTCGCCTTTTGGCTCAGCTCTCTCTTCACCACAACGGATATGTACAGCGCCCGCTTCACAGCAGACGCTGCACCAATCCGCCTGTCGATCTCCCGCTCCATCTTCCCCTCATTCGTGAACAAGACCCCAAGATACTTGAACTCCTCCACTAGGGGCAGCACATCCTCCCCAACCCGGAGAAGGCACTCTACCGTTTTCCGATTCAAGACCATGGTCTCGGATTTGGAGGCACTGATTTTCATCAGAAGCCAATAGGACCACGTCATCCGCGAATAGCAGAGACGCAATCCTAAGGCCACCAAAACGGATCCCCTCAACACCTTGGCTGCGCCTAGATATTCTGTCCATAAAAGTTATGAACAGAATCGGTGACAAAGGGCAACCTTGGCGGAGTCCAACTCTCACCGGAAACGAGTCCGACCTACTGCCGTCAATGCGGACCAGACTCTGACACCGGTCGTACAGAGACCTGACAGCCCTTATTAAAGGGTCCGGTACTCCATACTCCCGGAGTACCCCCCACAGGATCCCTCGGGGGACACGGTCGAATGCCTTCTCCAGATCCACAAAGCACATGTAGACTGGTTGGGAAAACTCCCATGCCCCCTCCAGAATCCTGCTTAGGGTATAGAGCTGGTCCAGTGTTCCACGGCCAGGACGAAAACCACACTGCTCTTCCTGAATCTGAGATTCGACTATCCGACGGACCCTCCTTTCCAGAACCCCTGAATAGAGCTTACCAGGGAGGCTTAAGAGTGTGATTCCTCTGTAGTTGGAATACACCCTCCGGTCCCCCTTTTTTAATAGGGGAACCACCACCCCAGTCTGCCAATCCAGGGGAACTGCCCCCGATGTCCACGCAATGCTGCAGAGCCGCGTTAACCAACACGGCCCCACAACATCCAGAGCCTTTAGGTACTCAGGGCGGATCTCATCCACCCCCGGGGCCTTGCCACCGAGGAGCTTTTTAACAACCTCGGCAACCTCAGCACCAGAGATGGGGGAACCCGACCCAGAGTCCTCAGGCTCTGCTTCCGCAATGGAAGACGTGTTGGTGGGATTAAGGAGGTCTTCGAAGTATTCCGCCCACCGAAACACGACGTCCCGAGTCGAGGTCAGCAGCACACCACCCCCACTGTAAACAGTGTTGGTACTGCACTGCTTCCCCCTCCTGAGAGACCAGATAGTGGACCAGAATCGCTTTGAAGCCGTATGGAAGTCTTTCTCCATGGCCTCTCCGAACTCTTCCCACGCCCAAGTTTTTGCCTCAGCGACCAGCCGAGCTGCCTGACGCTTCGACTGCCGGTAGGACTCCTTCTTCAGCTTGACGGCTTCCCTCACCGCTGGTGTCCACCAGCGGGTTCGAGGGTTGCCGCCGCGACATGCACCGACAACCTTGCGGCCTCAGCTCCGACTAGCCGCCTCAACAACAGAGGCGCGGAACATGGTCCATTCAGACTCAATGTCCCCCGCCTCCCTCGGGACATGTTTAAAGTTCTCCCGGAGGTGGGAGTTAAAACTCCGTCTCACAGGGGACTCTGCCAGACGTTCCCAGCAAACCCTCACAGTACGTTTGGGCCTGCCCGGTCGGACCGGCTTCCTCCCCCGCCATCGGAGCCAATTTACCACCAGGTAGTGGTCCGTGGAGAGCTCCGCCCCTCTCTTCACCCGAGTGTCCAAGACATACGGCCGCAGATCAGATGAAACGACAACAAAGTCGATCATTGAACTGCAACCTAGGGTGTCCTGGTGCCAAGAGGACATATGGACACCCGTATGCTTGAACATGGTGTTTGTGATGGACAATCCCTGACGAGCACAGAAGTCCAACAACAAAACACCACTCGAGTTCAGATCAGGTGGGCCATTCCTCCCAACCACGCCCCTCCAGGTCCCACTGTCATTGCCCATGTCAGCGTTGAAGTCCCCCAGCAAAACGAGGGAGTCCCCAGGAGGGGCACTCTCCAGTATCCCTTCCAAGAACTCCAAAAAGGGTGGGTAATCTGAACTGCTGTTTGGCGTATAAGCGCAAACAACAGTCAGAACTCGTCCCCCCACATGAATGCGGAGGGAGGCCACCCTCTCGTTCACCGGGGAAAACCCCAACGTGCAGGCCCACCCCAGCTCGGCGCCTCTCACTATGTGCAACTCCAGAGTGGAAGAATGTCCAGCCCCTCTCAAGGAGACTGGTTCCAGAGCCAGAGCGGTGCGTCGAAGTGAGTCCAACTATCTCTAGTCGGAACCTCTCAACCTCGCGCACAAGCTCAGGCTCCTTCCCCACCAGAGAGGTGACATTCCACGTCCCAAGAGCCAGCTTCTGCAGCCGAGGATCGGAACGCCAAGGTCCCAGCCCTCTACTGCCACCCGTTGCACAATGCACCCGACCCCTTTGGCCCGTCCGACAGGTGGTGAGCCCATCGGAAGGGGGACCCATGTCGCCTCTTCGGGCTGAGCCCGACCAGGCTCCATGGGCAAAAGCCCGGCCACCAGACGCTCGCCAATGTGCCCCATCTCCAGGCCTGGCTCCAGAGTTGGGCCCCGGTGACCCGCGTCCGGGCGAGGGAAAACGAGATCCAATAATTTCACTCATCATAAGGGGCATTTTGGGCTGCGCTTTTTCTGGTCCCTCACCTAGGACCTGTCTGCCTTGGGTGACCCTTCTAGGGGCTTAAAGCCCCTGACAGCATAGCTCCTAGGATCATTGGGACACTCAAACCCCTCCACCACGGTAAGGTGGCAGCCCAGGGAGGGGCTGCCACCTTAGAGAGAAGGGTGAGGCAAAATGTTAAAACAGAGAGAAGGGGAGAAAAATAGAGTAGAGGAAAACAAGGGTACAAGATAAGATCCTCAAAGTCTGCTTCTACACCTGCAGAAAGTGAGACAGAAATGTACAAACAACCAATGTTTATGACATCACAGAAAAATACGCAGTAGATTTAATAGAAGATTTATTTAGAAACAATCAAAGCTAAGCTCTAGGGTTTATCTGGGTGGAAGTGTATCTGTAAGCACCTGGATGCAAACACCAGAGAGTGCATATGTAAGGTCCCTACAAAAGAATAATGCTCAATAGTGTTTGTGATGAGTGAAAGACCCGCCGAGGCAGACACTGGGGACACCTGAGCCCCAGATATCCGAAAGGACCCCAGAGCACGGGAGCCCAAGCAGGACCAACACAGGGATAGCTACATCCCTCCCAGAGAAGACTGGAGGAGAGCACCCAGACACTCACCAGTGCAGAAGGATAAAATAAGGATAAGATGCTTTTATTTGTCATTATACATACAAGTTACATACAATGAAATTTCGTACATCAGATGGAAGATTAGCCTGAGCTGCTGTGATTGAGCGCACAGGCCACGGTGGCACAGGCACCTGCATGCTCCATCAAAGAGCAAGCAACAACAGAGTGGATCCAGTCATGGGCCTAGAGACCCGAGACCCAAGGGCACACCGCCTCAGAAGAGCCCTAACACTTCCAGGGTGTCCAGGCCCAGTGAAGCAGCCACCACGCAACCCAGTCTCACTCAAAAACGTTTACCTAGAGATATCATCAAAATACATATAACTGGGATGTGTTTCTTAAATATTGATTTTATGAACATGGAAGCAGCACACGTCAGTGACGTGAATGGCTGCGTCCTTGACAACTACCTTGGAAACATAACTGCCTCACAACGTTCTGAGTATGCGCTGAAATCTTTGGCAGAACTAATGAAGGAAAGGTTGTCTCCCTTCCCTGAATGAAGATTCTAAATATATCATGCATACTTTTCACTCCAGATGAAATCAAAATGCATATGACTGCAGATGTTTTGCCTTGTTATTTCATGTACCAGAATCTCGGTGCAAATCGGTGATGTAGGTAGGAAACATCACCTCACATCTTTCTGAGAAAATATTTCGTAAAACTAATAATGGAAAGGTTGTCTACCTTCACTGAACAAAGATTCTAAACATACGTCTCACTAGAAATGTTATCAAAATGCAAATAAACACAGTTGTTTTACTTAAATGTTTACTTTTCCAAAGGCAATGGCAGCCATGTTCTTTTGACACTAGGGGAAACTTGTCACGTGACCTGATCGCAAGCCAATGTAAATGAATAGGCCAGATAAAAAGTAGGACTGAAACGAACTGACGAGCCAAATTGTGACAATACTACATTTCTCCCTGTGGACTAATGTAGATGTTACACATATTTCAGTGAGAGTGGGTTGCACCCTGATGCCCACACATGCAAAAACCTATAAATATACTCTCAATCTAATAATAAACAAGAATGGACACTGTACACATACAGTACATGCACTCAATACACACATCCTGTACTCCCAGGTCCGGGTACCGATACCAAAGAGGGGTAACCAGCCCCAGACCCGGGAGGTGATCCCCTTCACCAGGGTGGAGGAGAGCAAACTGCCTGATCCACAACCCAAGACCAGGGCTTAGCAATATCCTAACCTGGCCAAACCACATTTATACCCCAAACTAAACCCCCCTGCCCCAACCCCAGCACTGATGACCTTCAAACGCATCCATGAGGCAAACACAATTCGAATGAGCTAGCCAACCAGAGCACATGCCACAAACCCAGAAGTGCGGACAAGCCAGTCAAGACAGCCACACCCCATGGCAAGCTTGATGGGCCCCCACCAAGACCGCACAACTCACCCTGGGAAGAGCAGAAGCCTCCGCCCTGAATGACCCCTGAGACTCAATGGCCAACTCCATCACAAACCCTGGCTAAATTGCCCGCTCCTCCTCCAAGCCTCAAAACCCAGATGGCAGACAGAGAACAAGGGTGTGAAAAGACCCCAAGCCTGCCTCTACCTGCTGAAATGTTGCGTTGTTGCATTTAAAACTGCTAGGGCCAGAGAGGGGGACACCTGGGAAAGCCTCCTCACCCCATCCCCAGCAAGCTACTGATGTTAGTGTGCGCCCCCTCCCCCCACTTATCCCACCCAGAACCATCATTCTATATATCTACAAGCAGTTTAACATTTGAAGGCAGGGGTAGGCAACAAGGGTAAGGCCCCCTCTTGGATGCCTCAGGGTGTGTCAGGCCCTACATATTAGTGTCATGAAAATGTTTTCTAAATGAAAGTGTCTACGTTGTGCAATAAAACTGGGAAACTTGTTGGCTAAAGACAGTGGGGAAGGGAAACCCTCCCCGCACCCCAGTGATGCTTCCATTCCCCAAGATCCTACATGTGTGGCAGTGTGATGGAACAGGCAGAGGGAGGTGTCCAGGAATTGGGAGGAGAGGACTGGGGAGCAAAATGCTCTCCCAGAGAGCCAGCTACCCACTTACTCTAATTGGCACCCTTGTTCTCTAAAAACTAAAATCCACCAGGCACCACCGAAATCCATGGGCTCAATCAACATTTGTGCCATATATACTGATAACACATAACTTTTGGTTATAAACAGATACAGGGGTTGGACAATGAAACTGAAACACCTCTCATTTTAGTGTGGGAGGTTTCATGGCTAAATTGGACCAGCCTGGTGGCCAATCTTCATTAATTGCACATTGAACCAATAAGAGCAGAGTGTGAAGGTCCAATTAGCAGGGTAAGAGCACAGTTTTGCTCAAAATATTGCAATGCACACAACATTATGGGTGACATACCAGAGTTCAAAAGAGGACAAATTGTTGGTGCAAGTCTTGCTGGCGCATCTGTGACCAAGACAGCAAGTCTTTGTGATGTATCAAGAGCCACCGTATCCAGGGTAATGTCAGCATACCACCAAGAAGGACGTACCACATCCAACAGGATTAACTGTGGACGCAAGAGAAAGCTGTCTGAAAGGGATGTTCGGGTGCTAACTCGGATTGTGTCCAAAAAACATAAAACCACGGCTCCCAAAATCACGGCAAACTTAAATGTGCACCTCAACTCTCCTGTTTCCACCAAAACTGTCCATCGGGAGCTCCACAGGGTCAATATCCACGGCCGGTCTGCTATAGCCAAACCTTTGGTCACTCGTGCCAATGCCAAACGTCGGTTTCAATGGTGCAAGGAGCGCAAATCTTGGGCTGTGGACAATTTAAAACATGTATTGTTCTCTGATGAGTCCACCTTTACTGTTTCCCCACATCCGGGAGAGTTACGGTGTGGAGAAGCCCCAAAGAAGCGTACCATCCAGACTGTTGCATGCCCAGAGTGAAGCATGGGGGTGGATCAGTGATGCTTTGGGCTGCCATATCATGGCATTCCCTTGACCCCATACTTGTGCTAGATGGGCTCGTCACTGCCAAGGACTACCGAACCATTCTGGAGGACCATGTGCATCCAATGGTTCAAACATTGTATCCTGAAGGAGGTGCCGTGTGTCAGGATAATAATGCACCAATACACACAGCAAGACTGGTGAAAGATTGGTTTGATGAACATGAAATTGAAGTTGAACATCTCCCATGGCCTGCACAGTCACCAGATCTAAATATTATTGAGCCACTTTGGGGTGTTTTGGAGGAGCGAGTCAGGAAACATTTTCCTCTACCAGCATCACGTCGTGACCTGGCCACTATCCTGCAAGAAGAATGGCTTAAAATCCCTCTGACCACTGTGCAGGACTTGTATATGTCATTTCCAAGATGAATTGATGCTGTATTGGCCGCAAAAGGAGGCCCTACACCATACTAATAAATTATTGTGGTCTAAAACCAGGTGTTTCAGTTTCATTGTCCAACCCCTGTATTTTAGTATTACAAATCTACCTTATAGATCAGTAATTGTGTATATTACTGTGAAATAAAAAATTTTGAGGATTAAAATGCTACTCCTCTTTGCCAAGAATTATAGTTGGCAGAGAACACATTAGGGAACTCGGGTAAGTTAAGATCATTCACAGTTGTAGCTCATTTATTAATCTCTTGTAACAAGACAGCATCTGCCTTTAATCTTTTAGCTGGATAAAAATCTTTAACTTTTTCTCTCTGGTGCCAACACCATGCACATTACATGTGAAAAACCTTAGCAGTACCACAGTTGTGCTTGGGAGGCTAAAGTTGGAGAGTTCATGTCCCTATAGAAACATATATAGAGAGATCCAAGTGATCATCATGTTTAGTGCCTGTGGTTATCTGATCAACAGGAGCGAAGCACAGGTATAAGGTAAATAAACACAGGAAATGAATAAGGTGCAGAGAGTGAGAGGGGGTGAGAGATGTAAAGTTATATTATGAAGTATATGTAAAGAGAAAAGAAAAAGCAGAGACTTAAAAGCCCAGCCCTGACCTAACTCACATAGAGCAGTGTAAACATCTTACCAAGCTGTGCATACGCTGAAAAAAACAACTCATAAGATTTACTTAAAAAATATAATTATATAAAAAAGTATTTGCACTCAAATGATTTAAGTAAAATGTAATGCTGCAATATCAAGTAACCCTCACTTGCTAGTATCAAGTGAATTTTACTTTCCATTAAACATAACAGTTGTGAAGATATTAAGTAACATTTACTTAATTACATCCAAGTTGTAAGTTAGATTTATTTTTAAAAATTAAGTAAATTGAACTTCCATTTTACTCAAAATTTTAAGTAAATTTGATATCCTTGTAGAATTTGCTGTTATGAAGTAATTAATCATCCAAAACGGTATGGAACACATTAATTAACTGAAAAATGTTGCATAGTATGCCTTTAAGTAGATATTAATTATTTTGTTGTGCTTGACATTTACTTTGCTTCATTATGTTACATTACTCAATAATATTAGGTAATCATTGCCAGTTTTCTTTAAATAAATGTTACCAAATAAATTGAACAAATAGTCTATACATTTTATATACATTAAACAGTTTATTTTTTATTTTCAATTCAATTCAATTTTATTTATATAGCGCCAATTCATGAAACATGTCATTTCAAGGCACTTTACAAAATCAAAATCAATCAGATTATACAGATTGGGTCGGATTAATCTGACCAACCAGTTTAACAAAAAAGGTAAATACACTATTGTTTTAAATTACCCAATCTTTCATGGGCCAGCCAGAAATTTGACAGACTAACTGGAATCGTACTATTAAAATATGCAATAAAAAATTTTTACAACCCTCTGAAACTGAGTTTCAAGATTCGGTACAAAAATATACTGATATGTAAGATTAAGAATATTTAACTTAGACAAACATGCTCAAAATATTTTCTGGGCGAGGGTCAGAACAGCAACAGCCACTTAAACTTTGAGCAGTGGAGTATAGGTTATGTATGACTCCATTTAAATGAAAAAAAGCATGTACAAATATAGCATTAATATTAAAAGTGCATCTTGTTGTACTGCATTAGAATTTGTACCAAAAAAAGGATTCAATTTGATTTATTTATTTATATAGTGCTAATTCATGAAACATGTCATCCCGAGGCACTTTACAAAGTCAAATCAATTATATTATACAGATTGGTCAAAAATTTCCTACATAAGGGAACCAGTTGATTGCTTCAAAATCCCGACAAGCAGCATTCACTCCAGGAGAAGCGTAGAGCTACAGGGTGAGTCGTCTGCATTGTCCATGGCTTTGCAGCAATCCCTCATACTGAGCAAGCATGAAGCGACAGTGGAAAGAAAAAACACCCATTAGCGGGAAGGAAAAACCTCCAGCAGAACCGGGCTCAGTATGAACGGTCATCTGCCTCGACCAACTGAGGGTTACAGAAGACAGAGCAGAGACACATTGATCCAGTAATCTGTTCTACATTAGATGGTAATTGCCGGTGATCTGTCTTCTCTGGATGATTTCACAGTTAACAGAACGTCAGACCGGGTGTACCTACTATGAAGAAAAAAGAGATAGAGAGAAAAAAGTTAAAATCTGAAATGACAACAGTCATTTCAATGCAATACAATGCAAATCTATTTAAAAAGGGGGACCGGAGGGTGTGTTCCAACTACAGAGGAATCACACTCTTAAGCCTCCCCGGTAAGGTCTATTCAGGGGTTCTGGAAAGGAGGGTCCGTCGGATAGTCGAATCTCGGATTCAGGAAGAGCAGTGTGGTTTTCGTCCTGGCCGTGGAACACTGGACCAGCTCTATATCCTCAGCAGGATTCTCGAGGGGGCATGGGAGTTTGCCCAACCAGTCTACATGTGCTTTGTGGATCTGGAGAAGGCATTCGACCGTGTCCCCCGGGGGATCCTGTGGGGGGTACTCCGGGAGTATGGAGTACCGGACCCTTTAATAAGGGCTGTCAGGTCTCTGTACGACCGGTGTCAGAGTCTGGTCCGCATTGCCGGCAGTAAGTCGGACTCGTTTCCGGTGAGAGTTGGACTCCGCCAAGGTTGCCCTTTGTCACCGATTCTGTTCATAATTTTTATGGACAGAATTTCTAGGCGCAGCCAAGGTGTTGAGGGGATCCGTTTTGGTGGCCTTAGGATTGCGTCTCTGCTATTCGCGGATGACGTGGTCCTATTGGCTTCATCAGGGCGTGATCTACAGCTCTCACTGGAGCGGTTCGCAGCCGAGTGTGAAGCGGCCGCGATGAAAATCAGTGCCTCCAAACCCGAGACCATGGTCTTGAACCGGCAAAAGGGTAGAGTGCCTTCTCCGGGTTGGGGAGGATGTCCTGCCCCTAGTGGAGGAGTTCAAGTATCTTGGGGTCTTGTTCACGAATGAGGGGAAGATGGAGCGGGAGATCGACAGGCGGACTGGTGCAGCGTCTGCTGTGAAGCGGGCGCTGTACCGATCCGTTGTGGTGAAGAGAGAGCTGAGCCAAAAGGCGAAGCTCTCGATTTACCGGTCGATCTACGTTCCTACCCTCATCTATGGTCACGAGCTTTGGGTCGTGACCGAAAGAACGAGATCCCGGATACAAGCGGCTGAAATGAGTTTTCTCCGTAGTGTGTCTGGGCTCTCCCTTAGAGATAGGGTGAGGAGCTCAGTCATCCGGGGAGGACTCAGAGTAGAGCCGCTGCTCCTCCACGTCGAGAGGAGCCAGTTGAGGTGGCTCGGGCATCTGGTCAGGATGCCTCCTGGACGCCTCCCTGGTGAGGTGTTCCGGGCACGTCCCACCGGGAGGAGGCCCAGAGGAAGACCCAGGACACGCTGGAGGGACTATGTCTCCCGGCTGGCCTGGGAACGCCTTGGGATTCCTCCTGAGGAGCTGGCCCAAGTGGCTGGGGAGAGGGACGTCTGGGCCTCCCTACTGAAGCTGCTACCCCCGCGACCCGACCCCGGATAAGCGGAAGAAGACGGACGGACGGACGGACGGACGGACGGACGGACGGACAATGCAAATCTGGAGAACAGTAGACTGGAGAACAGTAGAAATCAGTAGAGTGATAAAAATAGACCCTGATGTCCTCCAGTAGCCTAAGCCTATAGCAGCATAACTATAGAGGTAGCTCAGGGTAACACGAGCCACTCTAACTATAAGCTTTGTCAAAAAGGAAAGTTTTAAGATTAGTCTTAAAAGTAGACAGGGTGTCTGCCTCACGGACCAAAACTGGGAGTTGGTTCCACAGGAGAGGAGCCTGATAGCTAAAAGATCTGCCTCCCATTCTACTTTTAGAGACTTTAGGAACCACCAGTAGACCTGCAGTCTGAGAGCGAAGTGCTCTGTTAGGAATATATGGGGTAATCAGAGGTCTGATATATGATGGATATATATAATATGATCTCTCTTGTTGATTTTCATAAGAACTCTTGCTGCAGCATATTGGATCTGCTGAAGTCTTTGAACTGCATTTTGTGGACTTCCTGATAGCAAAGAATTACAATAGTCCAGCCTTGAAGTAACAAATGCATGGACTAGTTTTTCAGCGTCACCACTGGACAGAATGTTTCTAATTTTGGCGATATTCCTGAGGTGAAAAAAGGAAACTCTGGGAACCTGTTTAATATGGGATTTAAATGACGTCTTGGTCAAAAATAACACCAAGATTTTTTACTTTATTACCAGAGGCCAAGTTAATGCCATCCAGATTAAGTGATTGATTAAGAAGTTTATTTTTTGAGGACTCTGGTCCAAAGATTATAACTTTTGTCTTGTCAGAATTTAAGTGCAGGAAATTTAAAGTCATCCATCTTTTGATGTCATCAAGACATGACTGCAGTCGAAATAATTGATTGGATTCATCAGGATTTATGGATAAATATAGCTGAGTGTCATCAGTATAACAGTGGAAATTAATCCCATGCTGTCTGATAATTTTGCCAATCGGAAGCATATATATAGTAAAGAGAATTGGTCCAAGAACTGAACCCTGTGGTACTCCCCAAGTGGCCCTACAGTTTGAAGAAGATGTATTATTAACATGTACAAACTGGAATCTGTCCGACAGATAAGATTTAAACCAGCGTTATGCTTTTCCCTTAATCCCTACATTATGCTCAAGTCTTTGTAGAAGAATATTGTGATCAACTGTGTCAAATGCAGCACTGAGATCTAGCAGGACAAGAAGAGACACAAGTCCATTATCTGAGGCCATGAGAATATCATTGGTGACCTTCACCAGAGCTGTTTCAGTGCTATGATGAGCTCTGAAGCCTGACTGAAACTCCTCAAGTAGATCATTACTTTGTGAATGTTCACAGAGTTGATTAGTAACTACTTTCTCAAGAATTTTTGATAAGAAAATAAGATTAGACATAGGTCTGTAATTTACTAACTCATCTTGATCAAGAGAAGGTTTCTTAAGTAAAGGTTTAATAACAGCTACTTTAAAAGCCTGTGGTACACATCCATTTACTAAGGATAAATGAATCATGTCTAAAATAGGACCATTGATCAAAGGGAATACCTCCTTAAACAATTTGGTTGGGATTGGGTCTAACATACAGGTAGAAGGTTTAGATGAAACTAGAATTTTAGATAGCTCAGAAAGCTTTACTGCTTCTAAGCAGTTCAGACACTGTGCAGGTTCTAAAGATTCCTCCAACGCTGCCTCACTTACTGAGGACGAGGTAATCATGTTTGGGAGGATGCCAATTATTTTATTTTTAATGTCATCAATTTTATTTATGAAGAATCCCATAAAATCATTACTGCTAAGAGCTAAGGGAATGGATGGATCAATAGAGCTATGACTCTGTGTAAGTTTGGCAACTGTACTGAAGAGAAATCTAGGATTATTTTTGTTCTCAATTAATGATGAAAAATATGCTGCTATAACTCTGCGAAGGGTCTTGTTATACAACAATAGACCGTCCCTCCAGATTAGGTAGGATTCCTCTTGGTGTGTAGAGCGCCATTTTCTCTCCAATTTCCTAATATTGTGCTTCAAGGAACGTAGCTCTGAATTAAACCAGGGAGCCAGCTTCCTGTGAATAATCACATTCTTTTTCAAGGGAGCTACATTGTTTAATGCAGAACGCAATGACGAAGTCATACCGTTAACAAAGACATCGGTTTGTGAATGGGAAGAAACAACATTGCTGCTATCTGCAGGGTATTTCTGCAATACTGACGATATTAAAAGGGGGACAGACTCTTTAAAGTTTATGCAGCATTGTCCGATAAAGATCTACTATAATGAACCCTCTGTTGGGGATGGAGAACTGAGTTATATTAAACTCAAATGTTATTAAAAATGATGAGATAAGACAGGGTTGTGAGGAAATACTGTAAATTCTTCACAATCAATGCCATATGTCAGCACAAGGTCTAAAGTATGGAGCCAAGAGTGCGTCGGTTTATGCACATTTTGAGCAAAACCAATTGAATCTAGGATAGTTTTAAAGGCTACACTAAGGTTATCACATTCTGTGTCAACATGAATGTTAAAATCACCCACTATAATAACCTTGTCAGTGTTTATCACCAAATCAGATAAGAAGTCTGACAGCTGATCCAAAAACTGAGTGTAAGGTCCCGGTGGACGATACAAAACAACATACATAAGAGGTTTTATTGCTTTGCAATTTGGATAAGGGAAACTGAGAGTTAAATGTTCAAAAGAACTGGAGTTATTAATTGGCCTGGGACTAATTATTAAATGAGACTGAAAGATGGTTGCCACTCCTCCTCCTCTTCCCACAGATCTAGGAATGTAGAAATTTGAATAATCGGAGGGAGTTGACTCATTTATACTAACGTAGTCCTATTGTAGCCAGGTTTCTGTGAGACAAAATAAATCAATTTGATTATCAGGAATCAATTCATCAACTAACAAAGTATTTGGAGGGAGAGACCTTATATTTAATTTAATTGTTTTATTTTTTGGTTCAAGGTGAGCCGTATTGATTTTTATTAGATTTTTATAATTTGTGGCTGTACAGTGGCGCAGTGGGTAGCGCTGTTGCCTTGCAGCAAGAAAGACCTGGGTTCGAGTCCACCTGGGTCTTTCTGCATGGAGTTTGCATGTTCTGCCTGTGCATTCTCTCCGGGTACTCCAGTTTCCTCCCACAGTCAAAAAACACGACTGTGAGGTTAATTGGCTTCTCCAAATTGTTCTTAGGTGTGAGTGTGTGTGTGAATGGTTGTCTCTCTGTGTTGCCCTGCGACAGACTGGCGACCTGTCAGGGTGTACCTCGCCTCTCGCCTGGTGAACGCTGGAGATAGGCACCAGCAACCCCGCGACCCCATGAGGGATTAAGCGGTTTAGAAAATGGATTTTTATGATTTGTTCCTTTTAGATCAGGTTTTGATCTGTTAAGTTTTGGCCGTGGGGAAGACATCGTCTGACAGTACAGAAGCTGCAGAGAGGTGTGTTAAACTACTTCTCTGCTTCTTGGTCTGGACCCTGGGTTGTCAGCATTTAGGAGAACTAATAAATCTGGCCAGATTCCTAGAAAGAAGAGCTGCACCATCCAAGGTAGGATGGATGCCGTCTCTCCGGATCAGACCAGGTTTTCCCCAGAAAGTTCGCCAGTTATCAGTGTAGCCCACGTCGTTTTCAGGACACCACCTAGACAACCAGCGGTTGAATGATGACATGTGTCTAAACATGTCATCACTGGTCAGATCAGGCAGGGGACCAGAGAAAATTACGGAGTCTGACATTGTTTTAGCAAACACACCGGAGCAACACCAACTTTAGTGACCTCCAATCGGCGTGATCGGGTGTCATTACCGCCAGCATGAATAACAATCTTACTGTATGTATCCTTAGCCAGCAGTTTCATGTAAGATTCTATGTCACCCGTTCTGGCCCCTGGCAGGCATTTAACTATGGTCCCTGGTGTCTCTAGTTCCACGTTTCTGACTATAGAGGTCCCAATCACCAGAATCGGCTTCTCATCGAGTGTGTCGCTGAGTGGGGAAAAATTGTTAGAAACACAGACGGGTTGGTGGTGACCTGGGGGCTGGAATCTAGAGCTATGCTTCCTACGAACTGTCACCCAGCCGGCCTGGTTACCCGGCTGCACGGGTGCTGCTTCTGGAAGACCACTAAGTGAAGTAACGCTAGGTCTATGTGGCTCCAATTCTGACACCCTCGCCTCCAAAGCTACAAAAATACTACATTTATTAAATGTACCATTATCACTAAAGGAGGCAGAGGAATAGCTAAACATCTGACACAGAGAGCAGGAGACGTAGACAGAGACAGAGAAGCAGACGAGAGAGTAAGGGGGAAAGCCATTATGGAGCTAAAGCTAGGCTAGGCTAAAGCTAGGCTAGCGCTCTTTTACCACGCCACAAAGCAAATTGTGTGAAACACGAGGAGTTGCTGTTGACATGTGTATTCTAATGAGTGCTCTTCATTTACCTCATTTATGGGTGTGACTATAAATTGTGGACCATGCGCAATGTTGTTGTGTGAAGTAAAATAAAGAGGTGGCGTGTGATGTGTCGCTTGTGAAAACTCAACTTGATATAGTAGTGTGCGTTTATTCTCCGACTGTTCCCTGCCCTTAAGATGACAGCGCCAACAGGTTATGGGCCCAGGAGGGAGATGGGAAGTCGATGGCAAAAATTGTGCTTTGATGGAGATGAAAGAAATTATGAGCTGTGGGAGGCAAAGTTTCTGGGACATCTCCGGCTGCATGGCTTGAAAGAAACAATACTGCGTAAGGTGGAGCCGAATGCAGACGCCGATGAAGATGACGACTCGGATGAAAACGAGGAAGCCTACGCCGAGCTGATCCAGTGTCTAGATGACAAGAGCTTATCTCTGGTTATGAGAGAGGCGGCAGATGACAGCAGGAATGCGTTGCAGATCCTGCGATACCATTATGCGGGCAAAGGGAAGCCGCAAGTAATTAGCCTCTACACAGAACTGACATCCCTCGAGAAAGCTGCCAGCGAGACTGTTACAGACTACATTATTCGGGCTGAAACTGCCATTACAGCGCTAAGAAATGCTGGAGAGATGCTGAGTGATGGACTATTGATAGCCATGACTTTGAAAGGTTTGCCTGAACCATTTAAGCCATTTGCTGTTTACATAACTCAAAGTGATGATGACAAGTTAACCTTTGGTGACTTCAAAGTTAAGTTGAGAAATTATGAAAGCACTGAAAAGTTATAAGTTACCATGGATGAAGATAATGTGATGACAGCCAGTGGATTCTCAAGCAAAGGAATGCAGAGACAAAAAGCACACCCAGAGTTTACGTGTTACAGCTGTGGCCAGAAGGGACACAAAGTGCGTCACTGTCTGACGAACTATAAAGGACAAAGACAATGGTGCAGTTTCTGTAAAAACTCCAGTCATAAAGAGAGTAATTGTCGTAGAAAGAAGAAAGTGTGAAACAGGCTATCGAAGGGGATGATCGCTCATTTGTTTTCAAGATGAGTGACAGCCAGATCAGTGGCTTGAAACAAAGAGGACTGATGGTGGACACCGGTGCAACGTCTCACATAATTAATGACCTGAACAAGTTTAAAAAGTTTGATGATGCCTTTCGACCAGAGGAACACTTCGTGGAGCTTGGTGATGGGACGAGGACAAGTGGCATGGCACAGAGGAGAGGCGATGCAGAGGTGTGGCTGCGAGACAGAGAGGGACGGAACATGAAGGTGGCGATAACAAGGGCGCTATACATCCCCACCTACCCCCTGAGCATCTTCTCTGTCAAAGCAGCGACGGCAAAGGGAGCCTCTGTCAACTTTCAACAAGGACACGATCAACTCATCTACAAGGATGGAACCAGGTTTGACATCAGCGTGTAGAAAATGACTTTGCTGACAAAGAAGATGATAAAGTTTTGGGTTGCTATGACATGCAAGAGTGGCACAGGATTTTAGGTCACTGTAATTTTCAAGATGTATATTAAAACTAGAAAATGTCAAGAGACTATCAGTCTTTATTGAGTAAAAATGCTATTCGACATGAGACATCTGCGCCGTATTCTCCCCATCAAAATGGGACAGCTGAAACAAGCTGGAGAACACTGTTTAACATGGCAAGGTGCAGTGGCGGCTGGCCCACAGGGGGCGCTCGGGCGCTGCCCTCTCTAGATGTTGGGGGGGGTCAAAGTATATATAGATTTTAAAAGTATTATTAATTTCAATTTTTACTTAATAATACGTGGCTACATGTAATAGCAATTATTAAAACCCTTCTACTAATTGACTCTACCAATTGACTCTCATTTAACAGCGCATTTCCACCAACACAACATATTTCTCTTCTTCTACACTTGTGGGGCTGTCACTCAAGGAGCCCCACAAGTGTAGCGAAATAACCAATCGTATACTGTTGCTAGGGAAAATTTATAAATATTTGTCCAATCAGCATCGCCAAAATGAATGGCTTTGGGGCTCCTGGAATCTTTGCCCTTGCTACACAGTGATAGGTGTATAGACCATTTCCCGCGCTACATCTGGGTCTCGCTGGTAGGTACAGTACTGTTTTCGCTTACCACCGTGACAAAACGGGTGAATTAGAGCGTACTTTTAGTTTATTTTTGGAATCTAAACAATGCCTACGACTTGTTGTGCTCCCGGTTGCACACAGAGGCATTCCAAATCGTCAGATGTACGTTTCTTTCGTTTACCGAAGGACAAAAAAAGAAGATAGAAATGGATAATTTCAATGAAAAGGATGCAGGCAGACAATCCCAATCGACTGTGGGAGCCATCATACTACGACAGAATTTGCAGTCTACACTTCATCTCCGGTAAATACAACTTAATTTTGCACTAGTCATTGTTCTACTTAAACCATTATATAAATAAAAAATTTGGATATATATTTAAGTCAAGACGTAAACGTTTGTTTCGTAATAATATGCGTACATGTAAAATGTATGTGTAACCCCCATATATGTGTGTAATATTGTCAGTATTAGTTTATATTTTGTTTTTATTGGATTTTGTCTGGTAATTTAATGCACCAGCAAATTGGTTTCTATTTTAATTTTGGGTTTTCTTTTGCTACCAGAAACGGCCAGTAGGTGGCTTGTGAGTTTACCCTCTGGGTTAGACAGCAGAGAAAAACATAGTAGAAGAAGAAACCGTAGCTGGCTGCTGCACGTTGTGCTGAGCTATCCACCTTATTTTTGACGGAAATATGGAGCCCGCGAGTTTGTGTGAGACTTCCGGCCGCTCACTTCCTGTCACTGGATAGCTTGCTGAAAAGCGACACATGCGCCCACCTTGTCTCGAATTATTCGTAAATATGACTTTGAGGAGTACCGGGATCAGTTGTGCAGTTAGAGGATGTCAAAATAATTGGCGTAAAAGAAAGGTTTACATGGCGGAAGAGTGTTGTATTCATCGGCCGCGTACGAGAGCTGAGTGTGGATGTGAGGCGCTCTACGACTTGCACCCCCCGCCGAAGAATGAAGAATCTTATTGTCGTTGGTTGAAAGCTTTGAATTTGAAGAAACCACTGAAGCGACCGTTCGTGTGTTCTTTTCACTTAGTCGACAAGAGACCTACAGCAGACCACCCGAATATCAGATCGTTGATGTTATTACTGATTAACACCTTGCCAACTTTTCCGCTGTGGAGGTACTGATACGCCTCTGTACTCTTGTAGTTGCGCATCGTAGATCCATCCGCACAGAGTGACAATACTACATAGTTAAAAATGTCCTTATATGTAATGTGAGGCCACTTTTTCATATCATCCTGCCACTCACAAATAGTTCGAGGGTGTGGCACTGACCTGCCATTCTGATCGCTTAGCGAATTAGGAAAATGTTGCCACGACATTGATTACTAAATCTGTTAAGCTACTGATAGTTTGCATAGGAAAACGCTCAAACGGAAGTGCGGCACAAACAAGCAGAAGTTGGACCCGATGTTACTTCCGCATTCGAAAATAAGGTGGATAGAACACTGAAAAAAAGAAAGAGAAGAAAGTACTTTATATGATAAATTCTGTTGAATTCCGGTAACGGTTCCTAGAAGAGAAGAGAAGTGACCAGGATTGTTGCAGTTAAATCTGTTTCTGCTGTGATTTTCTCCGGTGAGTGTTGTGGTGTATTTTTGCAACCTGAAATTAAGCTAATGCTAATGCTAAATGGAGTCACAGGCATTACTGCTTGTATGTTTCGACAAGGAAACAAAAGAAAACATAAAACCAATCGGGAGAAATGTGTAACACTGGAATATTTGAATGATTCTCACAGTATTGCATTTTTTATGTACAAACTTATAATGGTTTGCATACAGTGATATGTTTATTTTTTGCAAGCTTGCCATTAGTTAAATATTGTTTTTTGTGATAAACGGGATTTGTTGCTCCTGCATATCTTTGGACTTTAATAGTTAATTAAGTTCTCTCTCTCTCTCTCTCTCTCTCTCTCTCTCTCTCTCTCTCTATATATATATATATATATATATATATATATATATATATATATATATATATATATATATATATATATATATATATATATGCAGGTTGGTTTTTCTTTGGAACCACATTCAACTTGGAACATTGTCCAGCTGCATACAACCGCAGGCCTGGATTGGATGTGCTGAGCTCCAGATTTCCACCCAAGACCTGGGACTGCTGGATCCGCTGCCCGCTTTGTACTGGATTAAGATAGGATTTTGGATCCAAAGAAACACATGACCATTACATTGACTGACTGACTTAAATTTAAAGTATTGAACTAAAGAAAGAACCTGAACAAAAAGGAATCCGGATTAAAAGAAACACACTGCTTGTTATAATAAGAGTGGACACTTTCTGTTGAAAAAAAAAAAACGTTGCACTTCTCTGCAGCAGCAGGGCAGCGCGTCCCACTCAAATGGCTGACATAAAGGGGCGTTCGCAGCAACACCTCCCACTCAAGCTTTCTGCACTTGGACAGAAAGATTGCAAACTGAAAAGGAGAACAGCTTAAATGCTAGGGTCACTGCTCTTCTACAGGCAGCAGAACTACAAGCCGCCTAACATCTCTGCGCAGTATCACACCATTTGGTCTCTCTTTCCGGTCACCAGAAGATGGAGAGTGGGCCGCTGGTTGCTGAGGTTGGACTGAGACACAGCTGCCTGGGGTGACAAGCATTTCAGCATCTCTGACGATGCCCTTTGGGTCGGGAGCTATTGTGACGACTCGGCCAAGTCTAAACTGCCCTCGCAAGGCATTTTGATCACAGAGCCAAACAATATCACCGACAGACACATTTCTCTCTGTGGTGTGCCACTTGGACCTGACGAACAGGTTTGGGCCCGCGAGCTGGCACCATGCTTTCCTGGACTCGTTGACCTGGGTTTGGATCTCTCGGAGACGCTTGTAGGGGTAGTTCTGTAAGTCAAAGGACTTGACATCCCCGCCGTGGGATGCTCAGCCTAGGAGGAGTGAGTTTGGCGTCACGTACTGAACGCAGTCCTCCCGACTTTGCGCTCTTGCGTCAATGGGCCGCTCATTGGCCAGGTTGGCTGCCATCTGGAGGGCTGTGAGGAACTCACTGAAAGTGAGGTTTGTCGAGTTACTCAAACTTTGAAGAGCTTTCTTGGCCACCCTTACAGCAGCTTCTGCAGCTTCATTGCGATGCGGTGAATCAGCAGGGAGCACTTTCCAGGTCCAGCCTGTCTCGTTCTTTGCAGCATATTCTTCCAGGCTTGATGTGTCTTGGCTACTCAGGATGACGAGCCGATCTGTTGTAGTGCTGGGGAAGGCAGCTCCTTCTTGTGCCGCAAGGCAGAGGTCTCGGAAGGCATCCTCTCTCTCGGCCACGGTGACTGTACCAGCCAATGGAACTGCCTCCCACTTTGGTTTTCCCCAGATTCAGCCATGAAGAAATTTCTTTGCTGCCCTCCAGACCAGTGCGAGAGACTTTACCAGTCTGGTTAGGCTGCTGAATCGTTGGACTTTCATTAGGTGTGTAACAACAGCCCCGGCAGGAGGCCTGTGCAGATCGGCAGAGCATGAAATCGGTTCCAGCTTAGGTTCTTTCTTTGGTGGTTTCTCACTGTCCACTCTTTATTTGCTCCAGTTCCCGTTCTTCAGAGATTGACATCTCCTTCCCTCCAGGCTGGCAATTTCCACATCTGCAGCCGCCACACCTAGGCTCGCACGCGGCCCCTATGCTGTCCCACTTCCACCAGTCCATGAAGTCTCGGCTGGTAACAGACGTAATGGCTTGGGTGATTTGAGGTGGCTGCATTGGGACGCGGCTGATGATTTCTCTGTACTCTACAGCTGCTGTGCGCATGGAGCGTGCAAAGTGGGTTCTGGAGCCATGGGCCATGATTTTGACCTCTTCCAGCAAATCTGAATGAGAGCCACCGACTGTTTTCCCAAGGGGCCCATCCCACAGGACCAGGTCACTGACAGAGCGCATCTTCTAAGGGACGAGTTGGCCTTCTTTGTGGCTGATGAGCAGCTTGATTTTGGTGGGATGGACCAGCTCATTTAGAGGGACGTCGGGAAATACTTTTTGCAAAGTCTTGGGCAACACACGGCAATTGACCTCTGCTATGCTGTCCAGCCCATAACACACGAGCTGGTGGGATCTAAGGGTTCCCTTTGGGGTTGCAACCTGGATCTTCAGGAGGTAGCGCTTGGTCTCCACTGTTACTTGCATTCCTCCATCTCCATGGACTATGAGCGTCACATCCTCACTCCTCAACTTCAGTTCACCAGCAGCCTCATGGGTGATGTAGTTTGTGTCGGACACCAAATCTATCAAATTCCCAATCTTCTGGCCAGCATTTGCAGTGACTTCCAGGATCATCATTATGATGGGGAACTCTTTAAGGCCATTTGCAGCTAGTAGACCCCTCTCTGGTACGGCTGATCTTAATGCCTTAGCGACAGAGTTGCAGAACACATTTTGGCATCGTTGAGCAAGATCAGGGGGCAGGCTTGTCAGGAACTGTTCTTGTGTCTCGGTGCCCTTTTTCCATCCACTTTTTGAAGGACTGGGCTTCGGCCTTTGTGGCCCATCTACTTTGCTTCCAGCCTTGGGACAGAGGTAGAAGTGATGACTGCCCTTACAGCCCTCATTCTTGCACAGGAAGGTGGTCTTGCACTCTGCGTAATCATCGTGGACATCGAGACACTTCCCACATGTGCCAATCCTCTCAACTACTTCCTTCCTCTCAGGTACTTTGAGAGTTTTGAATTTCTTGCAGTAGTAAAGTTTCTTTCTGTGGCCCCTCTCTCCACAGACAACGCAGGATGCTTGGGAACACTGGGAGTTGGTGGTCTTTGTGTGCGCATGCTTTTGGGGGACTCTTGTCTCTCTCCTGCTGGAGTCCTCATCCTTCAGTTGGTCCAGCTGCTCGTAAATCTTCTCCTGACTTCTCAGGAACTTGAGAAGCATGTCAAACCTGTCTTCAGGGGAGGCGTTTTCCTCTCTTTCTGACACATGGACCAGCCACTCCTTCTTTAGGCCCTCTGGCAGCTTACTCTCCAGAGACTTTGTGACGAGTGGGTTTTTCAGAGCGCCAGTGTTTCCCAGCCCACTGAGGTCATACAGGGCCTTTTCCACAATTTGTATTAAGTCCACACTTTTCCTAGGTTGGTGACTTTTCACTGGTGGCAGCGCCTGCAGCTCCTCAATGATTTCCAGTGCAATTGCTGTCTTATTTCCGAACCAGTTTTCAAGGACACGGAGAATCTCTTCCGCTGTTCTGTATGTTGACAGGTGAAGGTCCCTCACTACTTTGTCCTCCAGGCTGCTCAACAGCTGAATCTTCTTCACCTCCTTGGAGCCGGTTGGTTCCCCTTGCCTTTGGAGTGCCTCCCATTCTTTCCTCCAGAGATAGAAGTTGCGCTTGTTGCCGTCAAACTGTGGGAGTGCCGTTGGTTTCAGCCTAAAGGCAGGTGACTGGTGTGGCGTTTCCTCTGAGGACTTGGTTTCCAGCTTTGTCTACAGAAGAGTAGCTTTCTCAGAGGTTAACTCCAGTAGTGAGCCTACCTGATGCGCTTCGGAAATCAGGCCGCTCCTCTTCTGGAACCCACCGAGTCCATTGGCGCATGGTTTCTTTTGCAGTCTTTACCAGCCGCTCAATGTTTTTAAGCATTAGTTCATACACCTCCAGCTTCAAGTCAGATGTGCTTGCAGCGAGTCGCTTACACTCCTTTTCAGCTGCCTCTAATGCAAGAGAGAGTTCAGCGCAGCCAAAACTTTGCCACAGAGTCTTCTGAACAGCAGCCTCTACTTCCTCTAGCTTCCGTTTGCAGTCCTTAATGTCTGCTTTATCAGTAGTTTCGAGCTCCGCTTCCTCAGTGAATATTTCCACTTCTTTGTTTGCCTCCATTAGCTTCTCAGCCTCAAGTGTGACCTTGCTAAAGGCATCCCTCAGTTCTTCTGCCGACATTTTCTTGCAAGACTTCAAAAGTGAGTTTGCTTGTCGGGTAAACCTCTGCTTGGCAGGCGTTCTCTCTCTTTTTACCTGTTGCAGAGACTTTGACTCATTCATTTTGGGCTTCAGGAAGAATGGAGGGCTCAGCGTAGACTCAGCAGCAGGCGGGCTGGGTGGGCAGGCTGACTTTGCAAGTTGCAGAAATTTTGCAAGCCGTTTCAGTCAACAATAACAGATGCCTTATTTAGCAAAAAATAAAACATTAATGACCAGGCAACCTTCCACTAACATTAACTGGAACCCACTGCTAATTCTTAGCATTTGATGCCACATTTCCCTCCTCTAAGATCGCAAAGTCATAAATGCATTTAGGAAAGTAACAGTTTAAATCCATCCAACTCCAGGAAACGTTTTTGGAAGACTTCAAAAGTGTAGTGTAAAGTGGGAGGGTATCACTGATCTCTATTTATTCACTGGATTGCTGATGGCTGACCAAAAAACAGAGAATGCACTCAGTGGTTAGACGGGATGGAGTGCGTGTATGAATGAGGGACAAACTGACAACTAGCTGAGGAGGGAGTGAGTGGAATGAAAACTAATTAACCTGAGACAAGTGGAAGCAATTGCTGAGAAAGACAGGAGCTGGGTAATAAACCAAAAACCGAGGATAATAATGAAAACTAGGCGCAGGCAAAATGAGAACTAATACAGAAAACAGACAAAAAATAATGAACAGGCAAAAACAGGACTTCAGAACCTAAAACACAAATAAACCAAAAGGCAGGAAAAGGCTAACTTAACCAAATCATAAACAGGAACCAAGACAGAATATTACAGACTTAGCCCATCCCAAAAGAAGTTACATCTTCATACAAGAGTGGTATTATTTTTTTTAGGTATTTCCCCATTAAACTAGAATAGGGCATAGTGCAGCCTAGGTGTATAGGCTGTTTTTGAATAACTGGGAATTAAAAAAGAGATAATTTTATGTAGCTGCATGTGTCTCTCTCACTTTTACATAGATTAATTTTCTCAAAACCAAATTTAAATTTTCTTTATTTTCTATTTTTTTTACTGGTTTGTTCACTCCCACATTCAGGCAAACATGCAGTCAGGTGGTCAGCATGAGAATCAGTTTTGTTCTATATATGTTTTACTCACTGGCAGCCATCAAGCCAAACGTCTCCTCCTCTCAACCAGGCTCCATGATCCTGGTTTTTGTAGGCAATAAAACCACTGATGATCGCAGGAACTCTGGGTTTGAAGATATCAGCATCCTGGTGCGGACTATACCTGAGCAATGTTCCAAAGTAGTACAGTGTTACCATTTAATCTGAAAAATATATATTCCGGCCTAATATTTGTCAAAGAAATATTTTCTTCAAACCCATAATGTTTTTCACTTTGTGGTACTTGCAGAAAACATAAAGTTACAGATCTGGTCACACATTTGCATATATATATATATATCTATATATATATATATATATATATATATATATATATATATATATATATATATATATATATATATATATATAAATATATACACACACATTTCTTTCCACGAGGAAAATAAAAACTGATGGGATATTAATATGTTTGTTTTCTGGTCCACTCGTTACTCAAAATGTGGCAAACGTCCTTAAAAAAGCTCCCAAATGTCAGCTAGTCTTAGCTGCTATTAGCTTCTAAACACGTTAAATATGACTACGGTTTGTTTAAACGGAACACTTGTTTGTGTTTTGCGCCTCATCCTCCGATGCAATGGGTAATTAAAGAGAAAGCTTTCAAGCTGTGACCTCCATGGCCCAGATGTGCTCCTAACATAACTTATGGTTGTCCATTCCCTTAAAGTGTCCCTCCACAATTTTAAGTTACAAATTCAAGTCTTAATTTTATCTGGAGAAATATTTACATTAATTAAATATTGAGTTTCCAAAGGATTGTTGATTTTCAACGTAACAAATAATTCCATAAAATGTTATTTACTCAAATATTGTATCTAACTGGGAATTGTAATGTGAATGGGTTATAATAAGGGCTCTTAACTCAAACGCATTGACCGTGTGACACACGCATTTCACTGACTTCACACGGTCATTTGCAACACATGGCATTTCTCATGCATAAAGATAACAAAGCCAATCTGGACTACGGATGATCCGTTCACAGCTCTGTCCATCCAGAGCTCAGTCTAGACCCCGCCTTCTGCGGAGCTGTTTCAGCTTGTTTCACAGCTTGTGGCCATTAGTAATTATTGCTGCTACAGTTCATGTTAACTGAGCAGCAGGAGGAGCGAATTTTAAATAATTTTGGTCTTAACCAGTGGTGAAGGTAAGCCGGTACACAGGAGCCCCGTGCCTCCTGTGTACTGTGTACACAGGAGGCAAGGGGCTGCCAGATAAAGCCTTCATTCAGAACAGTCATGGCTGCACGCTGGATCAGAAAACAGACCCGCTAACCAGATGCAGTCTAAAGCACCATTTAGTCTGTTTATAAGTTTCGTATTTATTAAATATGCAGTTTTTAACTGCGTGCACAGCTTTTCTGTGCCTCCACGCTCTTACTGCTCCTCTCCTCTCCATTTCCTCAGACCCAGGTGCTTTTATCAGCGGTCACCATTCAAAACGTGAATCACTACGTTTAATGTCCTCACACCCGTAGCAAACTGTGACAGTTAAAGTCAATAGGAGAGTTAGTAGCTGTGTTTCCTTCTAGTTTGTTTAACAAAACAGAACCAGTGGTGCTTCGGTGGGCGTGCTGCCTTTTGCTTTAATTCAGGTGCGCCTTATTACAGTACATATAATTTAGGTGCACATTTTTAAGGGTCATTTTAAGGAACTTGTAACATCAGCGGTTTTAGCTTAGACCCGTCATTCCTCCTCTTCTCTCTAAAAGAGCCCTTTACAGTCTTTATTTATGCATTTTCGCACTGTTTATCCCTCGCGTGCAGCGCACCAATGGGGGTAAAAACCACCTCAAACCGGTAACATTACCTATAATAATGCTGATTACTGATTAAGTGTCATATTACTTATAACATTCCACATATAAGATTATTAGTGGGCTAAAAGTGAAGCAGAAAGTCATTATTCTGTCCGCTCCGACCACAAACAAAATGCGCTCAGAAAACAACTTCAAATTGACTCATTCATTGCCTCCATTAGCTTCTCAGCCTCAGCTTGCGTAATTATGCACCAGAGCGCCTTGTGCCATAGAGGAGATTTGCCTGGTCAGTGCGGAGACTGATATGAGAAACCTGTCGCTGTAATAGGTGATGATGATGGTTATAAACTGTAACAGGCTAGAAGTGCATGGAGCTGAAAAGAGGGAAAACATCGGCAGCTGGATCATGCGTAAAGACGCAGCGTGAACCCCCGTGTGCTGTAAGCGTTCCAGCTGAGGGGAAAATGTCGGACCATATAGGCTTGATGAAACTCAGCCTGTTTCACCAATGAGGTGTAACAGTGTAATAATACGGTCGATAACTTAAAACTATTTTATTCAGTATTATTTGAACAAATGTGTGTGTTTTTTTCTTTTTTAACCCACTAACTGAAAAATAACATGTTAGCACTTGTCTGTCACTTTTTCTCAAAAGTAATTGTAGTAAATTGCAGGAGACTCTTGATTCCACCAGGAGAAGGTTTATTTTCAAACACCAACACTGTACAGCTCCACAACAGGCTCTTTTTCTACAGCCGCTCATTCTTCTTCTACGGTCAATGATTATCTCAAACGGTAGCATCGCTTCCTAGTTGTCATGTATGTATTACCCTACATTTTCACAGTTACTACATCCCTCCCCTCTTAAGCGTTTACTAACAACTTTTAACTGTTCAACAACTATCCACTAACTAGCTTACTCTTCATTTAGCTAACTGAAAATCTGTAAGGTAACTAGGCAACCTTATTTGCCTTTTTGATTGTCTCTTAACTGGAGTTACACTTTTTTCAGTTCCTTGTTCAGTCTCTGGGTTTTTCACAGCTTCCACAGCCTTGGGCTCCTCCAACTTCTCTTCAGCCAGAACCACCTCCTCAGCTTGCAGCCATCCTTCACTTTTTTCTTCAGACCCACTAGACTGAACAGGGTCAACCGGTTGGTTGCTGCTGCATTGTCCTAGTTTCTGGTAGTGTGTGTGAATCTGATCCACATGCCTCCTCACTATTCTTCCATCACCAAGCATCACTTTGTATGACACCGGTCCAGTCACCGACTCAATGATTCCTGGGATCCACATTGGGCCAAAACTGAAGTTCTGGGTCAACACTGAGTCTCCTGGTTTGAACCAGCGTCCCTTTGCTCTTTTATTGTGATTTTATTTCTGTCTTTCTTGGTTTCCTCTCACTCTTTTGCTTAGATCTGGATAAATGGAATCTAAGGTACAACATAGTTTCCTCCCGAGAAGTAACTCTGCTGGAGATAAACCAGTTGTAGTGTGAGGAGTCACCCTGTAGCTAAATAACACTCTGGCTACTTTAGTTGTCAGGGTGCCTTCTGGACATTTCTTCATAATTCTCTTGAATGTTTGTACACCTCTCTCTGCTAACCCATTACTTGCTGCATGATAAGGAGCAGAGGTTACACGGCGAATGCCATTTTTTAATCAGGAAGTCCTTGAATTCTGTGCTTGTAAAACACGTGCCATTATCTGATACCAACAACTCAGGCAGACCATGGTTACTAAAACTGGTACGCAGGCACTCAATTGTGGTGGCTGAAGTAGCAGAGCTTACTGGATACACATCCATCCACTTTGAATATGCATCAACCAACACAAAGAACATTTTCTCCATAAACGGTCCTGCATAATCCACATGTATGCGGCTCCACGGTTTATCAGGCCAATCCCATGGATGCAATGGAGCTGGTGCAGGAATGTTGCGGTGCTCTTGGCATGTAGTACAGCACTTTACAGTATCCTCCACCTCTTTGTCCAACCTGGGCCACCATACATAACTCCTAGCCAATGCCTTCATCCTGGACACTCCCGGGTGGCACTGATGAAGCTGCCTCATAACCTGTTCTTCACCTGGTTTCGGCACAATCACCCTCGAGCCCCATAACACACACTCGTTCTGTATACTGAGTTCATGCTTCCTTACTTCGTAGGGGGTAAACTCCTCCCCTTTCAGCTTTGACGTCCATCCCTTTCGCACCATCTCCCGCACCCTCGAGAGCACCGGGTCTCCGTCTGTCCATTCTTTCACTTGATCAGCTGTCACCAATGTTATATCAGCGCTCTCCAGCATGAGTACTGTCTCTTCCCGTCTCTCCACTTCCGCTTTTTCTGGTAAAGGAAGGCGGCTCAGGGCATCAGCATTGCAGTGATTTTTTCCTTCCTTATACACTATGGTGTATTCGTAGGCTCTCAGTGTCACCGCCCACCTTTGGATTCTGGGGGAGGCCATCTGTGGTACAGCTCGCATCTCACTGAAAAGCGACAACAAAGGTTTGTGATCTATTACTATAGTGAATTTATGTCCATAAATGTACGTGGAAACGCTTTATTCCAAACATCACAGCTAATCCTTCCTTATCCAGCTGGGAATAGTTATTTTCTGCTGCATTCAATGTTCGTGAAGTGAATCCTATTGGCCTTTCAGTTCCATCTGGCATCTGATGTGACAGCACCGCACCTACTCCATAAGGTGAGGCATCACATGACAGCACAATGTCTTTCTCTGGGTCGTAATGCACCAGTACTTTTGCAGATTGCATCATTTCTTTTGATTTTTCAAAAGCAACTTGCTGTGCTTCTCCCCACTGCCACTTCTTATTTTTTTGTAACAGTTTATGCACTGGAGCAAGAATTGTTGACAGGTTGGGCAGGAACTTGTTGTAATAGTTTAACAGTCCTAAATATGCCTTCAACTCTGTCACATTCGAAGGTGTAGGTGCCTCCCGGATTGCTTGCACCTTCTCATGGACTGGGTGTAATCCGGTTGCATCCACTTTATGACCCAGGAATATCACCTCCTCGTTCATAAACAAACATTTTTCTCTTTTAAGACGTAGCCCGGCCTCCTCCAGCCGTTCCAGCACCATGGCCAGCGTTTGCAGGTGCTCTTGATCATCTTTCCCTGCGAGCAGGATGTCATCCAGGAAAATTGCAACATGATGAATGCCCTGCAGCAATCCCTCCATTATTCTTTGGAATATCGCTGGGCTGGACGATACCCCAAAAGGTAGTACTTTGTATGTGAACAATCCTTTGTGAGTGTTAATGGTCACATACCTCTTCGCTTCCTCATCTAGTGGAATCTGATGATAGGCGTGACTCAGATCCAATTTGGTGAACTTTTGTCCACCCGCCAGCGTCGCAAACAGGTCCTCAATTCTGGGAATTGGGTACTGCTCCAACTTGGATATTTGATTTACTGTCAGTTTGTAGTCTCCGCACAGTCTTACTGTCTCATCAGGTTTTAACACAGGAACCACAGGTGCAGCCCACTCTGCATGTTTCACTGGTTCAATGATCTCTTGGGAAAGGAGACGATCCAGTTCCGCCTCAACTCTTCCTCTCATGGCGTAAGGAACAGGCCTAGCTTTAAAAAATCTGGGGACTGCTTCTTTGTCTACATATATTTTTGCTGGGGGGCCTTTAAATTTCCCTAGTTCTTTGTTAAACACCTCCCCGTACTTTTCCAAAACCTCCTCTAAAGTTTCTTTTTTAACCTGGTAGATTTGGGTTTCTGAACTTCCCTGTACCTCTACTGGGGTTCCCTCTAGAATGTGGTGGACTTGTGGGGTTGATCTCCACTGTAGGCCTAACCTTTTAATCCAGTACCTACCAATCAGACTGGGGCCTGACCCTGCTACGACTACTACAGGTAAGTCATGCACTTGTCCCTTATACTGCACCTTAACTACTGCTGCTCCCACAACTTTTACTCTATGCCCTGTGTATGTTTTGAGTCGCACTCTACATGGGCGTAGCTCTGGTGCCTCTTTCCCCCTCAAGGTTTTGAATACGGAGTGATTCATTACTGTTACTCCGCATCCTGAGTCCACTTCAAACTGAGCGTCTGTCTCATTAACTGTCAGTGTCTCTATGAATGGAGCTACCGCTGGTACGTCAAGTTCATCTATTTTGTACAATGTGAACATGACTTCATCTGCATCAATGCTCTCTTTGTCATCCTCCCTCTGGCTGACGTAATTTGCTCCCTGCGTTCTCCCTTGTCTACCTGTCTGCACACCACCCCCTCTAGACTTTGACTGACCAGCTGGGCCTTTGGACCTACATACTTTCTGAATGTGGCCAATTTTTCCACATTTGTGACAGGTTTCTTTGATAAACCTACAATCCCCCGCTGAATGGTGCTCACCGCCACACCTGTAGCAACCCCTACGCTGGTGCTGCTGCCTACTAGGGGTCTGTTTTGCTGAGATCTTATGCACTACTTGTGGTGTCCTCACGTGTGATGGCGCAAACTCCAAAGCTTGTAAGTCTTTTACATCTTTGCTGGCTGTCTCAATCGCCTGGGCCAGCTTCAATGCCTTGTCGAAGCTCAAATCCGGTTCTGACAACAGTCGGCGCTGAATGCGGTCATCCCCGATGCCACAGACCAGTCTGTCCCGTATCATCTCAGATAACTTGTCTCCATAGTTGCAGTCTTGCACCAATTTCCTCAGAACAGCAACATATTCCATGACTGTTTCACCATTTTTCCTGTTTCTGGAATTAAACTTGAAACGTTGCACAATCTCGCTGGGTTTGGGGTTGAAATGGTCGTTTAACAACTTGACCAGCTCATTGAACGTTTTGTCTCCTGGCTTGGCGGGACTGACCAGATTCCTCATTAGGCTGTACGTCTGACTGCCCACTGTACTGAGCAAAATAGCTTTCTGCCGACCTGCATCATCAATCTCATTAGCTTCAAAAAAATGGTGGAGCACTTCACAATATTCCTCCCATGTCTGGGTTTGGGAATCAAAAGGAGCGGTACTCCCTACCATGCCCGCCGCCATGCTTCTCAGTTGACTACAAAGTCCGTTCTTTATGCTAACTTTGCAACTTAGTCGAGAGGCTCACTCGTTTTTCTGCATCCACACTTCAGGCATCCGCTGTGACTTTATCTTCGTCTTGACTTTATCCTCGTCGCCATTTATGTAGTAAATTGCAGGAGACTCTTGATTCCACCAGGAGAAGGTTTATTTTCAAACACCAACACTGTACAGCTCCACAACAGGCTCTTTTTCTACAGCCGCTCATTCTTCTTCTACAGTCAATGATTATCTCAAACGGTAACATCGCTTCCTAGTTGTCATGTATGTATTACCCTACATTTTCACAGTTACTACAGTAATATATGTCTACTTCCATGTCTGGTCAGATAAAAATGAGACTGAGTTGACTGGACCACTCTTCAAGGGTCGAGTCAGCTCCGCCCCCTATCGACCCACCCACCCCACCCCAAACAATTAGCATAATCTCACTCTTAACTTTTAATAAAAGTTGAGAGGTCTGATTATAAACGTACCAAATGTTCTCAATTAGTAATGCTAATTTAAACTAATTTCAAAATAGTTAAGATTAACTTTGGTCCTCAAATTTAAAGATGTTCATTGAACTCTAAATTCATTGAATAATTTTTATGGGGAGGATTTTCAACCATTTTGATCTGTCCTTTTGTTCTTTTATGTGTACATATTTCCTTAGTTTCTTTAATCTTGAGGTTACCTGATGTTTTATCAAGTTTCACTAGCCTAGTAAAGAAGAATTGTCCATTGACATATATTGTTAATTCAGGTAAACAACATTGTTAATGGTGTTTTCTGGGAAAACAGTGTTTTAACTTAAAATGTATGATTAAAGAGATGTTTGATATTTGTCATGACTTCTTCCAAGGACAGATTGTTTCATAGTGGTTTCATTCCAAAATGAAAAAAGAAAATCAGTGAAATTGAAAGGTTATTTTGAGGATTTGTTTGGATTTCTTTATATGACTATTAACCTGGTTGATTTTTTTTGTTGCAACTTTTGAATACAATTCTGTTTTAACCCAAACTTATGTAGCGTATGTGGTCAATAGCATCCCAGCATAACATACACTGATAAACATATTAAAACATCACATTTAAATGACTCACTCAGTGTTGCGTTTACATTTGGCAAGCAAAGCATGAGTCTGGATCAAATGGATAGTATTGTCTAGTAATTTTAACTTTGGTTTAGTTACATTTGTCAGTGATGCCAATAGTTTTTAGCAATGGTAGTGAATGTTGTAAAAATACAAAAGTAAAGATTATGTTAGAATTAGTAAAGTAAGTATGTAACACATTGTTGAATAAGCTTTCTATTCTCTTTTGTAAACACGTACTGAATTAATTAACATTAAAGTATGAACACAATTGCGTGGTGTTAAGATCCTCAGGTGTCTTTTAGGCGGTTTTAGATTTTAGTTTTTTGTGTTTATGTTTTTTAGTTCCTTCATTGTTGATTAGGCTCTTGATTCCATCCGTCCATCCATTTTCTAACACATCTATTCCTTGTGCCTATTCTCCAGCTGTCGATGGGCGAGAGGCAGGGTACACCCTGGACAGGTCGCCAGTCTATCGCAGGGTAACACAGAGACAAACAACCATTCTCGCACATACTCACTCCTAAGGAGAATTTAGAAAGGCCAATTAACAGTCATGTTTTTGGACTGTGGGAGGAAGCCGGAGTACCCGGAGAGAACCCATGCATGCACAGGGAGAACATGCAAACTCCATGCAGAAAGACCCAGGGCAAGGGTATGAATAATCATTCATGCGCAAGTGCAGGCCAACAATTAATGACAACAAAGTCACCTGTGACCTACCGTGACCTATGTGGGCCTATATAGTCATGTCACACTGGAAGCTCAGTACAAAGTTGGTTGCTTCTGTGTCACCACTGTTTTACTCCTAGCTTTCTGCTGATAGCCTCGTGACCATGTGCAGTGGGAGCTGCCCTCCAGGGGGTTGTGCAAGCTGTCTCCTGTTTTACCAGGTCGGGGGTTGTTACTGCGGTGACCAGTAAGTTTTGTTTCTTTTGTCTAAGGCAGTTGTTGACTGTTCGCTTTGATTTGCCACATTGCTTATTGTAGCTTATTGACAGTGAGTCAGACGATGCTTTTGTGGTTCCTCCCTCAGAGGAATATATTTGTGAGCTGCATGCCTGTTGGTTGATACCAGGGCTTTTTTGCATCTGACGTCGGATGGCTGGGCCTTGCCGGCCATCCATGAGGTGCCCAGGGTCAGCTTTGGGCAAATGCCATGTCTAGGGCCGGGCATTGTCTCTCTTATTATTCTGCCAAATGAGGCTTTATGGCCTAATGCTAATTGTCCACTGCTCCTGTGTCGTATTACTGAGGACTTGCTCTGATTAAGGGGCCCGAATAGGGAGGATTGGAAACTCGCTCTCCCATCTGTTACTGGCCCTGTTCTCCTTGTTGGAATTGGTTCCATTTGAGGACTCCACCCAAGACCTGATTGGTGCGTCTCTGCAGGCCTTTGCCCTTATGTCAAGAGAGCTGGGACACTCTCTATATTGGTCCAAGTCACCACTTAATGAGCCTCATAGGAGAACCCTATGGACCCTTCCTGTTGTTCCAGGTGAACTTTTTGGCTCTATGGCACGGAACATCTTGGAGCGTAAAGGTCAGGCCTCTCGAAAGAGGCAGCAAGTGGCCAGGCTTCACAGATGTGACGACTGCAGGTTCCTCATGGGGGTCCTCGCTTCCGTCTCCTTCATTCTCTGAGTCTCAGGGTCCAGTTCTTTTCTTTTTCCGAAGAAGACCAGGGTCTGCATCTGACCAGGACACGCAGTTGCTACTCAGTCATGTGGCACGCCTGGACCTGCGGGTGAACATGGAAAATCCCGGATGACCGCCATAGTGCTTGGTTCCTCGGAATCCTTGAGTTCACGAGAAGATTATTGGGACTGAGCTTCCGGTGTGACGTGACTATATAGATCACTGGTAAATCACAGGTTATTTTGTTGTATTTCCTTCTCTGTTTGCGCATGCGCAAGAATGATCATTCAGCACCTCTGGCAGTCATCCAGGACCGTAGTTACAGTCATAGCTTTCGTTTGTTTACTCATTGCTAGTTTCTTAGACTTTTGCCCTTGTGTCTCCGATCCTTTCTTGTTGTGTGGTACTCTGTTCCAGTCTTTCATGCCTGATCTCCTGTGTGAGGATTATTAATAAGTTTTTCTGTATTAAACTCCATTTTTGTTTTTACTATGCTCCGTGCTGGGATCATCTCTAAATTATAACATTATCATTTTTTCAATTCATTTTAGATTGTATGAAATATTACCAATAATTAGGTACAAACAAGGGCATGTTGAAATGATAAGGACAATCTGCCTGGTTTAACAAATACAGTATTTGTATGGTGTTTACCACCATACTTCTGGCTAAAGGTGACACTTATGGAGGTAATGAATAACTGTTTTTACTATAGTATGTCACATTTGATCACATTTTTAAACATCCACACTGTTTGCTAAAATGTAAGGCAACTAAGCTTAGCAATACCTGGCTCCAACTATAGACAGGAAGGGTCTCTTGTCCTTAACATTGGCCTCTGTAGTCTTGACTCCATTATCAAGGATCATTCCAGCCTAGAGTAGAAACAAATATCAAAATACAATTTAGGAATGAGAAAACAAGGAATAATGATTATGAATATAGCTAATTGAGCTGTTTTTCAAGTTCTTTAGAAATTCTAATTACAGTTGTATATTATCAACAATATAACTAAGATATAATCCAGGCTTTGTTCTAAAAAATATGTGATATTATGAATTTTCTTTTTCAAGTTTTTCTGTTATGAATTTGGGTACATCTGGTGCACTAGGTTGTCAAAATATCAAAATAATTTGATTGGCGGGAAGTGTCAGCGAAATCGCTTACACATACAGGAAGTTTATATTAACTAGCTGTGCAAGGTGAGGTGTTGTAATGTTCACACAAAAGTAGTCAAAGTTAGTAAATTATGGTAGTCTAAATTTATTGTTAATTTAGAATGCACAAGACTATAAGATTATTTGCCAAGGACTTCCGAAGTGGCAGGCAGATACGGGGTAACCTTTTGGTACTTGCAACTCAATGAGGGGTATCAGCGGGGTGAAGTTTCCAGCTACATTCTGTGCCATGCTTGGAGACTTCATTCTCAACCTCTGACGATTGCAGCTGGCCAAGAAAGGTGTACAGGTCATTGAGAGCAGGTCTGGCACCTACAAAGTTGTTCCCAGGGCTGACCACAGCTTCTTTGGATGTCCCCTTAGTGCTGTGAATCTTTTGTAGGCCAGTAGGAAACCTTCAGGAGACTGGTCACTTACAACATCTGAGTGCAGAGCTCGGGATGCCATACAGCAGAAGACTAACCCCCATACCTTGAGCCTTGATTTCTTCTTCACTTCATCCTTCACTTCATAAGGTCCGAATAGATCCAATGTTGTGAATTCAAATGGCCTGGCTGGTGTTATCCATTCGGATGGGAGGTCACTCATGATTTGTTGGCACTTTCTAGCTTAGGCCTTTCTGCATGTCACACAGCTGTCCACAATCTTCTGAGCCAGCTTCCGGCCTCTTGTGACCTATGGTTTTCTTCTCATTCTCAGGAGTGTACCTGCTATTTCCTTGTGGTTTACATTGTGGGCTTCTTGTGCCAGCAGAGAGGATATCCACACATCACATGGTAAGATTGGTACAGCGGTTTTGTCGTTATCAAAGATCTGAAATCTTCCTCCACAGACTAAGAGTCCGGTTTCTGCATCTTTGTACACAGCCAGTCTGTTGAAGGTGGCGTCTTGGAAGCATGCACCCTCTTGTGCTGCGAGGAAGAGGTCTCTCTGAGCATCTTCATACTCGCCGACGGTAAGTACAGCTTGTTTTGCACTGGACTTTAGCTTCTCTGCTGAGAGCACCTCCTACTTTGGCTTACTTGCGGATTGGGTTTTGCCCAGCAATTTTTTCCGCCTCATTGCAGCTCTCCACACCCAGGCGATAACTCTGGTCATCTTGGTCAAGCTGCTGAACCTCCTGACATTGATCAGTTCTTTTACTGCAGAACCAGCTGGTGGTCTTCGGAGTTGAGTCCTGGGCCCCTTTCCATCCGCAGTGCTTTGCTGAGCATCAGTGTCTCTCTTGCCTGTGACTGTCACTGGGCCGCTTGTACCACTAGATGGCGCATCGTGTGTGGCTTTTTTTGAGCTGCGCTCTGGACAGTGCTGCTGAGGACTTCCTTTGAAGCTTGTTTATCCCTTCTCTGGCGAGGGCTGCAACATCTTTGGCAGACTTTTTTGGCCACTCTTCCACCGGTAGTTTCATGAAGTCTGGTCCATTCAGCCAGACAGAATCCTCTTTAAGATCTTCTGGGGCTGCACCTCTTGTTATGATGTCTGCCACATTGAGGTCTCCCTGGATCCACCACCAGTCATCAGGGGATGTGGTCTTCTGGATTTCTCCGACTCTGTTCGCAAAGAATGTCTGATATCCATATCTGTCTCTTTGGATTGCTCCCAACACAGTTTGACTGTCCAGCAGGTGGAGCCATTTCTCAATCTCCATTCGAGAGTGCTTCTCAATGTACCTTCTTAGGTAGACAGCACCACAGATTTCAGTTTTGACTGGTTCCCCTTCAGGTCGAGTGGCGTAAGCTTTGCTTTCGACTCGACGAGTCTGACTTTGATGCCTTGTGTAGTCTCCCACCTGAAGTACACCTCGGCTCCGTAGCTCTGGTCACTTCCATCAGAGAATGTTATCCCCCATGGTATTTTGGTCCAGTTGCGTGGTGTGAGGCTTCTGTGGAAGGTTATTTGGCAGAGGCGGATGTATTCTTCAAAAAGCTGGATTGCTTCTTCCCTCAATTTTTCTGACAGTGGCTTGTCCCAGGTGTCTCGGGCTGTGTTGGTTCCGGCCTCCTGGAAGGCTCTCCTAACTAGGATGGCACCCTTCTGTTTCGCAGGAGTGACAAGACCTATTGGGTCATAAAGGCTAGCCACTTGGCTCAACAGCTGTCTTCTAGTCAGTGGCTTGGGAGTTTTTCCCCTCACCTCTCCCTCCAGGAGATTTTGACCTACTCTCATTTTCTTTCTCCTCTTCGAGAAGTTGACTGAGGTCATTGGGTACAGTTTGTCACTTTCAACTAGATAGCCGACTCCCAGGGCTTTGTCATCATCCTCCATCCTTTGATTTGGAAGAATAAGGACTTTATTTGCTGGTGTCTCTGATGCGAGCATGTCCCTCCCAGTTTGGCCTGAACGGACCCAGGGCTTTGGAAGAATCCGCCTGCTTTCAGGATTTTTTCAACTCCTGTGATGTTTTTGTCCAGCTGTTCCAGGTCATTTTGGGAGGTAAGTATATCATCAACATAGGAGTCTTCCTCCAGGATCCTGCGCTCCTCCTCCAGGTGAGTGAACATGGGTAGCTTTGCAGTCTCTCTAATGGCCAGCTGTGCGATGCATCCTGCTGGCCGGTCACCGATGTTGACTCTTGTTATGGCATACTCAAGTTCTCTGTCTTCTGTGTCCCTCCAGAGAAATCATTGTAGGTGTACTTCCAGGTCTTCCAACCACACCGAATTGTACATCTTCTTGATGTCTCCGAGTGCGGCATGCACCCCTTCTCTGAATCTGAGTAGTACTGCCCTGATCGGGTTGAGCACGTCGGGTCCCTTCAGCAGAAGATCATTCATGCTTGTGCCCTTGAACTTCTGGCTGCTATTCCACACCAGGCGTACGTACAGGTGTTGTAGGGGAATGTGGATTTGGCACCACCAAGTGGCTGACATACCATACTGGTCCTGTGCAGTTGGTCACTGTGTCTTTGGTGAGCTTCTTTGCTGCTCCTCTCTCCACCATTTCATGGATTTGAGCTGCATATGCCACTTTCCACTCTGGTTCTCTTTTGAGCTGCTTCTCTGTTCTCAGGAAAGTAGCTTCCACTCCACTTCGGTTGTTGGGCAGAGAAGTTGGATCTTCGATCCATGGATATTTTGTGTCCCAGTGGGATTCACTGCTGTGATCGTCCGTGTTGATGAAGGTGAGGCCTCTTCTGATGATATCCAGTTCCCTCTCCTCACTCAGCGTCATTTCTTTTCCTCCTGGCTGGTAGTTGCCGCATCTGCACCCTCCACACTTAGGTTCACAAGCTGCTCCAATACTGTCCCATTTCCACCAGTTGAGGAATTCTTTGTTGGCTACAGTGCTTTTGGTTTCAGCTGAGATTCCATTTGTGTCGCAGAGTTCTTGGTACCTCACAGGTGTGGCCCTCATGGATCTTGCGAAATGGGTTTTTGAGGTGTATGCTGCCAGATCTATTTTTTCGAAGAGGTCCGGGTGCGTTCCACCGACCTCATTCTCTGGGCCGTCCCAGAGAATGAGGTCACCGACCACCTTCATCCTCTGCGGTACAAGTCGTCCCTCGCGATGGCTGATGAGAGGTTCGATTTGTTCTGGCCTATGCAGATCTTCCAAGTTGGTGTTTGGAAAGAACTTCTTCAGCTGTTCAGGAGTGACTGGGTTTTGTACTTTAGCGATGTCTTCCAAGCCATAGCAGAGGAGTTCATGGGCACGTTCCGTTCCTTTTGGGGTCTTAACTCTCACTCTGAGATGGTATCGCCTTGTTTTGACTTTTAGGGCTATTCCTCCAACCCCGTGGACGACAAGCGTGATATTTTCGCTCCTCAGATTTAGTCTCCTGGCTGCACGGTGGGTAATGTAATTCGTGTCGGAGGCTAAGTCGATTAGAGTTCAGATCTTTTGACCTGCATTGGTGGTGACTTCAAGGAGCATGAGGATCACAGGGAGCTCTAGAACTGCACTTACTTCCATGCCTCCAGGCTTGTCGGTGCAGAGAGATCTTGCAGACACATTGGTAAAGGCCCTTTTGAACTTTTCTGCCATTTCAGGGGACAGTTCTTACAAGAATTGCTGTTGCTCTTCTGTCAGTTTATGCCTCTTCATGATTGACCTAGTCTCTGTTTCCTCCTTTTTAGGGTCGGCTTTCTGGCACAGGAAGAAATGGTGGCCTCTCCTACAGCCCAGCTTTTTACACAGGTAAATGTTTTTGCAGGTACCGTCTTCGTCATGACACTCCAAACACTTTGTGCAGGCTCCCAGCCTCTCCACAGCACTCAATTGGTCTTTAACCTTCAGCTCCTTGAACTTCTTGCAGAAGAAGAGCTTTTCTGCATGGCGCTCGTCACCACAGACAACACATACCTCTTTACTCATGGACTTGGTAGAGGCATACCTCTTGGAGTCAGCTGGCCTCTTGCCCGGTTTCTCACACACTCCAAGTTGCTCAAGTCTCTCCAAAACCTCTTCTTGAGTTTTCAGGTAGGCAAGGAGCTTGTCCAAGTGGTTGTCTGGTGTGAATGCATTTTCTGGATTTACCATGTAGACTAGCCAATCCATCTTCATCGTGTCTGGCAGTTTGCCCTCGATCGACCTGACTCTTAACAGGTAGATTGCTTGTTTCGTGAAGGCCGCTTTTGCTGAAGTCCTCTCAGTCTTCAGCTGTTTGATGGTTTTTCCTGTGGCTTCTTCCGCCATTCTTTCTGTGTTTCCTCGCGTAGACAAGGTTGACTGGAGGCCGTTTATCCTTAGTCGCTGTTGCCACGCTGGTTTTCAACTGTCAAGTTTTGTTGTGATTTTCACTTTTTCCCTCAGTAATGCTCCACTTGAAGAGCCCAGTCGGCTAGGAACAACTCAGAACAAGGATTTCCCCTTTTTTGTTTATTATTGAAATTTGTTTTCTTGATTTGATTGGTGAAGGGGTCATGCAGTCATTCAGGTTGAAAACCTTGAACACAGGAGTAACAGGAGGTATTGTGTTATTTCAAGTTTAAACAAACACAAATCATTAAAATGTAAAAAATAAAAATCCACAAAGTACTAATTTATTATTAATTACAACTAACTTTGAGTGCAACCAAACTAGCAATGCCTTAACATTAAGTCAGTATAAGTGCCAACATAAGTTTTAACATTAATCTCACATAAACAAATATATCTTGTTTAACATTTAACTTACGAAGTAAATAAGATATGCAAATAGTGGAGTGTCAAACAAAAGCACAAGTCCAATAAAGCCATCAGGTTTACTGATCCAAACAATTGGACTGATTTGAGTCACTAACTTAAACAATAAGCTGCATTGTCAAGCTTAACATAAACTTCAGACTTCAAACTAGGCAAACAAATTAAGTGAAAATAATTAACTGAAAGCCACTAACATTAGAATAAACTAATTCAGATGCCAACTGAGACTTTACATGTGCACATGTGGAGCACATAGTTAAGCACAAGTTTATCATTTCCACCTTCCACAACAACAGGTGAATAATTCAAGAAAGTCAAATCTCCTACCAGTTGCGTTTGACGGTGAACTGAGGGATTTTAGTTTTCTTGGTTTGGCTTGTTTCTTTAAGCTTTTGCTCTCAACAAACTTTCCTCCTTTGATCTCCACAGCATGTATTGAACTGATGTTCAAGATGGCCGTTTAACAGGAAGTTCCTCCTCTTGACAGGAAGTCGGTTGGGGTGCTTTTCTGGTGATGTTGCAAAAATGCAAATGTTTGATTGTCCCCTGCAGGTCCGCCTGGAGATTTGTTTTGTTTATGGAAGTGAATGAAAGAGGTTTCTGATGTTTTCATCGTGCTTTTTGTCAGATGGCGTGACAATGTGCCTAAAGTCTTTGTCTGTAGTTTTCAAGGTTCGATAAATCAAAGCAAATTGCATGTTTTGAAGAGACTGGGCCGGTGTTGTCATGTCAGAGTCACTGAAAACTCCAGCCAGCGCTGGTAAAAAGCTCATTATGAAGACGGCAGCTGCAGTGAGTGATGATACAGTGGGGTAACTGGAGGGCCGCTTGTGAGCTCACCACTCATGAGCAGCCAAGCACAGTGGCAAACCGTTATTTAGCTGGAGTAAGGTGAAAAATAACAAGACAGTGCTAAAAGTAGGATATGAGTAGTCAAGTTTAAAAGCCCACAATAAGTTTCTACAACACATTAAGTTACTCAATTTTGATTTCACCTCAAAGTGATGCATTTGTTGTTTAGGAAAGAGTTTTGTGTATTTTGCTTAAAGATAAGATAGGCTTTATTGATCTCACATTGGCTAACAAGAGAAGGTGCAAAAGTAGGAAAGATGCTTCAGATATATACAGTGAATCTTCATATATACAGTGGATCAAAGAAAAAAGTAAAATAAGAATAAAAATACAAAAAGAAATAGGAATGGGCATATGATGTCTTATTTACATTCACGTGATATACGTGATGCAGAGCACCGACAGATGGAAGACGCCAGAATGTTAAACCAGTCTTGGTATGACGTGGCCTCCAACTAGCTCTGAAACACTAGCGTGTATGCTTTGCCTCTCGATTTTTGACTAATCTTGGATCTTCTCTTTTGTCACAGTTTTTGTGCTTGGAAACACTTACCTCTTGACGCTCTGTCCGAAGAATCACGCCCGCAGCATCACAAGGCTCAGATCTTGCTCTGGCGACTCCCCCCTTGCTCCCTGGAAATTACCCAGCCGGGCTTGTGGTTCTCCTCCCGGATGCTGCTGGTTCCTCCCTTCATTCAAGCTAATCCATCTGTCACCCCGCTCAGCCGAAGCTCGCTCTGGGTCCCTCGCCAGTCCCACCTGCTGCCCTCCAGCCGCTAGCCACTACACCAACAGGGGATAGGATCACAGGGTCCTCTTGCCGCTACTTCCTCCCGGTCAGGTCCGCCCAGCTGAGTGGTAAGCTGCGCAGGTTCTTGTATTTCCTTGGTTTGTTTAATCGTAGTCATTTTTCTTTCCTTTCCCACAGTACCTCCCGCTCGATGCTCAGACCTCTCCTTCGGCGTCTCGTCGTTGTATCCCAGCGGTTGATTCCTTCAATAAAACATCTTAAAACTTGTGCCTGGCCTCCCGCTCGTATCCGCATGTGGGCAAAACAATTGAAAACCATGACAATATATATATATATATATATATATATATATATATATATATATATATACACATGTGTATTGATATATATTCAGGTGGTGATAGCAGCAGAAGTCACTTCTTCAGGATTATTGCACGGGTTATAGCACAGTGTATTAAATAGATTATTGCACATTAGTTATTACAGTTATGGTTACAGTTATAGTGCAGCATTGTATAATCTGGTAGCAGCAGGAATGAATGACCTGCGGTAGCGCTCACTTTTACAGACAGGATGTCTAAGTCTGTCACTAAAGTAGCTACTCAGCTCCTCTACAGTCTGGTGCAGGGGGTGGAAGGTGTTGTCCATGATGGATGTGAGCTTGGACAACACCCTCCTCTCAGCCACTTCCTCCACCGAGTCCAGAGTGCAACCCAGGACAGAAGTGGCCTTCCTCACCAGCTTATTCAGCCTCTTTCTGTCCCGCTCTGCGCTGCCAGGAGCCCAGAAGACGACAGCGTAGAGGAGGGCTGAGGCCACCACAGAGTCATAAAAGGTCTTTAGCAGGGGCCTGCTCACTCCAAAGGACCTCAGCCTCCTCAGGAGGTGGAGGCGGCTCTGGCCCTTCTTGTATAGAGCATCGGTGTTATGAGTCCAGTCCAACTTATTGTTGACGTGAACTCCCAGGTATTTGAAACTCTCCACAGTATCTATGTCCTGCCACTGGATGTTCACAGGTGAGTGAGGTGGGTGTCTTCTCCTGAAGTCGATCACCATCTCCTTGGTCTTACTGGTGTTTAAACACAGATGGTTCTTCTCACACCAGTCCACAAAGTCCATGATGACCGACCGGTACTACAGCTCGTTCCCCTCAGACAAACAGCCCACAATGGGCGAGTCATCTGAGAACTTCTGAAGATGGCAGCTGTCCGTGTTGTGAGTAAAGTACGATCACGTGGCCGAACGCTTGTGGCAAATAATAAGGTTTTAAAATCACTGCGAGAATTTCAACATCTGAGCAGCATATCTGCTGCTTCATGTGAACATGGGCCGCGTTACACCATCTCTCATTCACAAACACCGCCAGCCCCCCTCCTCTCTTTTTTCCGCTCTCCGCCAAAGTTCTGTCTGCGCGGATGCGTTTAAAGCCGTCCTGAGAGACCACTGAGTCCGGGACAAATCCATCTAACCACGTCTCCGTAAAGCACATGATACTAGCGTCCCTGTACTTCCTTTGGAAACGGGTTAGTGCTGCGAGCTCCTCGGTCTTGTTGCAGGGAGATCTTACGTTTCCCATGATAACCGATGGGAAAATAACCTTTCCTCCGCTTTGTCCTGCCACCCCTGCAGCCTCTCCGTCTCCTCCTTATTTCTGTAGGGATGTCTAGTTTCTCAGCATGGTGGGGAGCTGGGCCGCAGCGCGTGGAGTCACATAGTCCGAGAAGCTGATTTCTCGTGTAGACCATGGGACGCTCGGAGTCGCGGACAAAGGGGTCTCCCCTTGCGGCATCGAAATGTGCCGAAAGTAAAAAAAAAAAAAAAGCACTAAAGTCCCAAAGGTTTGTTTCTTCAGGGCATCTACGCTCAGAATACCCGATCCGGTATTTACTAATATAGAAACAATCCAAAAAATACAATAAAGAGGAGAAAGTAGGAAAAGAAAGAATACAGCTGATGTGACCGGCTGCAGCTTGCGCAGCGCCATCTTGAAAAAAAAAAAAAAAAGCAGCACCGTGTTTTGTTTTGACAAAAGTATTTGTTTAATTACATATATATTTAATGATTTTTCAGGTCAGAATACAGTACATGATCGATGTTAGGAGCTGGCAGTCACCTATGTAACTTGAGAGGCTCTAGGTCACACGACCCATTCTAAGACTGTCATAGGACAAAACAAAACTGATATGACACTTACCTGATCAGATATATTTTTGGTTCTTTGATGTAGGATGTAATCCAGATAGGTGAATGTAGCCTTGTCTTTACAAATAACTCCATGACTTCTCAATCTGTTGATCCAAAGTGGTCTGCTATCAGATTCCAAAATAGAGAGTGAGACTAATTTTCCGACTGTGGAATGCTGCCAGTGGCCTTCAGAGGCATTGTGAAGTTTACAATGTTTTGTTATGCTGAAGTACATCTGCATTAAGAGTAAAGCTCATTATAGTTAATGTATACAGTAATAGAAATCCCAAAATAATACTCAACTCATATAAAATAACTGAGGACATATTTTAAAAATTAACATATTGCAATCACTGGCATTTCACAAGAATTATAATTTCACTGATGAAGATCACGAAGAGCACTGTGCTGTACCATTTACTGAAATAAAATAAAATAATACTCAGGAAATTACAGACTAGACGTCAAAGAGTAAGAACACTAAATGAATAGAACTGAAAAGATTAAAGAGTTTAAAGAGAAGAAACTTAAACTAACACAGACATGAAGTAGTTTTTTTAACAATGGAGATATGAAACAAGACTGAGCAGAGTAATATTAAGAAAAGAAGCGTCAGAAAGTGAGTTAAATGAGCCGATTAACAACGTAAATTTCACCTGCAGAGAAATACAAAACATTTACAAACAAATACGCCAAATACAAACTCCCAATGCAGAAGCATGATGCAAAGTAGATGACTATTGCCACTATGGCTATGTTTACACTGCAGGTCTTGATCCTGAATCCCAATTTTATTGCTGAAATGAGATATTTTTGAGGTGCCCGTTCATACTACTATTAAACGTGACCCCCATGATACTGCTGTCTGAAATAAACATTTGTGTCTATATATCTAAGTGTGCCAGAAAACTGACAAGCTCAGTAAGATAAATCCTCTTGAAGCGTCATGATATTGGAGCCGGGCCACCAACGTTTGTTTAAAAAAATTAACAACCGATATCGCAGTGTGCATGCCCAACACAAAATGTTAAATCTAAAATCTACTTTGGTAAAAATTAAAACAAAGTAAAACATAGGAAAATATGAACTAAAAGCAAATATTAATCTAGTTTTGCTTGTCCTTGCTAGCTCATAGAAGGATTGATGTGAATCTTTTTTGTTCAATAAATAAATATAAGTGAGCCTTTATTTGTAATTTTTTATATGAATTACATTACATTTAGCTTTTTATATGTTATGCCATCATATGCCATGATAAATAGTTGATCTCAGATTGGATCCTGAACAGTAAGGAAGAGGTGACAAAAGGAATTCTGTCCTGCTGCAGACATGGCCGGAAGGACGGCCTCTATCCCTTCTTCCCAGCAGGAGGTCAGCTGTGACCCCTCCTAACAGATAAGTAACAGCACAGACAAAGAGCTCTTCACTTAATGAAAAGAGAATGGAAACATAATGAAGTTGGGGTTAAATCTAGCATATATATCAGACAATTGTTTTATAGTTTTTTAAAAATATACACAGACGGGTCAAAAAATTAAAAGGGAAATGTGGGTATAGGGATATTTATCCCAGAGTTTAATATATGTATATGTGAAAGATTAACAGACCTTTTATCTATATACACAGCAGAAATGGTTGCAATTATTTTTAGTTTACAGTGGGTGGAGGAGGTTAGACCGGATAGGGTGGTAATTTGTACAGATTCAAAAGCTGCAATAGAAAGCATTCATTCAGGAGGAAATAGTAGGAAAGACCTGGTAATAGAAATTTATCAGAGTTTATATAGGTTATATAGGTATGGAATAGAGGTTCAGTTCGGTTGGGTACCGGCACATGAAGGGGTGAAAGGAAATGAAACAGCAGATAAGCTAGCAAAAAAGGCTTTAGGAAAGCAGAATAAAGATCAGATTTCATTTGGGAAAGGGGAAGGTAAATCAATAATTAAAAAGAAAGAAACAGAAATATGGCAAAAAATATGGGATGAAGATGAGAAAGGAAGAAGATTATATAGGGTTCAAAAATCTGTAATATGTAAAAATTATGGAAAAAGAAGCAGAAGGGAAGAGATAATTTTTACTAGACTAAGATCTGGACACACATACTTGAATGAGTTTTTGTATATAATAGGGAAGAGAAATAATTATATATGTGAGGGTTGTGCAGAAAAAGAAAATGTGGATCATGTTTTGATGAATTGTATTAAATATGCAACGGAAAGAGAAAGGATGAGGAAAGTAATTATGGAAACAGGGAGAGATTGGAGTATTAAAGGAATTTTAGGGACAGATGGAGATAGGGAAGAAAATATGAAAATTAATAAAGCATTGTTTTTATTTTTACATAACACAAAATTAAAAAATAGAATATAGTAGGTGGAACCATAGAGCTACACACTCATGTACATTAGGTGGCGGTATGCACCTATAAGTTGTTTGCAATCCGCCAATAAAAGGAAAAGAAGAAGAAGAAGAAGAAGAGCTCTTCACTTCAGCATTCTTCTGCAGACCTGTTCAGCTCCACTACAGCTCTCTAAGAGCAGACAAAGAAGGCCAGGCCATGAGGGCCTGGTCGGCCCTCACCGACACAAGCCAGCAGCTGAGGGAGATTGCCTGGACCAGCCACGCTTGATTCAGGGTCTGCTAGATTCGACTGCCTGCTTCAGCAGAGGACCTGACTGAATCCGGATGAACAACACGCAAACACAGAGCTAAGTTTGCTGTCTTAACATCCTCACCGGTAGCAGGAGCAAAGGTCCTGCATGCGAAACAGCTCTGTGTATTTCTTCTCAGCCTTTACAGGGGAGCGAACCCAGACAGGGTGGAAAGCTGTGGTATTCTGAGGAAAAACCCTGCTCAACTCGGACTGCAGCCGGATCAGAGAATGTGCTCACACCAGGCCTCCAACCCGACCACGCCGTTAGCCACATGCTTCTGCAAGGCTAACGCTAGCCTGCCAAGAGCCAAGCGCTAGCCCGCTAGCGCTAGCCAACAACTTCCCTCCTTCAACGCTCCTCCCGTGAATGGCCAAAACTGGACAGGGCCGACACGAAACAAAGGACAGAGGTTTGGGCAGCGGTCTGAGGGCGAAGTTAAAAAGGTTTATTGGGTAATGTCCTGTAAACCGTGTATACCTGGCGTTTTGAACAAAAGGCTAACAATATAGCATTGCTAGCATTTGGTACCATGTCACTGTCGAGTGCGTTTTAAAGTTTTACCAGAAAGGTTACCTCCACAAGGGTTTCATACATTGATGGGACATTAATGTTTATGTTATCCAGCCACTCAATATGACTAAAATTAAAGCAAAGCTTTCATTTGTTAATGCCGAGCGTCCGCTAGCTAACAGGATATTAGCCTTGCTAACATCCGGTTTCGGACCTCTCAAAAGGAGTCCGTTTTAAAGCATAAACAGTGCTCTCAACTCTCACGCATTGACCGTGTGACACACGCATTTCACTGACTTTACACGCTCACACGCAACACATGGCATTTCACACGCAAACATGGAATTTCTCACGCATAAAAATCACAAAGCCCATCTGGGCTGCGGACCACAAAACTCCGCCTTCTGCTGAGCTGTTTTGGCTTCTTTCACAGCTTGTGGCCATCAGTAATTCCTGCTGCAGTTCGTGTTAACAGAGCAGCAGGAAGAGTGATCAGAATTATGAATAATTTTAGTCTTAACAGTGGTGAAAGTGAGCCGGTAAGGTCCTGTACCGCGTACACAGGAGGGGAGGGGGCGGGGGGAGCTGCTGCCAGATGACCGGTTCATTCAGAACCAGTCATGGCTGCACGCTGGATCATAAAACAGTTCTGCTATCCAGATGCTGTAACGTACAGGAATAAGGACCCAATATGCACACAAACAGGTATGAGCCTTTAAGTGCTTTATTTTCTCGAGCTCTGAGCGTGTCGGGGAAAACGCGCAGGCAGCGCGGCACGGGGAGCGCACAGCAGGCAGCTCTCCAACTGGAAACCCCCTGTGGCAGACACTACAGGTTAGTGATCGGGAAAAAAGGGAAAAAAACTGGCAAGGAGGGAGAAGGAAGATCACTAACCTGGTAGAGAGTTTCAGAGCTCGGGTCCGGTTCAGGTCCGGGGCGGAGGTCCGACGGCGGACAGTAATGTGAGGCCGTTGAGCGGCAGGCAAACAGGGGCAATCCAGCAGGGAAATCCAGGTCCGTTCCAAGGTCTGTTAACTGATGGGCAGAGATGCAAAAGGGGTCAGGCAGATTCGAAGACTTAAACAGAGCGGGGGTCCGGTACACAAACAGGCTATCCAGGGCAGAGACAGAATCGGTGGTCAGAAGGCTGATCAGGTCGGGCACACAGGCGGGCGAACAGGAACAATTCAGGGGTCTGGCAAGCTCGGTAAACGGTGTCGGAATCAGGTCGGAAAACGGTAAATCTGGCAGGTTTCAGAAACGCTGGAAAGTAACAAGGGTTGGCTTGAGACAATCTGGCACTGGGGGCTGATCTGGACTGGGTATATATGGAGGTGAGACAGGTGGAACCAGTGAGGACTAATTGCAGAAACGAGGAGTGGAGCAGGTGTGCTGAATTGTGTATCAGCTCCAGTGCCAGGAACGTTACAGATGCAGTTTAAAACGCCACTTGGTCTGTTTATAAGTTCAGTTTTTATTAATTTGCATTTTTTAACTACATGCACCGTATTTCTGTGCCTCCGCGCTTGCTCCTCTCCCTCCCCTCCTGTCCCTCGGAGCAGATGCTTTCTGGGCGTCAGTGCGCTCAGAGCGCACTGACGAGAGCAATAGAGATTTGTCTGGTCAGCGCGGCGGCTGACTGAGAAACCTGTCGCTGTGAAAGGTGATGAGAATGTTATAAACTGTAACAGTCTAGAAGTGCATTGAGCTGAAAGGAGGGAGACATCAGCAGCTGGATCGTGCGTAAAGACGCAGCGGGAACCTCTGTGTGCTTCAGTGTTGCTGCTGAGGGGAAATTGTTGATCATAAAGGCTTGATGAAACTCAGCCTGATTCACCAATCAGGTTATAGATTTACAATGATAAACAACCCATAGATGAATGTGTAACAGTGTAATAATTTGGTCAATAACTTAAAACTACTTAATATTATTTAGTATTATTTGAACAATTGTGTATTATTTATGTTTTAATCCATTAACTGAACAATAAAGTATTAATACGTCTCTTTCTCTTTTTAACACAAGTAATACATGTCTACTTCATTGTCTGGTGGGATAAAAATGAGATGGAGTTGACTCCACCGGCTCTTCCAGGGTCCGGTTAGCCCCGCCCCCAAACAAGCCCCGCTCCCTACATTAGCATAATCTCACTCTTTAGATAAAAGTTGAGAGGTCTGGCATAAAGCATAACTGTTCTGCGCCTCCATCCTCCGATGGTGTTATGAGCCTTATTCCCGCATCAATATGGTATATTAATGCCGGTTTTCAAGACAATTTTGATAACTATAGACTTTAACCAGGTTAGCGACAATTGCTGTAGCGACCCCTAGCGGAGGTAAAATCGCATTAACAAAGGCAAGCAATTCTGAATTAAATGATTTTACCGGACAAACCGGTCCTCAGAATATTATTTTAACAAATAATGTTTTGTTCAACTTGGGCTTTGCATTGTAAATGGATTGAAATACATGGCAAATGTTTTAAATTCATTCCATGTTTTTGTTAATCAGATCTGCAGTGAACCAGGATTCACTGACGTAATCTGATTATGACCAACCATTTTTGTTTTGTCTTTTGTTTGCTTTTGCTTGTAAATAGTTTCTTAGCTTAGCTTCTTTTTATCTTCATTTTGCTTAGTAGTTTAGTTAAGTTTCACTAGCCTAGTAGAGAGGATTTATTAATCATGTGCTAATTCAGGTAAACAACATTACATAGTGATGTTCTCTGGATGTTCATTTTATTTCTGTTATTAAATTCTTGGACTTGAAAAGAAGTTGTCACTCCTTTTATTCTGTGTGTGTGCAGGTTTTGCTGTTAAAAGATCGCTGGTGCTCCAATTCATCCCTTTCAACCATTGTACTGATATCAGCTTAGGGGCTGATCATCACCAGACAATACTTAACAGAGAGTTATTTATGAAACATTAAATAACTTTAAACAGTGTATAATTGCACAACATATAAATTGGATTTTCTAGTGTGTTGGTTCATGTTAACTTATCTGCTTAATGTAAAATTTATCAAAGTCAGGTTGTATACATCACAAAAAAGACACCACTGGTAATGGTTTCTAGAAGTGTTCAATAAAGTTTTGTTAAAAAAAAAACTAAAAAAAAAAAATGTGGCCAGCCTTGTTATTATTAGAAAGTTGCAGAGCAATGGGAGCCGACAATATTAGGACCACAACATACCAAGACTAAATGAGGTAAGGGAAAAAACAGCATAGTTATTAACAGCAGCCTTTTGTGGAGTGTAAACTTCTACTACTCTGTGTGGATGTGTAGTTGGAGCAAGGAGATTGACGTTACCATGTTGAAATCTTTGATGAGATAGACACCGGCTCAGGATGCACAGAGATCACACCTTACTTGGACACAAAAAGACATAACATTTCCACACCTTTACTTATGAAATCAGTTGACTGCACTGACCAACAACGCTTCTTGAAAAGCTTAAAGGATGTCAATAGTCTTTAGCGTCTGATAAGACTCGTGTCCGAGCCCAAAAAGTTGATAGTAGTCCCTTTACGAACAATATAAATTGCTGTGTTGTTCCATGAATTAATCACCCGAACGCTCCATCGATGAAACACTCATGACTGCAATAAAATTGTGCAATAATTTTAAACCTTGAATTAACATAAATGTGCACTCTGCATGGACGGGTGTCCAGCCAGACATTCCCTGAGAAACTAGAGTGTGCAACAAGGCATTACCAGTCATGTGTTTTGTAACATGTAACAGACTGTGAACTGGGCTGGGCTTGATTGTCAGTAATTGTTGATAGCTCTTGAGTCTATTAGTTTTGGATGTAAGGCTTCTGAAGCATTTACCTGATGGAAGTGGGAAAACAGCATATTGCCTGGGTGGGTGTGATCTGTGGCAATGCGTCTGGCCTTTGTCTCAACTCGTGTAGCATAAACCATGTCCAGGTCTTGTAGACGGCCTCCCACAATCCCAGGTGCCATGCTCCATGCTGGGATCATCTCTAAATCCCCACAATTCCCGTGCAGATCCCGTAGTATACTGTTATGCTGAGGCACACAACGCTTTCTATTGTAGCTGTAAAAGACTTTATGAACAGTTGAGTAGGAAGTCCAGCCCATTTCAGGTTCCTGAGTTTGAAGAACTGTTGCTGGGCCTTCTTCTCCAGGTGGGAGGTATTCACAGTCCAGGAAAGGTCAGAGGAGATGTGAATGTCCTGGAACTTTATGCTCTAACACGGTCCACCGTTTCCTCACATATGCAGAGAGGAACATCTTCCTGTACTGCCTGTATTCCACTATGACCTCCTTGGTCTTGCTGGTCTTCAGGATGAGGTTGTTCCTGGAGAAACACTGTGTAAGATTGCAGACCTCTCTGTAGTGGGTCTCATAATTTTTGGATATGAGACCCACCAGAGTGGTGTCATCCATAAATTTCACAACCATCTTTGTGGGGCATGATGGCAGAGCAGTTGTGGGTAAAGCAAGGATGGAATCCTTGAAGTACTTCAGGAGGATCCTCTCGAAGCGCTTCATGATGCTGACTGGGGTCAGAGCGATAGGACGATAATCATCGAGGCAAGTGATGATTGTTTTCTTGGGAACAGACAAAATAATGGAGGATTTCAGGTAGGTAGAGACCATGGAGAGCTGTGGGCAGAGGTTAAAGATGTCCAGAAAAAACCCTGCAAGATGGTCTGCACATGATTTTAGCATCCAACCTGAAAGCATGTCTGGACCTGCAGCCTTGTTGATGTTAACCTTCTTTAAGTAGAAGGTCTCTTGGTAAAGTTGCAGGCTTATGCTGTACCTCTGGGTGGGGAAGATGTTTAGACCTGCCGTTTGTAGAGTTGAAGCGTGCGATTAAGATATCGGGAAGAACAGGTTCATTGCTGAGCTTCTCGTCACTGGTATTATTGTTCGTAATAGTTATTGGTGGGCACAGTCATGATAATACGCAAATAGATAATTGTTGAGCCAACTTTTTGTTCATTGCATCATCATTCAAGCTAAATTAAAAAATTATTTGTAGACCGGTAAGCATCCTTTTTATTGCATTTTGATAAATTTATGGAAAGGTTCACAATAGAATATTAGTTTCCGTCACTGTACCGGTTCTCAATACACATCCACACAGACTTCTCCCCAACAGTAAGAGTCACTGCTCCACAAAAAATACTGTTAATAACAGTGATGTTTTGTCTTATCTTTCTTCTACTTGCTATAATGCTCCCTTTGTTCAAAAACAGATACGACAGTATCTACATTTCTTTCAGTAAACAGTGCGCCAGTGGGACACTAACCCCTTAATTAGTGTAACCAAGCTTTCTGGGGTTGTTACCAGCACTGCATGAGGCGGAAGGAGACTGGACTTGGAGCTGGGTTTTTGCGTCGCTGCATGGTTCAGCGAGACCCTTTGTTATTTTCAAACACTTCCTACAAAACACTGGTTGGCTGCCCTATGGCAATACTCAAGGGACATTTAACCAGCATGTATAACATAGGAAAAACTTGTTTCTATACAGCAGTGATAAAACCAATTATAAGTATAATGCACATTAAATATATGATATCTTTGATGTTATAATAATAAATAACCCTAACAGTCATGATTTATTTCCCATTTGTGATGATAGAGAGGGAAACGTCATGATCTCGGCACTGATGCTGGTCTGATTACTCACACAACTCACCTGCTCAGCTCCGCCCCGTTTCTCCTCACCACTCATCTGATCCACCTGCTCCTGTCAGTATATATCCAGCCCTCAGTCCAGACATCAGTGCCAGATTATTCCACGTTCTTTTTCCTGACTTCCTGATTACCTGATTCTCGACCTGTTCTGCCTCTAGACCTCTGAGCCTGCCTGATCCCTGCCTGACCTGACTGTTCTGCCTGACCCCTGCATGATCTGACTGCCTGTGTATCAGACCGGACCTGCTACCTGACAATTGGAACTGGAACCTGGAACTGTGCCCTGACCTCGTCCTGGATTTCCCTCTGGCTATTCACCGGACTTCTGATCTCCTGGCTCTGAACCTAGACCTTGTCCCCAACTAGATCTTCTGGTTTGCCCTCCTGATCTTCCTGCCTGCTATAGCCTCCACGGTTCTGATCCTCTGCCTGTTCCCTGACCATCCTACACCTGCAAGAGCCCCGCTCTGGGATTTCCTGAGTTGTGCTAGCAACATTAGCACCACAGTCAGCCGGCTCAAACATACACTTGTGGTTTTCCCCAGACTGAGCACAGAGAAAAGGTTAGTGACCGTTACGTTCGTGACTAACCCTCACCGTAAGATTAACGTGGTCACTAACCAGCTGTCTTTGCTTCCAGAGGTTCTAACCATAGACGCTGACACAACCTGCAGCAGTTTAGTTTTTAATAAACCATTTGAAATCTTACACACTTTGTCTGGTTCAAATTCTGGGGCTACCAGCAGTGTCGCCAGGTCCAAATTCAGGGGCTGCATCCTTCAAAGGACCTGGTCTACGTGGGCTAGGTCCTTCGATAGATGCAGCCCTTGAATTCAGACACAGCTACTGTTTACAAGGTAGAGGTAATATAGCTGGTTGCCTGTTTCTCTGGCAATGACTGGCAACAGTGGAGTGGCATTCCGACTATTCTTAAATTTCCATCAGGATAAATAAATAAATGTATCTGTCTGTTAGTCGTTACCTATTGGAAAATTAAGAGACAGCAGATTTTAAGAGAGATTAAAACAAGGAAACAAATAAAGTACAATCAATTAAATGTAACAATCGGGAGTGTAATACAGAACTAGGACCTAAATTTAGCTGTTTGCAGTGGCTCAATGAAGCGGTCTGGGCACAGAGGTATAAAATATTTTTCTCAAAAGCTTCCACTGCCCTGAAAAAGTTGAAGTTTAAAAGACAGACATCCCCTCAAACCAATTTATGGGCACAGTCATCATGTGCCGCGTGTGTGTGTGTGCAGTACTTTTTGTCTGAAGACATGACACAGACACATATGAGTTACAGCCCTTTGTTAGTAGTTAGCTTCCTAAAGTTTCCATATTTATCTTCAGTTTAACGGTTGTGAAGTTAATATTTTTGTTTGTGGAATTTGTGTTTGCAAAGCTACCTTTTTGGTTTCCTGTGCCCACCACTAGTCAAGATGTTTTGTGGATTGTTGCTGCTGAAGCTGTCCTCAATGCGCTGCTGGTATATCTTTTTTCGACTCACTGCAAGCCCTGATGTAGGTCTTTCTGTCTCCTGATCGGAATGCTACATCCCAGACCTTCAGTAGAGACTGCACTGTGCTGTCTACCCATGGTTTCTAGTTGGGAAACATTATCAGTGCGGGAGCTTGGCTCATATGCACTACACCCTACACATATATGTAACATGGGAAAACAGCACAATAAATACGTTTTTTTCAAACGGCTAAAATTAGGTCCTAGTTCTGTATTATACTTCCGATTGTTACATTTAATTGATTGTACTTTATTGGTTTCCTTGTTTTAATCTCTCTTAAAATAAGATAAGATAGTCTTTATTGATCTCACAATGGAGAAATTCACTCGTCACATCGGCTCATACAAGAAGGTGCAGAGTAGGGAAGGTGCATTCAGTTATATACAGTGAATCTTCATATATTCAATGGATCAAAAAGAATACCAAAAAAAAATACAAAAAGAAATAGGAATGGGCATATGATGTCTTATTTACATTCATAGTGGTCTACATATATATAAACATATATATATATATACTTATAAATATATACATATATCTATACGCCTACATATACAAGTACCTACACGTATATCTGTGCATATACATTCGTGTATACATTTGTACATACATACATACATGTGTACTGACTTATGTTCAGGTGTTGATAGCAGCAGAAGTCACTACATCAGGATTATTGCACGGGTTGTAGGACAGTGTATTAAATAGATTATTGCACATTACTTATTACAGTTATGGTCACAGTTACAGTGCAGCATTGTAAAGTCTGATAGCAGCAGGAATGAATGACCTGCGGTAACGCTCTTTTTTACAGACAGGATGTCTAAGTCTGGCACTAAAGGAGCTGCTCAGCTCCTCTACAGTCTGATGCAGCGGGTGGAAGGTGTTGTCCATGATGGATGTGAGCTTGGACAACACCCTCCTCTCAGCCACATCCTCCACTGAGTCCAGAGTGCAGCCCAGGACAGAAGTGGCCTTCCTCACCAGCTTATTCAGCCTCGTTCTGTCTCGCTCTGCACTCCAAAGGACCTCAGCCTCCTCAGGAGGTGGAGGCGGCTCTGGCCCTTCTTATACAGGGCGTCGGTGTTGTGAGTCCAGTCCAGTTTATTGTTGACGTGAACACCCAGGTATTTGAAACTCTCCACAGTTTCTATGTCCTGCCCCTGGATGTTCACAGGTGAGTGAGGTGGGGGTCTTCTCCTGAAGTTGATCACCATCTCCTTGGTTTTACTGGTGTTTAAGCACAGATGGTTTCTCTCACACCAGTCCAGAAAGTCCATGATGACCGACCAGTACTCCAGCTCGTTCCCTCAGACACACAGCCCACAATGGCCGAGTCATCTGAGAACTTCTGAAGGTGGCAGCTGTCCGTGTTGTAGGTGAAGTCCGAGGTGTAAAGGGTGAAAAGAAACGGCGATAGAACGGTGCCCTGGGGGGGCCCAGTGCTGCAGAGTGCCACCTCTGACTGACAGCCGTGCAGCCGCACGTACTGAGGGCGGTTAGTGAGGTAGTCCATGGTCCAGTCAGCTAGATGTTTGTCCACCCCAGCATCCTCCAGCTTCCCCCTCAGCAGCACCGGTCTGATGGTGTTGAAAGCGCTGGAGAATTCAAAGAACATGACTCTCACAGCGCTCCCGGTGGTCTCCAGGTGGGTGAGCGCCCGCCTACTCCGATGTTGGGCCGGTATGCAAACTGCAGCGGGTCCAGAGTGGGGCTCACCACGGTGCACAGGTGAGCTAGGAGCTAGGAGGCGCTCCATGGTCTTCATCAGGTGGGAGGTCAGAGTAACTGGTCTGAAGTGGGCCGGTTCCCTGGCGTGCGGCGTTTTGGGAACCGGTACTACACAGGAGGTCTTCCATAGGGTGGGCACCACCCCGAGGCTGAGGCTCAGGTTGTAGATGTAGCTGAGGACCTCACAGAGCTCATCTGCACAGGTCCTCAGCAGCCTGGGGGGGATGCCGTCCGGACCAGGGGCTTTCTTCTGTTTCAGCCTCGTCAGCTGACCTCTCACCTGCATTGGTGTGACTGTGAGGGGGGAGGAAGGCAGGACCGAAGGTGTGGATGTGTCGGTCGTTGATAGGAGTGGCGGTGCGGGGGATGGTAGGTCTCTGGATGGCTGGTGGTTGGAGATGTGTGGAGAGTTGACGGCAGGGAGGGGGCCAGTCAAACCGGGTGAAGAATGTGTTCAACTCATCTGCAGACTTGGTGTCACCGTCTGCAGCCCTGCTGGTCCTCTGTCCGAAGCCGGAGATGTTCTTCAGACCTCTCCACACATCTCTGATGTTCTGCGCCAGCTGCTCCTCCATCTTCTTCTCATAGTCCTTCTTTGCCGCCCTGATCCTCCACTGGAGCTCCTGTTGGACTCTACGCTGCTCCTCTCTGTCCCCTGAGTAGAAAGCCCTCTTCTTCTGGTTCAGGAGGACTTTCAGCTCAGGGGTCACCCAGCGGGGGTTGTTTGGAAAGCATTGTAGCCGTCGTGATGGCACGATGCTCTCCACACAGAAGTTCATGTAGTCAGTGATGCATTCAGTCAGGCTGTTGATGTCGTCTCCATGAGAGCTTTGGAACATGCTCCAGTCTGTGGTTCTGAAACAATCCCTCAGCTTCTCACTGGCTTCGTCTGACCAAACTTTCACTGACTTCTTCTGTGTCTTTTGTCTCCTCACCAGTGGAATGTAGTGGGGGAGCAGGTAGACGAGGTTGTGGTCTGAGCGTCCCAGAGGGGGGCGAAGGTGTAGGCATCTTTAATCTGCTGTCTGTTAATTTTCCTAATAGGTAACGACTAACATCCATCCATCCATCCATTTTCCGAACTGCTTAATCCCTCCTGGTGTCGCGGGGGTTGCTGGTGCCTGTCTCCAGCGTTTACTGGACGAGAGGCAGGGTACACCCTGAACAGGTCGCCAGACTGTCGCAGGGCAACACAGAGACAGACAGGACAAACAACCATGCACACACACACACACACACGCACACACACTCACACCTAAGGACAATTTAGAGATGCCAATTACCCTAACAGTCATGTTTTTGGACTGTGGGAGGAAGCCGGAGTACCCGGAGAGAACCCACGCATGCACTGGGTGAACATGCAAACTCCATGCAGAAAGACCCAGGATTGCATTTGAACCCAGAACCTTCTTGCTGCAAGGCAACAGTGCTACCCACTGCGCCACTGTGCAGCCCGTAACGACTAACAGTCCTGGTGGAAATTTAAGGATAAAATTTAAAACTAAACTAATATTAACTGATAAAAATAGTCACCATAAGTGAATTGTTAATGCAAAAATAGTTTAGTATGTTACCAAAATTTTTATTTCTCCTCTTATAGCAACTGTGTTCAAAACACTGAAATTGTGAAGTTATCTTGGTAATCAAGAGAAACACATTGATAAATACTGTAGTATAGGGTAGTTCACGCGTGACGTCAGCGCTACATCCGGGTCCCGTGGGAAGGCAAAAAACAGTACTGTTCTGTTCTACTACATGACAAAACGGGTGATTTAGAGCATACTTTTAGTTAGTTTATTTTTGGAATCTAAGCAATGCCTACGACTTGTTGTGCTCCCGGTTGCACACAGAGGCATTCCAAATCATTGGATGTACGTTCCTGTCGTTTACCGAAGGAGGAAAGACGAAAAAAGAAATGGATATTTTCAATGAAAAGAGCGCAGGCAGACACTCCCAATGGACTGGGGGAGCCATCAAACTATGACAGAATTTGCAGTCTACACTTCATCTCCGGTAAATACAACTTAATTCTGCTCTAGTCATTGTTCTAGATAAATAGCGGCGGAGAGGAGGTGGCGATCGCTACACGGGCCGGAGAAGCGGCAGCAGCAGCAGCTGCTGTCTGGAGCAGCAGGAAGCGGCCGCTGCTCCAGACAGCGGCTGCTGCTGCCGCTTCTCCGGCCCGTGTAGCGATCGCCACCTCCCCTCTGCCCGTTCACGGGCACTAGTACTTCTGTGTTTACGCTCCAATGTCGCTGACACCCCCACCAATTTTAACAAGACAAAAACACCAAAATAATCCGTAGTAAACAATTTTTTTTAACCTACCGGTGGCGGGTCTTCCTCTCTGCTGAGACGCGGTCTGTGTCCGACGCCGCTTTCTGCTGTTACAAACATGTCTGAACATCCATCCATCCATCCATTTTCTGCCTTCTTCTGTGCAGTGCCGTTGAGTTGAGAAGAGGTTCAGCTGAATTTCGGCGTGGTCTGTGATTCGGACTCCTGGGCTAGCCCGAGTTCATCCATCACCATTTCCTCTACATCTCAACCATGGAGGCCATGACTTGGATCATTTTTGATCGAACCGGAAGTTCCATCATCTTTCAGGGACCAACAAGATCCGCTCGTTTTGTTTTGGCCAAACAGATTGTCAGCGGAGCGCCAAGATAATCTGTGTTTGCTGCCCCTCAGTGACCTTTGCCAATCTCCACGGCAGACCCCGGCTAAGATCGACGGACGTTGAGCAGTGCAGCATCAATCTCCATTGTTGGAGCAACATTACGTAAAGGATTTCCCCTTTTCTCTTTTTCCACTCATAAGGTGGTATTTTGTCCTTGGGCAGGACATATTAGGAATAGTTTAATGCTTAAACTCCAAAGGGAATTTGTTTAAAATGTGCTGAATATTTCCAATGTGTTCGTTATAAGTGATTTATGCTGTTTCGGTTTGTTTGGTAAGAGACGAGCCGCACCGATCAGCTGAGTTAGGTTTTTTTTTAATACTTCCCCCTCCTTCTCTTTCTGACTTCTGCCGTTTTGTCGAAGCCTTTTGTCTCCACTGGTTACTTCCTTCAAAATCCGCCTTCACGCTAGGCTAGTGAGCTAGCCTATGCTCTCGGAGCCACCATCTTACGTACAGCATGCAAGGTCAGAGGTCATACCGCATCAGAGCTGCTATCTTGTGCGGGGCACAGATTAGCCCGAGGCTGTTGGCTGAAGGCTGTTGTGAAGTGACACTAACTAATTAGTTATCGTTAGCTGAATGCCACCTTGAAGCTGATCTAGAATGAGTTAGAAGGTAACCGTGCAACTAACAATGCTAGCAGCTAGTTTCGCCAGAAGCATTCCCCATCTTAGCCTCAGGCCTGTTTTGGTATATCAGCTTTGCTACCTCAGAGCTATTTAGCCAGTATTCTTTCAATGCTGTTACCTCAAAGTGCTGACATGTGGATTGTAATAGTCAATGTCGAAGCGAATAAGATTTCTAATCAACTGTGCATTGATTATACATTGCTACCTCTTAATTAATCCATTTTGATTGACTTATTTTCATTTGTTTTCTTTTCCATGTTCTATTTAGTAGTGAGTAGTGTTTTCTAGTATTTTATTAAGCAGAATAATTTCTGTAACAGGGAATTATCAGTTTAATACATAACAACTAGCGAGATAGGCGTTTGTGATTATTTTGAGTCTGAAATTTAATGGTCTCTCAAACTTACCGAATTATCTCCTTTTGAGTTGATAACTGAATAAACTGGATGAGTCTAACCCAGTCAACAACTGGTTAGACAAACCATTGCCAGTACAAATAAGTTAATAACTGCTAATTAATAAGCCAACTGTTAGTGGTAATCGTTACAGGCTCATAGCCCTTGATCACAACCATTTGAAATAACTTTTGTTAGAGCTATCCTTTGACTTTGAATGATATTAAATTATGATTATTAAATTATAATTGCCAATTATAATCAATAATATTCTTCATAATCAAACGGGTGTAATTGCATAAAAGCCTGGTGCGAAGACCACCATGTAAAAAGATACGATTAGGGCCAGATTTGAAACCATGCCTACTAGATGAGTTCTTGCGTTCACAAACACAAAGGAATCCATCTTGTACTGCTCCAGGCAGTACTTGTACTGCTCGAGGCAATCACATTGCATTATTAAGGTTTAAGGTGGGAAATACCGGTGCAATGAAAGCAAGAGCGGCTGAGCCCACTGCCAAACCAACATAAACATGGCAGCGTAAGAGGACGCACACATAGCGGCAGCTAACACATCAGTTTTGTAAGAATCCATGATTTCTTCTTTGGTAATAGAACAGCAAGAAGTGCCTTGACTAGTTTACCTTCTTGTGGTTTCTCGTAACACCTGCTGCTTAAGTTTGAATTTGATAGCATGATCGGCTACAACCAATCTTTGGTAGGCGAACATTCTGTGTCGCTTTGCCCAATCAGCTCGGAGAGTTCTGCTGAAATTCCCTCCTTTCCCCAAAACTGATTCAAAGGGAGCAGTCCCGATTGATGATGTGCAGAACTAGAGTGCTACACATTATCAATCTAGCTTTAGGTTACCAGATTTGAGCATCCCCACTGGTTGTAAAACATCTGGGGTTATTATTGTGCAGATCATCACCAAGGGTAACTAACCAACACCAGCAGGAGCTACCAGAACCAAGGGCTTAACACCAGAAGATTCTTATTTTTAAAGAAAAGGCAGATGAACAGGAGGATGTTTATTGTCTGAGAATCAGACGAAAAAATTAAGAGCATACATCAAGCGAGAACCTGTGTAATACAAGTATGAATATAAGTGAATATATATTGAAGAGCAGTAAAGTGCTGCAATGCAGATATAGCCGGTTTGCACACAGACAGTCTGGAGACCAACATTAAAACATTTGCACAAAGCAAGTTTAGAGACGAAGGAAACACACTATGCAATACCTACCATTTCTTGTGCCCTTCAAACTCACACAGGCTACCACAGTGTTCCAAGTCCTTATTAATGACAACCTCCTTGAGATTGTAAACATTGTTGTCCTTGTTTATGTTGATGTATACATTTTCTCACGATCCCCAGAGGAACATCAGGTTCATGTCAGACAAATACTCCAATGTCTATTGGCAAACCCTCTCTTCATCAAAGTGTAAAAGATGGAGTTTCATAAAACACATCTTTTCTTGGTTACATGTTTGAAGGTGGATAGGTGAAGATGGACCCCTGAGAAGAAAAGCACAATTCTACAGTGGCCTAAACATGCTACCAGAAAACAGTTCCAATGGTTCCTAGGATTCTGCAACTTCTATAGAAGATTAATCACATATATCAGCCTGGTTGCTGGTCCCTTTACTGGTTTAAGCTCCACTAAAACAAACTTTTTTTTCTCAATTGCCAGAAGCAGTGGAAGCCTTCTCCGAGCTAATGAAAAGATTCTTTGAGGCTCCAATTTTCATTCACCCTGACTCAGTTGAGCAGTTCTTTCTGGATGTGGAGACTTCTGATTGTGATGCTGGAGCATTCCTGTCACACCAAGCACCAAGCAACCTGTTGTCATCTGAACCGACTACAAGAACCTTTCATATCTTCAGTCACTAAGATGTCTAAACACTGCTGTCTTGTCTTCTCCCTTTCAACTTCACCATCACTTACCACCCTGGCTCCTGGAACAACAAGCCACAGAATCTCTCCAGACTATTCTCTGTCAACAAATGTCCCAGTTAACTTAAGCCAATCTTATCCACACTGCTCTTGGAACCATCTCTTGGGATTTGGAAAATATAATCCAATGTGCTCTCCAAAGTGAACCTGGTTCTGAAGAGGAATCTTACAGCCAACATTTTGCTCTCTCCACTGCCATTGACCTGGCTCATTCTTCCCCTTTCTTCTGCCACACTGGTATTGTCACGATCCCTAGGCATTTGTGATTATTTATGTTTGAGTTTTATCTTTGGGATCGTGCATTTGTTCTGTTATTGTGTTTACATTCATTGATCGTTTCTCACAGGTCCTGCTGCCTTCCAGCTGTTCTGTTACCTTTGATTATCCCACACCTGTGTCCTGTTTAGTTCAATTATCTCCTGTGTATTTAAGTTCCGGGTTTCTGTTCAGTCTTTGCTGGATCGTTAGTCTATTTTCCATCCTAGTCAGTGTTCATTCTTTGTCTGTTAGCATTTCTCTTTGGTATTCCGTCCCAGTCTGAAGCCTGCCCTTTGTAACCTCCTTGATGTGCTTTTTGGATTAAAAACCTCTTACCTGCATACCGATGTTTCCTCACCGCTTCTTCTGCGCCGTTGGTCCTCAACAAAAACCTCAACCCATGACAGGTATAGGTTGTACCCTCAGCTTGCTTCACCATTACTCCTGGTGGCTATCTTATAACAAAGATGTGTAAGATTATGTTTCTGCCTGACCTATCTGTACCAAGAAAAAAAGTTCCCCAATTCCTTTCTTGTCTTTTGCAACCTCTCTCCATTCCAAGTCATCCGTGGTCTCACATCACCTTGGATTTTTCACCAGTTTTCCCCTATCCAACAATAGGTTTGTTAATCTAAACCATGGGCGTAGGTTTGTATAGGGACCATAGGGACATGTCCCTACCAAAATTTTGGACCTACCTAATTGTCCCTACCAATAATTCGATGTGAATAACATGTTTATAATTTACAATACAGCGTTGTTACAGCAGTCGCTTATTTTCCTCTCGCAGCTCCGCTGCTTTGCGGCGGCTGCTGCTGCAGCTCCGTCTGCCAGCCTGCGTGTCCAGTCGGTCTTTTTCTGTCGCTTTAATTTAGCAGCGCACGTAACTGTGCTGTGTGCTGTTTAACTCCACTCTCATTGGTTGTTTTGCCTTAAGTCCCGCCTTCTCTCTCCCTGGTTGGCTGTTTTCTAGTGCGTGCATGTGCGTGCATGCTTGCAGCGCGAAATTTAAATTTAATTCACGCTAGAATACTGCGGTTACTACAACGAATATTAGACTACGAAACTAGTCCCAATTTAAAAAAATATATTATCTACGCTATAACAGGCGATAGAAGAAGCAGGAGAGAGTAGTTTTCATTTGTGGAACTTAAGAAATGTAAGTAACCAACGTTAGCATCTTAAAATAATATTTAATTCTGAAGTATAATACATTTTATCAACAAAAAACTTTTTTTTATTTTATAAAACTAAATATTCTGTGTCAGGCAGGAGTTCTGAAGACTGCTGGAAAAATCGACAAGCAAAGAATGGAAGCTTTCAAAAAATCCCTTTAAGGCGGTTCAGATATAAATAGCGTGTTATTCGTTTTATAGAGTGTATAACAACACGAGATGGTGCCTAAACATTGCTATTTTTTGTTTAGAAAGCATAATTAGGGTTTCACATAATAATAGTGCTATTTAATGGACTATTTCTACTTTTAGAAATAGGATAAAGTACAAACAGAGGAACACATTGGTTTGATTTTACATAGATTTCCACACAGTCCATTAGTAAATAAGTACAAACATTAGTGTCTGGTAAAAATGCTTGAATCTGGCTGTTTATTTTGGATATTATTACATTACGGATAAGATAGTGTTATATTTTCTTTAAATAATTGTTAAAAGTGATTTTATATTTGAATAAACTTAGGCTCATGCTTAGTGTTGTGATTGTAGATGATGCCACCAAAAAAGAAAAGAGACATAAGGAGCTATTTCAACACTCAGACAGTAAGTATCATAGGATGATATAAAAGTTTGTGGTACATTTAATCCTTTAATACTAAAAACACACTTGTATAATAATAACATTATATGATTATAGGAAACACAGATATCCAGTAATAATGATGCAGGGCAGCTTGAAGGTGAAGCAGCTGGCCCTTCAGTGCTTCAGGTGATGTCTAATAGATTTTAATTACAAATTAAGGAGCAGCTTTTTATCAATAAAAATATCCATTTGTATTTGATATGGCTGAATTTAGGGAACTGAAACAATGAGTGGTGATGTTGCAGCACAGGTAGAGAGAGAAGTGTCCGAACCTTCAGGGCTTCAGGTGAGAGTTTATTTTTGTTCAGTATGAGTAATGGTATTCTGTGATCTCTTTTAGGCTCACTAATGACACATTGATTTTAGGATAGTTTGCTTGATTTACATGTTTGTTTGGTTGATTAATTGTACATAGGAAACTCAAATGTCAAGGGAGGACAGTATAGAGCAGGCTGAGGGAGATGTTCCTGGACCATCAGGGCTTCAGGTGAGGTTGTTAATGTAACTGCCTTAATAATGAAGGAATGGTCTTTTATTAGAGCTTGTAGTTAATTTGTCAGCTAGTGTGAATACAGAGTTGTATGATTTTCTTTGCTCTTTAGGGGAAAGCCAGTTTGAGTGAAGGTAGACCTCAAGCAAGTCAGTGTAGTGTCCTGGACATGGGCAGTAAGCCATACCAGCCGGATCCAAAGTTTGTTGAAGTGCAACAACTGAAAAACAAGACATTAAGATTCCAGGCAAAGTGGTACAGTCAGTTTACATGGCTGCATTATAGCCCTACACTAAAAAAAGTTCTGTGTTTTAAATGTGTCAAAGCATACACCATCAAAAAGACCACACTGGAGAAAAAGAATGAACCTGCTTTTTGCTTAAATGGTTTCAATAATTGGAAAAATGCCATCGATAGCTTTAATCGACATCAAGCCACCAGAGCACACCATCATGCTGTTGCTGTTAATGTTATGGAGCAAGCTCCAGTTAATACTCAGCTTTCTAATGCAATGGCCAAAGCTCAGGAGGAGGCAAGACATTGTCTACTGGAAATAATGGGCTGTGTAAGGTATCTTGCAAGACAGGGACTTGCTTTTCGAGGACATGAAGAAGATGAAGGTAATTTGCATCATCTTGTAAAGTTTATGGCAAAAAATGACTCTCTTTTGTCCTTTTGGCTTACTCGTAGCCATGACTATGTGAGCCCACAATGCCAGAACGAATATCTAACTTTATTTGGGAACACCATCGTTCGGGAAATTGCCTCAACAATCAGGTCCTTACCGGTGGTCCAATTTTCCATTATAATGGATAGCACTCAGGACATACAAGGGAAAGAGCAAGTTTCTTTATGTTTGAGATATGTGGACGAGGACTTAGAGCCAAATGAAGCATTTGTGGGACTATATGAGGTGCCAGGGACAACAGGTGAACAAATGGCCAAGCTAGCAGTTGATGTACTACTGAGGCTGTACATTCCAATCACTGCATTGCGAGGTCAAACCTATGATGGAGCAGCTAATATGGCTGGGAAGTTTTCTGGGGCGCAGGCAGTGCTGAAAAAAGAGCAGCCATTGGCATTGTATGTGCACTGTGGTGCCCACTGTGTGAATCTTATTACACAGTCTGCTTGTTGTGCCTCTCCCATACTGCGTGATGCGTTGCAGTGGGTGCATGAACTGGGAACTCTAAGCAACCAGTCTGGGAAGTTTAAGGGGCTTTTGGCTGGACAGGCTGTGACTGGGGGTCATATAAGGGGGATCAAGCCTCTGTGTCCCACCAGGTGGACAGTACGTGGCCAGGCCGTTGACAAAGTACTTTGTCAATATGAAGCTGTGTTGTCTAGTTTGGAGGAAATGGCCTCAGTAAGCTCTGACACTGGCACTCGGGCCAATGGACTCTTAGAAAGATTTCTTAAGGGTAAAACCGTTCTTGGACTGCTGGTAGCTTCAGATGTGTTGGGAGAGCTGGAGTGTTTAAATCGATCTTTGCAGAATCGATCACAAACAATAGAGGGGATGCAGACTGCTGTTGGTTATGTCCAATCCACAATCAAAGAAAAAAGAACGGAGGAGAAGTTTGCAGTGTTATTTGCAAAGGCTGCAGAAATGACACATACCCTGCACCTTGACCCTATTGAAATACCCCACCAGAGAAAACCTCCCAAGCGGTTCAGTGGTGGAGCTTCTCCCCATAGGGCAAAATCACCTGAGGAACACTTTAGGGCTGAATATTTTAAGGTGTTGGACACTTTGGAGAGTCAGTTTACGGAACGGTTTAACCAACCAGATTTGCAAAAACTGAAACAGGTTGAAAATGTTCTCCTTACTGGACAAGTGGATGATAGTATAGGGCAGTATCCAGAAATAGACACAGGGAGTTTGAGGGTCCAGCTGGCAATGTTTCAATCCAAGCATAAATTTACATCTGTTAGAGAAGCTGCAAATATTCTGAAGGGGATGTCCAGTGAAGTCAGAGGCTTGTTTGATGAGGTGGAAAAACTGATCAGGCTGTTGTTGGTTGTCCCTGTGGCATCAGCGGAGGCAGAATGAAGCTTTAGTGCACTAAGAAGGTTAAAAACATGGTTAAGGTCAACCATGACTCAACAGCGCCTCAATAACATAGCAGTCTGTCATGTTCATCAAACCGTTCTGGACCAGCTTGATCTAAAAGATCTTTGTCAGCAGTTTGTCTCTGTTAATGACAAACGTAGGCACATCTTCGGAATGTTTAGATGAAATAGAATACACTGAACAGTATTTACAGTCCAGCTTCAATGTGTGGAGATCCAAGTTAGGTTCAAGTTAATGTTCATGTTTTGGGTGTTGTTATCTACACTTCAGATGTATATGTAAAAAACGTATTTGGAATGTTACGATAAAGTATGTGAAATGGGTTACACAGCGTAACTACAGCCTAGTTGTACAACTTGTATATTGAAGTTAATATTTTAAATGCTCAGTGCCAGTTCCTCTTCTAGTTCCTGTGCACATGTAAATACAATAAATTTATTTGCAGTCCATTGAATGTATTATTTTGCTTTGTTTTATGATAGATAAAGAGCATATTAAATAAAAGAAATAAGAGTGGGCTTTACCTCTGTTTACCTCTGCATAATTCTACATCTTCAAAAGAAAATACAGGATAAATCCACATACAACAGACATATTTAGACTATATTTGGTTAAATAGGCACATATTTGCCTTCTGTCTTAGTCGCTGGTAAGTTGAAATGCAAACCTTTTCAAAGTGGAAAAAAATCCCAATTCCACATTCATGAGAGCAGGTGATGCTTCAAACATTGACAACAGCATCTAGTGTGTGTAGTGCTTATAAAATTTGTATTAATGTTGCAAAAAATGCTGCTTTTCTCTTTAAACAAAATGTCCCCTGATGCTCACGTCAAGTATAAAAAAAATAGGAGCATGCATATTGCGTAGGACCAATGACATCAAACCAATGAAACTTGAGACCAGTAGTGTCCCTACCAAAGTTGAAATCAAACCTACGCCCATGATCTAAACATCAATCATTTCTCAAAGGCTTGCTACCTGATAGCTCTCTCGAAACTTCAATCTGCTTCAGTCACCATTTGATTGGGGTCTACAATTCCTTGATCGTATTTGGAAGTTCTGTACTGCCCTTGGTGTCAAATGGACCATTAGACATGCTGCATGCCACGCCTTAGACCATAGTACTGCAACATGATTGACCCAAATCGCTTTTGGTTTGCGTCCAAACAATTCAGATGGGAGTGTTTATGAATGCATAAATAATGTGAAAATTCAGCTTGCAGACGAGGTTATCTCGCATGTGTCCCAAATTTTATTTATTTATATTTATATATATATATATATATATATATATATATATACTCTGTTATCTACTCTAGTAACAGAGTAGATAACAGAGTAGTAACTCTGTTACTAGTTAATATATATATATATATATATATATATATATATATATATATATATATATATATATATATATATATATATAAACTAGTAACAGAGTAGATACCTTTATTTGAGTAACATTTTGGAAATAACAATTTTTTAAGGAGAGGTAGCTCAAGTGTGAGCCAACGGAATTGACGAAGACTACTGGTTAGATGTCTAAACATGTTCATGAAACCCTGTTACAATGTTATAGACACACATATATGTATACACCTTAAGACCTTAAAAAGGTCTTAAAAATTCTTACATTTTAGTTGGTGACACCTACAGAAACCCTACAGTTAGAGGCATTTTGTAGCTCATATTGTCCAAGTTTCCTCAGTGAGTTGTAGATGGAAATAACTATGGGCAGGAAGAATATCCTGTATCCGTCTGTATCGCAGCTGATCTGAAAATGCCTCTGATTTAAGATGCTGTTGTTGTATTTAGTCTGAAGCAGAGAAGGCGGATTGTTGTCCATAATGGGCTTCCTTTTATGAAGATGTCTGGGGCACAGATCTGTGCACAGATCTCTGTAGTGGTTTTGTTGCATTTTCCCTCCTTTCACCACCAGGATGTGACCGTCAGGAAGCAGCCACAGGTGATCCTCATTATTTACAATCAAGCAGAGCTTAAAAGGGACCAGGAGTCAGAAGGAAGATGTCAAAGTATTAGCTCAACCTGAATGGTAACCTGATCGAGATCTCGTTTCTGTTACCGTGTGTATCTCCTGCCACCCAGGTCTCATTCATGCCTTTTCTTTTCAGAAACCTCCAGCCCGTTTACCCGACTTTCACCTTGGTTCTACTCTGTTTCTACATTATTGGAAGGATCCAAGCAGAGCTCCCTGATTGTGTATTCAAAAGTCCTCCTGGTAGTCCTGGTAACTCCTGGTCCGATACTATAAAGGACGCCTCTTATTCCCTGCTGAACCATTGCCTCCCAGTCCACCCTCCAATGTGTTCCACATGCTACCCACAACAAGCCGCTACTCAGACGGTCATCGGCAGCCCTCTGTACACCAAATCACTGTCCCCCTGGACCCAACTACTCAATCTGCCTGTAAGTCAGCTGTCTAACCCGTCACATGAGCTACATGCTTGCTGTTGGTGCACTCTATGTTTATTTCCTTGTTCACAATCAGTGAACAGAGGACGGTTTCCCTTGTTCTCATTCCCTCAGCCTGTCAATAAGTATCCAGGATAAGGATACAGCTTCTCAGTCTGCGACCTATGGTGTCTTCTTGCCACCCCCCCCCTCCCAGGACGCAGTGGTACTACAGGTTTCCTCATGATCTTCTCATACATCATTAAGGCTGTTTTACAAAAATGGCCCCAGAAAATGGAAATGTGTCAAACTTAAAAGCCCCAGGCTTTGGTAAGCCTGGGGAAACCAAATCCTGGGGCTTTAAATCCTGGGACTTGCAATGGAAAAGGGATTAATAACCCTGGCTAAAACATGGATGAGAAATTGTGGGAATGACTTGAGATAGCTCAAACACATACAGTAGGAAGTAGGAACGGGGAGGGCTCCATGACCTGGTTTCCATGAGAGAGAGCTGTTGGTATAGGCCTGGATGGTAGAGGCACTGTGACAACACCGTTGACATTCCTGTAAGAAGTGGGCTTGGAGGAAGAAGCCGGAATGATGAGACACTTGGATAATCGAGGAGCCGCAGCTTTTTGTGAAGTGGATGATCAGTTGGAGAAGTGTGGCTGAAAGGATTTTTTTTCCCTTTAAGTGCATGCTGAAGACGTGCTACAGTCTAGTATTTGATCCAGTAGATGGGAGGATTGAAGAGAGTGGTAGGGTCTGGATGCATTTTCAGTTTGTGAATGGGAAAGTATGAAGGAGTGATGCTGCTGGAAAGAAAATAGGCTTTCATTTCAGAGTAGGTGATGGCTGTGGGTGTTTCTGAGCCTCAATGAAAAAAAAAACACAGTTTGGCTCAATGACTGATGAGAAAAATGAAGGACGTCATTCAGCCAATTAAGATTAGGGAACTGTCTGTAAGTTAAGATGTTTGAGTGCTAGCTGGATTGTTATCAAACAGGTTGTCATCTGAGTCAAAAGAATAAAGCTGGATAATATTGATTCACAATGAATATAATAAAGAAGATTTTTACAGTATTAACATACAATCATTCTCTGTCTGATGAAAGAACATGATAACTGTGATGAATGGGTGTGGTCGATGTGTGATTAGAACCTGCTATCAAGCCTAAATTAACATATTAGCCTTAATTGCTGTTCTAACTTGTATTAGACTGTTATATAAAATCTCAATAAAAAATGTTTTTATATCCGATTCTGAAAGGATTTAACAAGTTCCAACATCACTTTTTGCAGTTTTCTTTTGTTACCCCAGTGTTGTCCATTCTTCAGGCTTACCCTGTAGTTGGAATGGGCTCTGTTGTTGGTGAACTGCCCCATAGGTGTGTGTTCAGTGTGTCCAGGAGAGTAAAGACCCTCTGAAGGGCCAGTGGGCACATGATGAAACACAAACCAGAAACCTGTTTCCTAAGGGTACAAATTCAGAAAGAAAAAAGAAGCTGTTTTATTAGCTCAAGCTCCATTCATATGTGTTTTGTGGTCATAATTCATGAATTGTGAATAAATGTTTCCACATTGTAAACCAAAATATCTAAGAATTCTATCTTTATGCATAGATAGGAATTTGTGTGCGTAAAAATGATTGTATCCATCCATCCATCCATTTTCCAAACCGCTTAATCCCTCATGGGGTCGCGGAGTTGCTGGTGCCTATCTCCAGCATTCACTGGGCGAGAGGCGGGGTTAAAAATTATTGTATTTGTAGAAAATAATTATAAGTTACAATTTTTGTACAAAAGCTACTTTTTTGTTAAGGTTGACATGTTTGCAGACATAAAGCAAAAATCTACATGTAAAACTGCTGTTTCAGCTTGTGAGTAGAAATGTTGACCGGACTTCTCTGCCTCTGAGGTAATTCATCAGTCATGTCAATCACAAATTTAAAAATCTACTCAGAAAACAGATAGGTTTGGATGTCAAGATTGCACGTTAACCTCGCCTGTAAGCAGAATGCTCATGTTATTTGTACATTAACAAAAAATCTTGTATCGCTCCCATCTCAATCATTTGGGTCTGAAAAAAACAAAAAAGAAAACAGTTCGAGCCACATGGTTCAGTGCGAGTTTGCCTACATGCATTGATTATCACCAATAGTAAATTTAAAAAGCCCAGTCATTTTGTTTCTGTGAGGTATATATTATTTAACATTTAAAGAGATGGAGCTGCACCTGAAGATAAGGAATAGGGTTGTTTGACTTACACCTACCTCTGAGCCTGCAGCAACACAATTGATCAGGTTGTTATTGGGGTTGGCAATCCAGAAGGTTGAAGATGCACTATTGCAAAGGAAGATTTAGGAAAGAACAATATACAGAGAGAAGTCAAAAGGAGCCAAAATCAAATTCAATACTGCCATTCTATACATTTACAAATACAAAAATAATTCTACGTATTTTCAGTTATTTTATTGGTTCCTTAGATCAATTAAATGTTCATCAATTTAAACCTTTAATTAAAATTCTTAAAATATATACACAGTTTCTGCGTCACACTCACGCACACACAAAACCATACACACACACACACACACACACACACATATATATATATATATATATATATATATATATATATATATATATATATATATATATATATATATATATATTAGGGCTGGCCAATGATTAAAATATTTAATCATTGGCCGATTAATCGTATAATTCGCCTGATTAATCATGATTAATCGCATTGTATTTACAAACTCCAAGAATGAATTCAAAAGTAGTGTAAAGAGCACTTTTATTTTAATGTTCTGCTGCCATATGAACAAAAGTGTTGTAACATTTGTAGCACTTATCAGTAACACATATTTAGTGTAAAGCTCAACTTAAACATGTAAAACAAAAAATAGCAATAATAATAAATTAAAGCTTATTGCCACTGACAGGGAATTCTCTTTATAGGGAAAAAATCTACCAAAAACAGGCAATTTCTGAGGTAACCGCAGGGAGCAGCATTACCATTTTATGTTCAATACCAAAGTTTAACTTGGCAGTGGTTACAACTAACTTGTTTCTGTCATATTCGATGCTGGAAGAACTTTAAACTGAAATGCTTGCTACTGGAGGACATCAGGGTCTAATTTTCTCACTTTACTGATTTCTACTGTTCTTCAGTCTACTGTTCTCCAGTTTTGCATTGTATTACATTGAAATGACTGTCGTCATTTCAGCTTTTAACTTTTTGCTCTCTCTTTCTTCATAGTAGGTACACCTGGTCTGGCGTTCTGTTAACTGTGACATCATCCAGAGAAGACGGCTCACCCGCTACTACCATCTAATGTAGAACAGATTACTAGTTCAATGTGTGCTTCTGTGCTTTTTTGTCTCTCTTGTTGTGTCTCTGCTCTGTCTTCTGTAACCCAGTCGGTCGAGGCAGATGACCGTTTATACTGAGCCCGGTTCTGCCGGAGGTTTTCCTTCCCGTTAATGGGGAGTTTTTCTTCCCACTGTCGCTTCATGCTTGCTCAGTATGAGGGATTGCAGCAAAGCCATGTACAATGCAGACGACTCTCCCTGTGGCTCTACGGTTCCCCAGGAGTGAATGCTGCATGTCGGGACTTTGATGCAATAAACTGGTTTCCTTACATAGGACATTTTTGACCAATCTGTATAATCTGACCCAATCTGTATAATATGATTGAACTTGATTTTGTAAAGTGCCTTGAGATGACATGTTTCATGATTTGGTGCTATATAAATAAAATTGAATTGAATTGAATTGCTAACTCGACATGCTTGCGTTGATTGCGTTTATTTGACATTAAACACGCAGTTTTTTTGTTGTTGCTTTCTCGCGTGCATATAGTGAATGGCAGGGGGAAAACAGGCAAAAACACATGGATACTTTGAAACGCAAAGCGACTTCACCGACGGCGTCGATGCAGACCCCGCTCAGCTCCGCACAAAACTTGTTCCGTTCGCCAACTCACCGCCTCGCCTAAGCAAATTCCTGCGGGAAACACCACCTTCCGCATGTCTGCTTTGTTTTTTTCCGGCCAGCACCTTTCTTCCTCTTTGAATCCGAGGCTGGGCTGAAAGCGAGGTTATTGGCGCATTATCGCCACCTACTGTTCTGATTCAAACCCCTACACCGCAGCAACAGACCTTCACAAAATAAAAGCATGTGAGCAACATGCGTTAACCCGCGTTAAAGTAAATATCGCCGTTATTAGTCTAATGAGTTAACGCAAAATTAACGCATTAACTTGCCCAGCCCTAATATATATACATATATATACACACATATATATATATATATATACACACATATATATATATATATACACACACATATATATATATATATATATATATATATATATATATATATATATATATATATATATATATATATATATATATGTGTGTCAGGATATTTTTCTAGGATGAACTCGGACACAGCACGCACACACAGAGCTAGTTCTTAGGAGTGAGTTTATTGAAAAGTGTGAAAGATGGATGATGATGGAACCAGAGTCTTTCAACAGACGGAGGTGTAGGGTGCAGAAGCTGGCCGGCAGGAGGCGTGTGGCGAGACTGACCGGGAGGAACTCTGGAGCCGAAGACTAGCAACCAGGACGGAACATCTGAGCTGAGGACTTGAGACCAGAATGTCTGAGCCGTGGACTTGAGACCAGAACATCTGAGCCGTGGACTTGAGAGCAGATCATCTGAGCCGTAGACTTGAGACCAGAACATCTGAGCCGTGGACTTGAGACCAGAACATCTGAGCCATGGACTTGAGACCAGAACATCTGAGCCGTAGACTTGAGACCAGAACATCTGATCCATGGACTGGAGACCAGAACATCTGAACCGTGGACTTGAGACCGGAACAGCTCACCAGGAGATAAGAACAGGAGTGGGAACAGAGCTGAGCTGGATCTAGGCTGAGACTGGAACAAAAACAAAGCTGACAGAAAGTCTATTGGCTGACTGTAACAAAAAACAAAGTTGAAGGAAGTCTTCAGGCTGACTGTAACAAAAAACTGAGCTGACAAGAATTCTGGCAGAGACTGAGCGGGAGTGAACACTATGCACCGGCGACGAGAACAGAATGAGGTGAGTCTTATAAAGAGGAGAACACAGGTGGCAACAGATCAGGGGTAATTGCAGCCTGACATGTGACGGGAATGAAAACTAATTAGTGTCCAGGGGTGTGACTAAAGCTGAGTGAGGGAGAGCTAAGTGAACTACAAAATAACAAAGAAGCCAGACAAAACTTAAACCATGACAATATGTATATGTATGTATATATATATACATATATATATATACACACACACACACACATATACATATATACATATATACACATATACACACATATATATATATATATATATATATATATATATACACATATACATATACACATATACATATATATATATATATATATATATATATACATACACTCACCGGCCACTTTATTAGGTACACCTGTCCAACTGCTCGTTAACACTTAATTTCTAAGCAGCCAATCACATGGCGGCAACTCAGTGCATTTAGGCATGTAGACATGGTCAAGAGAATCTCCTGCAGTTCAAACCGAGCATCAGTATGGGGAAGAAAGGTGATTTGAGTGACTTTGAACGTGGCATGATTGTTGGTGCCAGAAGGGCTGGTCTGAGTATTTCAGAAACTGCTAATCTACTGGGATTTTCACGCACAACCATCTCTAGGGTTTAGAGAGAATGGTCCGAAAAAGAAAAAACATCCAGTGAGCAGCAGTTCTGTGGGCGGAAATGCCTTGTTGATGCCAGAGGTCAGAGGAGAATGGCCAGACTGGTTCGAGCTGATAGAAGGGCAACAGTGACTCAAATAACCACCCGTTACAACCAAGGTGGGCAGAAGAGCATCTCTGAACGCACAGTACGTCGAACTTTGAGGCAGATGGGCTACAGCAGCAGAAGACCACATCGGGTGCCACTCCTTTCAGCTAAGAACAGGAAACTGAGGCTACAATTTGCACAAGCTCATCGAAATTGGACAATAGAAGATTGGAAAAACATTGCCTGGTCTGATGAGTCTCGATTTCTGCTGCGACAGTCGGATGGTAGGGTCAGAATTTGGCGTCTACAACATGAAAGCATGGATCCATCCTGCCTTGTATCAACGGTTCAGGCTGTTGGTGGTGGTGTCATGGTGTGGGGAATATTTTCTTGGCACTCTTTGGGCCCCTTGGTACCAATTGAGCATCGTTGCAACGCCACAGCCTACCTGAGTATTGTTGCTGACCATGTCCATCCCTTTATGACCACAATGTACCCAACTTCTGATGGCTACTTTCAGCAGGATAATGCGCCATGTCATAAAGCTGGAATCATCTCAGACTGGTTTCTTGAACATGTCAATGAGTTTGCTATAGTCAAATGGCCTCCACAGTCACCAGATCTCAATCCAATAGAGCATCTTTGGGATGTGGTGGAACGGGAGATTCGCATCATGGATGTGCAGCCGACAAATCTGCGGCAACTGTGTGATGCCATCATGTCAATATGGACCAAACTCCCTGAGGAATGCTTCCAGCACCTTGTTGAATCTATGCCACGAAGAATTGAGGCAGTTCTGAAGGCAAAAGGGGGTCCAACCCGTTACTAGCATGGGGTACCTACTAAAGTGGCCGGTGAGTGTGTATATATATATATATATATATATATATATATATATATATATATATATATGTGTATACATATGTATACATAAGTGGCTGCCAAACACCAGAGACACGCTGCTCCAAAACCGCCCCAACAGCCACGTCAGATGCATCAGTTGTCAACGCGATCTGTGCTGACTGGGAAGGGTGGGCCAGAAGAGCAGCATCGGCCAAAGCAGACTTAGCGCCACCAAACGCTTGGAGGCATTCAGGGACCCAGTCGATGCTGTCGGTGGCTTTTCTTTGTTTGAGCGCACCGTAAAGCGGCTGCAGAAGATGTGCTGCTTTGGGGATAAAGCAGTTGTAAAAATTACCCATCCCCAAGAACTCCTGCAGGGCTTTAACCGTCTGGGGGCGGGGAAAATCTGCCACCGCCTGAACTTTCTGTGGCAATGGGACCGCACCACTGGCAGAAATGCGGTGTCCCAAAAAGTCAATGACCGGCAACCCAAATAGGCATTTTGCAGGGTTTGACAATCAGGCCATGTGCCGCCAAACGTTGAAAAACCTGACGTAGGTGGGACATGTGCTGTTCGGCTGAGCTGCTGGCCACAAGGATGTCTTCCAAATACACAAAAACGAAGGACAACCCACGCAGAACGGAATCCATCAACCGCTGAAATGTTTGAGCCGCACCTTTAAGGCCGAATGGCATGCGTAAAAACTCAAACAGGCCAAACGGAGTGATCACCGCGGTTTTAGGAATGTCCTCAGCTCTCACGGGGACCTGGTGATAACCCCGCACCAAATCCATCCGGAGAGATGGACAGAGAAATCCTGGATGTTGGGGATAGGATAACGGTCATTCTCGGTCATGTATTTAGCCGACGGAAATCCCCACAAGGCCGCCACTGGCCTTTCGACTTGGGCACCTTGTGCAACGGTGACGCCCAGTGGCTGTTGGAGTGCCTCACGATCCCTTAACGCTCCATGTTGGCAAACTCCTCCCGCGCAACAGCCAGCTTTGCTGCGTCAAGGCGGCGCGCGCGCGCAAACGCTGGAGCGCCAGTTGTGGGGATATAATGCTCTATCCCGTGCTTTGTGTCTGTGTTTGAAAAATTGGGGAGAGTCAGAGAAGGAAAATCTGACAATAAACGCTGGAACGCGTCCCCTGAAGCTAAAAAATTTGTATGTACTAACGGCCCAGCTCCTCGCGTTGTACAAGGCAGTGAAGAAAAAGACACAGCGTCAATTAAACGCCAGTTTGCAACGTCCACAAGCAGGCCGTGAGCACAGAGGAAGTCAGCCTCTATGATGGGGACAGAACTCGCTGCTACTACAAAGTTCCACTGGAAGTCACGTCCATTGAAACAGACAGTCACCAACCTTTCTCCGAATGTTGTGATGGGAGAACCGTTAGCGGCAGTCGGCTGGGGACCGCAGCCCTCAGCAAGCCTGTCGGAGCCCGCCGGGGGAACGAGGCTCTTCTGCGAACCCGAATCCACCAGAAAACGTCTCCCCGATCGCGAATCCTCAATAAAGAGCAGCCTCTCCTTATCGCCAATGGCCGCGGCTGCTAGCAGGCGTCGGCTTGGTCATTTCCCGGCGGCTTGAAGCTGCAGGGCGGGAGGCAGCGCCGCGCCCTGACGCCGAAGCGCTGATGGTAAAAGCAAAGAGCCGGCTTCTGGCGTTTCCTGGTGGCGATCGCTGCCATCACCGACGGCTGATCGACCGCTGAAGCCGGCAAAGGCTCAGAAGAAGAAGCTGTAGGTTCCTTGGCCAGCAACTGGACCGTGAAGGTCTTGGAAGCCAGGAGGATGCGATCAGCTTCTTCAGCCAGCGAGCGGTTCCCTCTCCCGCAGCAGGAAAGACTTAGCCAGAGCGATCCGCACCGGAGCTGGGAGTTGTCGCAGGAACAGGTGGATGAAAAGAAACCCACCGTCGTCGTCACCCAGCAAGGAAAGCATGCTTTCCATCAGCTCCAAAGCTGAGCCATCCCCTAACCCCGAGAAAGAAAGCAACTTCTCGGCGCGTTCTGCGTCGGACAGGGAGTAACGGCGGAGAAGCAGGTGTTTGAGCGCGCTGTACTTTCCGTCCGCCGGAGGATTGCGAAGCAGGGTCATTACACGCCTGGTAGATGGCGGATCCGGCGCTGAAACCACATAGTGGTACTTTGTGTCGTCCGATGAGATTCCACGAAGAGCAAACTGTGCTTCGACGTGGAAGAACCATGATTGTGGATTATGTAGCCAGAAATCCGGAATCTTAACGGCCACAGCAAAAGAAGCCGGAGGAGCCAGTGGAAGTCCACCAGAAACGGCGATCGGCTGTGAGGAGCTGGGCAGGCCATCAGATGTGGACATGTTGGCTCACAGGGGTCACCAATGTGGAGGAGTGATAATGACGACACAAAGGAAGCAGGTTTAAACAGTTCTTTACTCTACTCCAACTGAGAGCAACTGTACAGAAAACCATACATATATACACCAACGAACAAACATATTTCCCTTCACTACAACCTCTCCACTGAGTGAGAGTGGAGCCCCCTAGTGGTCCGCCACAGGGTCACACAAACAATTTTGTGTTTTCCATGAAAAGCCACACTTATTCACCACCATATGTTGTGAAATGAATAGAAATAAAGAGTCAAGACATTGACAAGGTTAGAAATTATGATTTGTATTTGAAATAAGATTTTCTTTACATCAAACTTTGCGTTTGTCAAAGAATCCTCCATTTGCAGCAACTACAGCATTGCAGACCTTTGGCATTCTAGCTGTTAATTTGTTGAGGTAATCTGGAGAAATTTCACCCCACACTTCCAGAAGCAGCTCCCACAAGTTGGATTGGTTGGATGGGCACTTCTTGCGTACCATACAGTCAAGCTGCTCCCACAACAGCTCAATGTGGTTCAGATCTGGTGACTGCACTGGCCACTCCATTACCGATAGAATACCAGCTGCCTGCTTCTGCTCTAAATAGTTCTTGCACAATTTGAAGGTGTGTTTAGGGTCATTGTCCTGTTGTAGGATGAAATTGGCTCCAATCAAGCGCTGTCCACTGGGTATGGCATGGCGTTGCAAAATGGAATGATAGCCTTCCTTATTCAGAATCCCTTTTACCCTGTACAAATCTCCCACCTTACCAGCACCAAAGAAACCCCAGACCATCACATTACCTCCACCATGCTTAACTGCCCTGAAGCCCAGAATCCCACAGCCGCCTCTTCACTGTTGATGTTGACACTGGTGTTTTGCGGCTACTATTCAATGAAGATGCCAGTTGGGGACCTGTGAGGCGTCTGTTTCTCAAACTACACACTCCAATGTACCTATCTTCTTGCTCAGTTGTGCAACGCGGCCTCCCACTTCTTTTTCTACTCTGGTTAGAGCCTGTTTTTGCTGTCCTCTGAAGGGAGTAGTACACACTGTTGTCGGAAATCTTAAATTTCTTAGCAATTTCTCGCATGGAATAGCCTTCATTTCTAAGAACAAGAATAGACTGTCGAGTTTCAGATGAAAATTTTCTTTTTCTGGCCATTTTGAGCTTTTAACTTACCCCACAAATGTGATGCTCCAGAAACTCAATCTGCTCAAAGGAAGGTCAGGTTTGTAGCTTCTGTAACGAGCTAAACTGTTTTCAGATGTGTGAACATGATTGCACAAGGGTTTTCTAATCATCAATTAGCCTTCTGAGCCAATGAGCAAACACATTGTACCATTAGAACACTGGAGTGATAGTTGCTGGAAATGGGCCTCTATACACCTATGTAGATATTGCACCAAAAACCAGACATTTGCAGCTAGAATAGTCATTTACCACATTAGCAATGTATAGAGTGTATTTCTTTAAAGTTAAGACTAGTTTAAAGTTATCTTCATTGAAAAGTACAGTGCTTTTCCTTCAAAAATAAGGACATTTCAATGTGACCCTAAACTTTTGAACGGTAGTGTATACAGTGTCCGAAATTAACTTCCTGATTAACCGGCCAAGTTGGCTGGTAGATGTAAAAATCAACCGGCCAGGCATAATTTTTACCGGCCAAAATATTAATCCTCACCAGACCTCTTAATTTTTACCAAAAATTAAGAGTGAGATTTTGTTAATTTTGGGGGGCGTGGCTGACTGGACCCTGGAAAAGAAATCTTTGTTTCCTACCTTTGATAGGAAAATATTAAGTTTATTATAAAAGGCACAATATGAATTATCAGATTCACATCCAGGCAATAAAAAACACTACAGATTATCATTATTCTATCCATGTTGGTCTCATTTGAGAATGAGGCAGAGTTTCATCAAGCCTATGGTCCAACACTTTCCCCTCAGCTGCTACACTTAAAGCACGCAGGGGTTCGCGCTGCGTCTTTACGCTGATCCAGCTGCTGGAAAAATAGTGAGGAAAATGCATAAATGAAGACTGTAAAGGGCTCCTTTAGAGGAGAGAGAAGGAAAAATGGGTCTAAGCTAAAGCCCCTGATGTTACAAGTTCCTTAAAATGACCCTTAAAAGTGCGCATGATTTTATTCTTGTGTTTTTGCCCCAAAAAAACAGCAAGCGGTCTAACCCAGACAGAAGGCTACAAAGAGATCTGCAATAAGGAAAAGTGTCCCTCAATGTCTTCAGCACACTGTGAAAATGACAAAGATATTTATGTGTGAAATGTTTGTCTGCCCTTTTTAGATAATTACAACTTTTTCGTGCATCATTAGCATCAAGGCTCACAATCAGTATAAAATTAAGCTTTCTGCAGTCTCTCCATCCTTGTTGAAAAATGTTGTAGGTATTTAACTTTATGGTGCTTACTGCTGTTTCTTGTTCTTTCTTCATTTAATTTTGCACAAATATCCAGACATTATATCTCATAAACTATACATTAAAAGGGTGGCTCAAGATTTTTGAAGTGGATTTCTGTTTAAATGTTATTAGAAGTTACTCTCTGGCCTGCAGTATCAACCAAATAAACTTTATTTGTAAAGCACTTTTCAGTTCTGCCTTACATAGGTTAAAAAAATAACTAAACTGAGAGAAAAAGGTTATATAGATGAATTTAAGTAATTTATGAGGATAAGGAATGACTGAAAAACAGTTGTGGAGTTTAATGAAGAAACTGCATTAAATATGAAAAAACTTAACACGAGCTATCATCATGGAAAAGCTAAATGTTTTAACAGGGTCTGCTGTAATAACACAATTTAAAAGACATAATACAAGATGTTAATAAAAAATGTAGAATGATGTGTTAGTTGATTATGTCAACTTCCATGAAGTTGAACTTAGTTATCTGCTCCAGGTAAGATATGGGCTTCTCATTTTACCTCACTGTTGATTAATATAACACATACAACACTTCACATACTAAAACACAGTTTTCTTTTTTAACAGAATCAAATATTCTTTCTTTCTGAATTTTTACAAAATGTTTGGCATTTGAGTAAAACGTTTAACCCTGGAACTTGGCTGAACAGAAGTTGGGTCTTATAATCAATATGTCCATAAATTCTAAAACAAGATAATGATAAAACTGGTGCAGTTTCAAAAGCTTTTACAGTTGGATTTGTCAGATAAGCCGTGGTCTTTCCTCGCCTAGTCTTTGAAACACAGTTTGTAAAGTTTAGCACACCTTGTTTTTCAAACCTAAAGATTGCAGTTTTAATGCTGTTAAACAGTTGTGTGGAGAAGGACGAGGTACTAAAATGCCCCTTTTCTTAATTCTATAGCGTAGTCTTTGCTGTTCTAATATTTTATATGTACGCAAAACTAGCAGAAAGAATTTCCTCTTTATAAATAAAACGTTTTGCTTTGGACGTCATGTTAATTAGTGTGACAACAGCATGCAGCTTTTAGTAAAACACAAACAACATCTTATGTCATCCTCTTAATAGTGGTTTTCTTCCCATTTCACCATACAGGGCAGATTGGTTTGATCCACAACCAATGCTTGTCTTATCTACAGATTCTCCCACCTGAGCTGCAGATTTATGGAGCTCCTTCAGTGTTATCAAGAGCCCTTGGCTACTTCTCTGAATAATATCCTCTTGTTTTACCATATTGCAATATTTTTCGTGTGCACAAAACCTGCAGAAACAATTATTGTCCTCTTTATAAATAAAACGTTTTGCTTTGGACGTCATGGATATTAATTAGTGTTACAGCAGCATGCAGCTTTGAGTAAGCTCAGACAGGCTTTCTTTTACTGCCCTTCCTCTGTCAATGTTTTTGTGTTTCACGGGCAAAATCTAAAAAGATCCCAGTTTTACCATATTCCATTTTTACACGTCTAATTCTGCAATTCCATACACATTTTCCACATTGTGGTGTTGGCTTGGATCAACTCGCCGTTCATTCTGCTTCCAAACTAAAATATATATATATATATAGTACTTGATTGTTTGTGTGAGAGCCTCACATTTACACAAATTTATTATGGTTATATTTTATTTACAACACCAAGCATCTTCTTTATCAATGTAGTTGGTCAGAAAAAAAAAGAGAATAAAAAATGTGACAGTAAAGAGCTTGGTCTGTACGGTATATACACACAAAGCAATAATGTAACATCTTACACAGTTTGTCTGTGAGAATCAACTTCACATATCTGCATCTAGAGTGCAGAGATTGTTCCTTGTCTTTGCCCTCTCTGACGGCTGAACAATCAGTCCCATCTGCTTCCTTTAATGTCACTCCAAATTAGCCCTACTGCTTAGCAGCAAGTGTCAAGACAGACTTTAATTCCTTCATGCTTGCTTAGTATGAGGGATTGCTGCAAAGCCATGGACAATGCAGACGACTCTCCCTGTGGCTCTACGCTTCTTCAGGAGTGAATGCTGCTTGTCAAGACTTTGATGCAATTAACTGGTTCCCTTTTATAGGAACTTTTTTGACCAATCTGTATAATATGATTGATTTTGACTCTGTAAAATGCCTTGAGATGACATGTTTAATGAATTGGTGCTATGTAAATAAAAAAAAAATTAATTGAATTAAAAAAGCACTAAAGACTCAGCCCAGATTGATGCATCAGGACAGATACTAGAAGTCAGGTTAAAAAATTAAGCAAGAAAATTGCGGCTATCCGCTAATGAATTACATCTACAAGGAAATAAAAGGGTTTGTAGACCATGAAATATCCTCTTCATACGGAGGCTCCCCTTGAGTCTATTCAGCTAAAATAAAATGTGTTTTAAATATAAAAGGATGCAAGACTTGAGGAAGGATAATGGCAGAAATGTACCATACAACCTTTGCTCACTGGTTATATTTAAGTCACCTTCACCACTGGCAAACAAACTCGCACAACGTCAAGCACAACACAGAGTCACAGACTTTACCCCCGTGTTTAGGTTAGTGGGCTAATTGTTCAAAACTATTCCTATGTGTTTTATTTTAAGCATTTACATACTTTTTGAAATCCCTTAAAATCCTGTCGTTTAATTCCAGAGAGAAAGACTGGTAGAACAATGATTCATGGTTAATAGATCTTATTCTAATTCAAGTCTGCATGCATTAACTTTTGCTGTATGTACTTTCTTAACCATTTGGAATGATGAAGACAAACATACCAGCCACGGTTCACTCAGAGCTCCTCTAGATAACAGATATAGGACAGCATATTGATTTAAAACATCCCTTCCTTTACATCAACTCTCCTGTACAGCTACTGTACAGCTTAAGAAAATCACAATTTTCTTAAATGTAATGTACGGAGCCCATCAGGCCTTCGAACAAAATCAAAAAAGAACATACAAAACATTTGCTGAACATTCACTCCTGTTTTATCTATTCTGAATAGTCCATGTGTATAGATCAAGGGTGTGGAATTCAGTGACCTGCAACGTCAGGCATTGTACAATATTTTTACTGGGACATTACAATCATGTTTAACTTTTTCATATTTAAGCATCGACTGATCATTTGGCAACTGTGAGTGCCCCCAAGTACTATTATTATTACCAGGCTTAATCAAAGAGTAGGCTTTACCGTCACTTTTATTTGCAGTTTTAAGAAATCCAGCATGTTGGCATCAGAGAAGAATGTGTATGACAAAGTGAAAGATTAACAAATGTTATATTAGGACTTTTGCTGCAAGCATTATTTTCCCATGGTTTTCCTATGTTATTGAAACAAAATGCGGATGCACAATTGCATGATAGGGTATAGCAAACCTTTTTTCAATATACGACGGAATAGATCATTATTTGCAATCACATTAGAAAGTTAACCATGTTTCTTGTTGGACCAAATTATTCTTTGACTGACAATATTGGGTGGAAAGTTTAATAATTATGCACAGTCCATTTATTAATGCCCCTGAGTAAGAAAATAGTTATTCACAAAAAAGGTCACACCCTTATCAGGCTAAGTATTTAGCATGATGAGGGGAAATGCTCTTCATTTGTGCAGACATAGTGACTGCATAGGGTACCTGCATAGGTCCTATGCAACATTTGCATAGGACCTCTATATGTTTTGTAGCGCTGGGGTAAATGTGCAGCGTACAGGTCATTCGCAGTCAACTTTAAAATATGCTACCAGATGCATTAAACTTGAACCTTCTTTTTATAGTGTTACTTCATACGCTATAAAAATGCAAGGCAGATAAACACCGGTTTAACAGGGCAAAGACCTTTAAACAAACCATCCACCCATTGTAAAAAACTAAAGTGTCTCACAAACTATCAATACCTGATTCTAAATAAAACAGGTAAATCTTCCATGATTCTTCTAGGTTGTACAAATATAGATATTTCTTGGTAAATCATCAGACTGACAGCAACAGAAGCAATGGCACTAATGTTAAAAAGAAATAGAAAATCTTGGTGGGGCTGGCCAATAGACTTCCCTGCCAAATCCAGTACATGCATTTAAATTAAAAGTCGGAAAATTACTATGATTCCACAATAAGCATTTAATTAATAAAAAAACATTGTTCACAAAGGATTATTTTGGTGTTTTTGTCCTATTAATCCTTTTCACCGACTCATGCCAGAGGGTTTGCATACATTGTACATGTATGTATATTATTACGAAACGAACGTTTACGTCTTGACTTAAATATATATTCTAGTTTTTTTATTTATATAATGATTTAAGTAGAACAATGACTAGTGCAAAATTAAGTTGTATTTACCGGAGATGAAGTGTAGACTGCATATTCTGTCATGGTATGATGGCTCCCACGGTCGATTGTGTCTCATTCCGCCTACTTCTACACTTCGAACACTTAGTTTTAAGTAGGTAGTGTAGATAACACAAAAAGTAAGTGCACTGAAAGTACCCGGATAACCCATAAAAACGGGCACAAAATGCAGTGTGTAACGATGGACCCTACGCACACTAAACGGACGCCATCTTGACTACAAAGCGGAAAGGGAGGGGCTAAGGACGTCGGGAAGATGTTCCCATTTTGAAAATAATGGCGGACAATTCAGCCGAGACAGCCAGAGCTGCGACACCGCAATCATATAAATGTAAGTAATGGTGGTAATACGAGGCATTGTACTCGATAGGTGTTTCTAAAATACACGAACATACCTCATGTTCAGCCAATATTTGGAGGATCCTGCGTTGACGTCGGAGGCGATGTAATTTCAACATGCTGTGAATGTAAACGTTGTTGTTCAGTCAAAGTTCCTCCAGAGTTCCAGCGCTGTCAAAGTTCCTCCAGAGTTCCAGCGCTGTCAAAGTTCCTCCAGAGTTCCAGCGCTGTCAAAGTTCCTCAGTTCTCTCTGCTCACATGGCTCCCAGGGACCTTTGTTGGACACTAACCCCCCATCCGTGCCTCCCTCCGCCCGCCCTGGGTGGGTCGTTCCTTTTGGGCCGTCTGGTATCCGGCCTTAAGGGGACGGTGATGTCAGGGTGCAATCCTGCCTGCTGCACCCTGAACCTTCCAGAACCTTCCTCCTCAAGCTCGTCTCCACTAATCACCCTCACCTGTTAAATCTTCAATCAGTCTGAACTCAGTCCACCTGCAAAGCTCTCCATATAAACCCACCTCAGTCTCCTGTTCTCCGCCAGTCCATCTCTCATTCTCCTATGAGAAGATCTCGCTCGCCACCTTCACTGTGCTTCTGATGAAGTTTTCCTCCACATCTCCTCTGGTCCCTCGGCTACCTCAGCACCTCCCGAGACTCTTCAGCTCACTCTGATCAGGTTGCTCCAGCATTCGTCATCCGCCCACCCTACTCCGGTAAAGACTCTGGTCCGCTTCATCCACTATCACTTTACCCAGCAATAAACTGTCTGAACTGCTGCTCTGCGCTCTGTGTGTGTGTACTTGTTTGGGTTCACTGAGACAAATCTGACAATCACAAGCTAATTGTAGAAAACATTAATTTATTATATCACAAGCTAATTGTTAAAACACTTATTTCATATATCACAAGCTAGTTGTAGAAAACACTAATTTAATATATCACAAGCTAATTGTAGAATAGACTCATTTAATATATCACAAGCTAGTTGAGTTCTGAATTGAGGGCTTTCTAGAACCACCTGATCATACACCTGGTCAATGGGGTCATGCACCCGTTGAATCCGCGTCATTTCGTACAGATATGCCTGTGCGACAATGCTGACTGTGTCGCTGTCTTGATGGATGTTGCGTGCGGCTAAAAACTGCTGAATGGTACCGATGAAACATGCATTATAAAGCACTGGCATTACACGATAGTAATTGCTTTCAAAGAACCGGTCCTCAAGATGCTCCAAACATTCATGGTCTCTCTGACCTAGACGATCATTGATGCAGCCATAACATTTACAATGCATGAACTTGTTGATGGTGTGGTACAAAAGATGGTGCACCACAGCTTTCACTGCTCTGATGATGCGAGTCCTGAAGCTGTGAATCTTCCTCCTGGGTCTCTGACAGAGACGGCATGGCTGGAAGCCTGGCAGGAAGCCTGGCAGGAAGTGTGGAATTCCTATCCCATAAAACAAAGTACTCGGGCCGTAGTTTCAGACCTCCGGGGGGCCTGGACCAGTAGATGGTATGCCTCTGCAGCGATGTGAGGAGACTCTTGCTGTCGCTTTGGGGAGAAGACAATTCAGGGGTTGGCAAGGATGCGGGTGAAGGTGGGTGGTACGGCCCCGGGAAGAATTTGTCGCTGTCCGGGGAACCATGCTGCGGTGATGTTGGAGCGGTTGAACCGGTTGAAGGAGTAGGATCGCTATCCAGCCCCCAGACCGTCAAACCGCTGCCCGCGTAGTTCCTCATGGTTTCAGATGTTAGAAGTCTGGTCAGTGAAGTTGCATTGAGCCCCCAATGTTTTTTTTATACTGAGAAGGAGAGTGGTTAACGTTGAAGGGGGCAGTATCGGCTGTTGTGAGGGGGCGGGTCTAAAAAGCCAGCGCTTTCTTGACTGCCAAAATGTCTCTCCAGTTGCGAGTCGCGAAACCTCGTTGACACCCAGTCTGCTGTTACAATCATCTTGTCACGCCATGCATCAAAGGGAATGGTTAACAAGGTTCTGAACATGCCGCAGTCTACATTATAATAGTCAAGCACAAAAATAACCGGGGTTGTTTTATCTTGAGCCTGTCTCAGACTAGCACGGTAAAACCATCGACCGGTAACCCCCGTCTTTGATTGCCATGTTGCTGAGAAGATTCTATTTGTTGAATCTGTGTCAGTTTCATTCAGGTGGGTCAGCGCCTGCTTGCAACATTTAGTGGCAGATGAATCCATGATTCCATCCTCGGTTTCCTGATGAGCCCGCTTGCAGCGTTTAACGACAAGTGAATCCTTGATTCCGTCCACGATTTCTTGATGACCCCATTTGCGACGCCTAGCGATGGGTGAATCCATGATTACGTCATCGGTTTCTTGATTTACAGCGGAGTATGCCGCGTACGTGTCTTCGGGGCCTGCCGTGTACGTGTCTTCAGGGTTTAGTTTGCGGAGCATGACGAGTCTCAGAACAGCCCAATCGTTTGACGTTAGCATGCACAAGTGCAGAGAAATTGTAATGAAAGGTGGAAGAGGTTTGGACAGTCTTTAGGGTCCTGGGAGCCATTAAGTTTTCATTCATCCCATTTAAAAAAACAAAACAAAAAAAAAACAATGATTTATTGTTTAGTTTGGGTTATTAACAAAAGAGTTTGAAACAATAAATACACCCCCAAGGGACACAACACAAATAAAAGAAAAACACAGAATGACTTAAGGCCACAAAACCTAGTCCTGATCCTCCAAACAGCATCAATACTTAAGCAAAACAAAAAGGGCAAAAAGCAAAATAAACAAAGCATACACCACTTTAGAAGACAGCTACCTTGATAGGGTGACCACCTGCTAATAAGCACAAGGGGTATGTTTCTGAGGGACCAAGTGGGACACTGCTGATGTATGCTCATGAATAGGCAGACCAATGTGTATTTCTTTCTAAATAAAGATTCATAATACTTTGAACATTCAATGAACAGATGCACTTCCAATTCCGATTTACTTTAGCTATTTAATTTTATTTATTTTTCATTACAATTTATTCACTTTAAATAAATTATGATTTAAAATTAAAGGATTAACAGGAATTCTACACCACAGGAACTGTAAAAAAAAAAAAAAAAAAAGTCTTAACTCACGACTCCAGAGGTTCACAGAATGAGAAGGGGGAGGAAGGATGGTGAACTTAGATGTTGGTAAAGGCAGGCGCAGGACAAATATTCATTTTCTCAGTCTTTCTTGTACCCACACCTTCTCTTTTTAATTGCTGGTGGCGATGCCTCACACTCAGTCTCATTCTCCATTTTCTAATTGGAAAGCGCGCCCGAAAAAGTTTCTTCCCAGTGTGTCTGGTATGCACATGTGTGCGTAGTAGTCATGACAACAACGAAAAAGTTGACAACCTAGTCAGCAGTTCAACTGAGAGGTGGATGTGGCAACAGTAGCGTAGGCCTACTGAACCGTCAAGTAATGTTCGTTTGGCTGCCTCGGGCACCAGGATAGAGCAACCAACTTTTTTTGAGAAAGCATTGATTATGCGTGACACGGTCTCAATTTGCGGGACGCATGAATTGGGCTTCAAACGATGTGCGCACACGCGCTACGCGGGACAGGTGGTCACCCTATACAATGAACAAGACCTAGTGACTCAACCGGTATTTAACAGGTTCACAAAGTGTCACAGCTAAACAATAATGTTTTAAGGCTCAACAAGCTAAACTACCAAGCAAAGAGGCAAGCTGCTCTAAAACACAGCTGCCCTGTCTGTGTGGGAGAGCTGGGTTTAAATAAAAAAGGGTTCTCCACAGATTGGTGGGGCAATCAGGTCAATGTCCAATCCAGATGAGGATGATTGCAACAGGGAGTGGCTGAAGGCAAACCAGGAAGAGACACAAGGGGGCTGGAAGTTCCCACAGTGGCACCAACTAGCAGGAAGATGCAACTACACCTGCAAACATACACTAAGAATGAAAAACAAAACAGACCAAGGCCACTGGCCATAACATGATGGCTTTTAAGAATCCGGCGCTTACACACAGGGAGAGCCAGGAATATATAGTGCTCCTCCCAGGTGAAGCAGCTCCTATATAAATCAGAGCAGTTGCAGGTGTCATCACTGAGATCTGATTGCAGGTGAAACACAGAGAGTGACGTCATGGGACTGCAGCAGCAGCATGGGACTGCAGGAAGGGCTTGATCTTGGAGACATGGAATGTGGAATGGATCTTCATGTTTGACCATTTGTGCGACCGCCTTGACGGGTCCTGGTCACACAGGATGCAAAGCTTGGTCTCCACCTCCTGCTTTACCCTTTCAGATTGTCCATCCGTTTGAGGACGTAATCCAGAAAAAAGGCTAGCCGAGACCCCCAGGCAGGAGCAGAACTGAGGGCCCCTGTTGAAAATGATCTCTGATGGTAGTCCATTGTTATGCCATAAGCTGGTTGAATATGCTTATTATTATTATTAATTATAATTTGGTATTATAATTTAAATAATAAATCATTCAACTCAAAATTCCGCTATAACAAATATAGTTCAAATGGTGGTGATGTTAGCTATAAGCTTATAAGTATTTATACCACTAATGCATTAGTTAATTTGCTGTTATGAACTCATTTATGCTGGAATAAATGATCAGGTCGGACTGTTAACCGACGAGGTTTATCCAGCAGGCTGTGAGAACCCCAATGTAACTGCAATTAGAGTTTAAATCCTTATTCCTTATCACCATCCAATGATATTGTCTCTGTATTAATATCAGATGTTAACTCCAAAGGAGGTTAGCTCTGAATTCTGAATACCCAGGCAACTGTGAATTGGATTGAACACAAAACAACGTCCAAGCAGTTAAAGGGAACCTGCCCAGGAGGATTGTTGAGCTCATCCAATCTGTAGAAAAAGCCCTGGTCGATCTGAATGAGCTTGGCAAGACTGGTGCTATGAAGAACCCTCTTGTAACAAAAACAATAGAGAGTAAACTTCCTGATGGCCTGAAGAAGGAATGGCTTCTTCATGTAGCGGGCAAAGGTGATGAAGCTGAAGAAGACAGGCGATTTGACTACCTCCTCAAGTTTCTTCAAGGTCAAGAAGGCATCTATGAGAAGCTGGACCAACTGAGAGAGGAGGAACCAAAACCTGAACATCGGCAAGCTCGAACCAGGACTTCCACCCAACTGAGCAACCAGGCTCAAGGATGTGTGGTCTGCGGAGATGGCAAGCATAAGAAAAGGCTATACTTCTGCCAAAAGTTTTGCGCACTTAAGCTGTCAGAGAAAAGAGATGCTGTCAGGAAGCTGGGAGCCTGCAAAAAATGCCTGGAGATTCATAACGAAGGTGACTGTTGTAAATCAGAGTTTCCAGAGGCCAGACTGCAGAGAACCGCGTGCTGCAGAACACCACTATTATCTTTGCCCGAGAGCTGATGCGTCCAAAGGGAACGTCGTCCAGAGGTCCAACAGCAAAGTGGGAGGTGACACAAGAGAGAGTTACACCCAAGCTCAAGAAGAGTTCATTAAAAGCCTCTCACCTGAACTTGCAGAGAAGTATCGCAATGCCTTTTGCAACACTATAGCCAGAACCTCCCTCGTGTCCAACCAACCCAGTCTTCTAGCAGAGAATGGAATTGTGGAGTGGCCAGTCATCATGATGCTCTTAGAGGTCACAACCAATGCAGGACAAAAAATTGGGACTTTGATGGACCTGGCATCAGATACAAATTACATAACTCATGATGCAGCTGATCGTTTGAACCTTAGAAGTGAAGCCATAACCCTTGTTGTCCACGGTGTGGGAGGAATGAAAGTTCAAGTTACCACAAAACGGTACCTCCTAAAGATCCGGGTCCGCACAGAGCAAGGCAACTTCAGATCCCACCAACTCCTCTGCTATGGTTTGGACAGCATTGCAGAGATCCACAAACATGTGACAGCTAAAAGACTCCAAAAGTTCTTTCCAGATGTCCCCCAAAGTGAACTTGTGAGACCAAGACAGATACAGCTTTTGATAAGCCATAAAGAAGGGCGACTGGTCCCACAGAAAATACGCACTGTTGGGGACCTTGTGCTATGTGATGGGCCATTGGGAAAGACAATTGCAGGGACACACCCTTGTCTGTTTGAAGAAGCTACAGTTACAGCACACCAGTCCAGAGCGCACTTCGCCAGGTCAATGAGAACAGCAGCATTGATGTATGAAGAACATATTTGCGACAAACCTACCTAGTCTTCTTGTTCTGCTATTACCACTTGGGATTTTGTTGAATGGTGGAGATGGGATAGCATTGGTGCCCCCTGCACCCCAAAATGTGGAGGATGTCGCTGCGGCAGTTGTCAACCTGGTGGCAAAGAAATGACTCTGGCAGAAGAAAGGGAGCTGGAAGTTGTAAAGGGTGGCCTGACTTATGTTGGTGCTGATGACCACAGTGATAGCCCACACTGGCATGCAAGATATCCATGGCTCATGGACCCATCTACATTGCCAAACAACAGAAAAGCAGTGGAGGCAACCTTCCTCAGAACAGAGAGACAGCTCGCCAAAGAACCGCAGTGGAAAAAAGCCAACAGTGCTCAAGTTCACGAAATGGTTGACCGCCGGGCTGCAAAAAAGCTGACCAAAGAGGATCTAGCCAACTGGAATGGACCTGTCTGGTATATTAGTCATCTTATAGCACCCAACCCCCACTCTGTTACAACTCCAGTAAGACTTGTCTGGAATAGCAGTCAGAAGTACAAAGGCCAAAGTCTCAATGACTTTCTAATGAAAGGCCCTGATGTTCTCAACCCGATCCGAGCTGTCCTCCTCAAGTTCCGCCAAGGCTCCTTTGCTGCTCTAGGAGACGTCAGGAAAATGTACAATTCTGTGTGGCTTGAGGAGAGGGAAGTCCATCTACACAGGTTCTTGTGGCGTGATTCAGAGGGTGATGAGCTAGAACAGTATGCCGTAACCAGAGTGAATATTGGGGACAAACCAGCTGGTTGCATAGCACAACTTGCCATGAGAGAGACAGCTAACCTGCCTCAATTCAACCACCTCATAGAAGAATGGCAAGTATTAAATGAGCATATCTACATCGATGACATCTTAACATCCCACAACTGCCGAGAAAGACTTGAAGTCATCACAAAGAATGTGGAGCTAATTCTAAAAGCATGAGGGTTTGCATTGAAGCCTTGGGTCTTCTCAGGTCAAGGTAAAGGAGAAAGAGAAAAGGCATCACCAAATATTGTTGTCCTGCCGAACCAGCTTAAGGAGGAAGACAACAAGGCGCTCGGTCTCGGCTACATTGTGGATGAAGACATGTTGCATGTCATGGTGAGGGTCAACTTCTCCAGGCGAAAGAAAAAGATGAGACTTGGGCAAGACTTGCTGCTAGAAGAAGTACGAACGCAGACACCAGACCCGCTGACAAGACGTGAACTGTTGAGTCAAGTTGCTGGTTTGTACGACCCAGTTGGCCTGGCAACACCATCAAAGCAAAGAAGGGCTATCTTGGTCCGAAGGGCTTTCCAAGAGGCAAAACCAAAGTGCAGCATGGTCAAGGACACATGGGACCTTCCTCTGTCAGATGAGCTCCGCAAGGATGCTATTGGAATTTTTGAGGAGTACGTCCAGCTAAGCAAAGTAAGGTTCCCAAGAGCCCTTACTCCACCAAAGGCAACAACTGAACCAGTCGCTGTCACTTTTTCAGATGGCAGTGAAAGCTCCTATGGTGCTGTCCTCTACCTGCGGTGGAACTGTAACAAACAATTAACAATTCGACTAGTGGAGTCAAAAGCAAAGCTGACACCTTTAGACCAGAAGGGGGATGCGGTCAAAGCAGAACTTTGCGGTGCAGTTTTTGCATGCCGGCTGAAAAAGTACTTTGAACAGCATACCCAGATCCAGATAAAAAGGTGGTGCCATTTGTTAGACAGTCAGACTGTTCTTGGAGCTATCCAGCGTGAAAGCTATGGATTTCAGACTTTCTTTGCCAATAGAATTGGAGAGATCCAAGAAAGCACACGGCTACAGGACTGGTGGTGGATCCCAGGACCACTCAACAAAGCCGACATTATCACTAGAGGAGCTGGGCCAAGGGAACTTGATGCCCATTCAGAGTGGCAGCAAGGGCCAGAGTTTCTACATCTTCCAGAGAGCGAGTGGCCAGTTATGTCGTCAAAAGATGTGTCTGTGACAGCTCGAGAAAGCATTAACAATATGCAAAAGAAGTCATTTGTGGCAGCACTCACAAGAGCCCAAGCGAAAAAAAGTCTTCCAAGTCTTGTGGGACGACTTCCTGCTGGTGCAGCTGTCCTAAACTTGGTGAATGAGAGGCGCTTTAGTAGCCTAAAGTGTCTAATCAAGACTGTTGCTTTTATCTGGAGGGCCGCCAAAAAGTTTGCATCTGCAACAAAGTCCATTGAGAACCCAAAGTGGGAGGCGATTCCCACAAAACGAGTTATCACCGCCACAGAACGTCAAGAAGCAATAAGAGACATCTATCTTGCTGCTCAAGAAGGGGTGACGTTCCCAGCTACCACTACGGACCGCTTGGTTGTGTACAGAGAACCAGAATCTGGGTTACTAGTTTGCGGTGGGAGAATCCATGGCTTCAGGGAGGATGGCGCTGCAGTTCCCCTTTTGCCTTGTAATGCATGGGTCTCTACTTTATTGGCACGGGAGGCGCACGATGAGGGTCATGAAAGTGTGGCTGCAACCCTGCTGAAAATGAGGAGGAAAGCCTGGGTCATCCAAGGGAGGAAAATTGCCCAAAAAGTAGTGGAGAACTGCCTTTTCTGCAAAAAGTCAAGAGCAAGAAGGTGCAAACAAGTAATGGCTGACCTACCTCCTGAAAGAGCTACACCTGCAGCCCCGTTCGAGTTCACTACAGTCGACCTCTTCGGACCGTATCATGTCAAAGATGACATCAAGAAACGGGTCTCAATGAAAGTGTGGGGTGTCGTCTTCAGCTGTATGGCCAGCAGGGCAATTCATGCAGACTTGGTCAACACAATGTCGACAGAGAGCTTCTTGATGGCTTACCAACGCTTTACTGCAATAAGAGGGCACCCAAGAAAGATCTGGTCCGACCCGGGGACAAACTTCATTGGCTCTAAACCTGTCCTAAGAGAGCTGTACCAGTTCTTGGATACTCAGAATAGAACTTCAATAGAAGAGATGTCGGCTCAAAAAGGTACCAAGTGGGAGTGGATAATTCACCCTGCTGACTCACCTCACCGAAATGGGGCTGCTGAAGCCGCTGTCCGCATTCTCAAGAAGGCACTCCAGAGCCCGGGCAACAACACTGGCCTCAGCTACAGCGAGCTTCAGACAACACTACAACTTGCTGCAAACCTTGCCAACGAATGCCCAATAGACACCAGGGTGCAGAGCCATGAAGAAAGTGTGCAGTATGTGTCACCCAACACACTTCTCCTGGGCCGAGCCTCTCCAAGCGGTGAGATCAGAACATTTGACTTTGCAAACTACCCTTATAAGAGACTCAGAGAAATGCAGAACCAGGTCAACAAGTTCTGGAGGTCTTGGAGCCAGCTTGCCGGCCCAAACTTATTTCTGAGAAGTAAATGGCACACTCTGCATCGCAACGTTGCTATCGGAGATATTGTCTGGTTGTGCGACCAAAATGCAGTGAGGGGCCAATTCAAGCTAGGACGGGTGTCCGTCCGTCCGTCCGTCTTCTTCTGCTTATCCGGGGTCAGGTCGCGGGGGTAGCAGCTTCAGTAGGGAGGCCCAGATGTCCCTCTCCCCGGCCACTTGGGCCAGCTCCTCAGGAGGAATCCCAAGGCGTTCCCAGGCCAGCCGGGAGACCTAGTCCCTCCAGCGTGTCCTGGGTCTTCCCCTGGGCCTCCTCCCGGTGGGACGTGCCCGGAACACCTCACCAGGGAGGCGTCCAGGAGGCATCCTGACCAGATGCCCGAGCCACCTCAACTGGCTCCTCTCCACGTGGAGGAGCAGCGGCTCTACTCTGAGTCCTCCCCGGATGACTGAGCTCCTCACCCTATCTCTAAGGGAGAGCCCAGATCCTGAAAGAAGCTACCCAAACCACGGTTCTGCACAGAGATGTTCGACGCCTGGTTGTCTTACTACCAGTTGAGGACCAAACTCGGAGCTGACCGGCAGTAAGCAGGTGCTGATTTACGATCTTTCCATCGGTTCCCGTGGGAAGATCGAGTGGGAGGTGTGCTGACGAACTGCCTGGGAGCTCCTCCCATTCAATCAGTGGTGAACCAGGTGGAACAAATCTTCCAAGCAATCTGAGCATGCCAGTACCTGGCTCTGTTGTCTTTAGACAGTGGAAGGAGCATTAAAGAGCACCACAAAACCAAGGAAACTTCATCTTTGAAATCAAGGTATTTGTGCAAGATCAAGCCCTCCACAAAACTGTGAAGGACAGCCGGTAAGCGCCATATTGGCCATGTTTTGACTTTGATTGGACTTATTGCTGTAGTATTTGTAACTTCAAATGTTGTTTAGTTTTATCAAACAAGTGGGGTACAAAGGATAAGTAAGAGTCAAATTCATTGTTTCATAAAGAATGTTTGAAATGGATAAAAGTAATTTAAACATTGTAAACCAAGTTCTTAATTCAGTTTAGTCTTCAGAGTCTGAAATTTTGGCTAAAAAGAAATGTAAGATCTAGTAACTTGGCTAAAAAAGATCGAAACATAGTTTGGCTAAAATATAATGAGATCTATTTAATTAACATGAATATTAAACCAATTGAAGGTAAAAAAGGTATTTGGCTAAAGATACTTGGTTAAAAGATAAAGTATACATTTTGAAAATTAAAATACCAACTGTTTTGTTTGGTAGAACATATTTAGTTGTACGGTTACAATGAAAGTAATGTGTTTATCCGGGTTATATGTGAATGACTTTGTGCATTTAATTTGGCTGTCAACTCAGATAATAACTTGTATTTGTAATCTTTCTTTTGAGGTTTTTCACCCGTTTACTGCCAACCAAAGAATGGTAAATAAAAGACAAAGAACTGATCCCATGGCTGTTTATTGAGTGAAATCCTGTTAAAATCTTCATGTGGAGGGACTGTCCCTTTCAAGTGGGGAATTGCACAAAATAATAGATCAAAACTTGACAATATATATATATATATATATATATATATATATATATATATATATATATATATATATATATACACATATATATATATACATATATATACATATATTATGCTGATGACACTCAGCTTTATTTATCCATAAATCCTGACAAATCCAATCAATTACTTTGACTAGAATGTCTTGATGACGCCAAAACCTGGATGACTTTAAATGTCTTGCTTTTAACTTCTGACAAGACAGAAGTTGTAATCTTAAAAAAATAAACTTATTAATCAATCACTTAATCTGGATGGCATTAAATTGGCCTCTGGCAATAAAGTAAAAAACCTTGTGTCATGATGCAGCCCGAAGGCTGCATACTGAACATTTCTCACTCCGTCTCCAGTGCAGTCCTGACTAGGAACACCTGTCAGGCTGCAATCACCATGGACTCAATCCACCTGCTCACTCCACCATATAAACTCACCTCAGTTTGTCCATGGTTACTGGTTTGTCTCCAGTCCTCTGAACATCATGCCTGTCCTGTTCTTGCTCGTGTCCTGGTCCTGTCTGTTCCCGTCTGCCAGTTCCTGTACCCCTGCAACCGCTGTCTGGTAAATGACTCTGGCTTTCATCATCTACTTCTTGCTGCTTCAATAAACTCTGGAAACTAGCTCTGTGTGTGTGTACTGTGTTCTGGGTTCATCCAAGACAAATCATGATAGAACAAACCGGTCAAAGGATGAACTCAGTCACACACAGAGCTTGGTGGAGGAGCTGGCAGGACTCTGGATTCATTTGCCTGGGTCGCTGTTTTGCGACACCTTGCTTCTGGTTCGTCTCGCCTGGGTCGCTGTACTAAGACGCCTCGCCCCTGGTTCGTCTCGCCGAGATCACTATTCGCGATGCCCTGCCTCTGGTTCGTCTCCCCAGGGTCGCTGTTGCGACGCCTGCCTCTGGTTTGTCTGGTTCCGGCGCTCTCAAAGGTTCCGGCGCTCTCAAGGTTTCTGCGCTTACAGAGGGTCCTGCGCCCATGGGTTCCGATGCCTTCCCCGCGTCCACTTGCATCCTGCGGCGACAAGGGATCCTGCGCTCCTGAGTTTCTGCGCCCGTGAGGTTCCTGCACCCGATGGGTTCCAGCTTTTGTTTCGTTTTTTTGCCCGCCATCCTGATACCCCACTCCACCCGCCCAGGCAAGAAGGTTATTGGTCGTCTGGAAACCGACCTTGGGGGGGTGGGGGGGGGGGGTAATGTCATGATGCAGCCTGAACATTTCTCGCTCCGTCTCCAGTGCAGTCCTGATTAGGAACACCTGTCAGGCTGCAATCCCCATGGACTCATTCCACCTGCTCGCTCCACTATATAAACTCACCTCAGTTTGTCCATGGTTACCGGTTCGTCTCCAGTCCTCTAAACATCACGCCTGTCCTGTTCTTGATCGTGTCCTGGTCCTGTTCCTGTCTGTTCCCGTCTGCCAGTTCCTGTACCCCTGCAATCTCCATCTGGTAAATGACTCTGGCTTTCATCATCCACTTGTTGCTGCATCAATAAACTCTGGAAACTAGCTCTCTGTGTGTGTGTACTGTGTTCTGGGTTCATCCAAGAGAAATCATGACACCTTGGTGTTGTTTTTGACCAAGACATGTCCCATATTAAATCCCATATTAAACAGGTTTCCAGCATTTCCTTTTTTCACCTCTGGAATATTGCCAAAATTAGAAATATTTTGTCCAGGAGTGATGCTGAAAAACTAGTCCATGCTTTTGTTACTTGAAAGCTTCAATGCTATTGTATTTCTTTTATATCAGGAAGTCCACAAAATGCAGTTCAAAGTCTTCAGCGGATCCAAAATGCTGCAGCACGAATTCTGATGAAAATCAACAAGAGGGATCACATTTCTCCTATTTTAACTTCCCTTCACTGGCTTCTTGTTAAATCAAGAATTTAATTTAAAATTCTCCTTCTCACATATAAACCCTTAATAACCAAGCTCAAGTTATATCATTGATTTGGTTACTGACTGAATTATCAGGTCACCAGCTTCTGATTAATTACAGAAAGATTTGGCCAATAATGGACCTGTCATCAGCCCATGAGTTGCATGCTGGTGTAGTCCGAGACAGGTCGGGTCTGGAATCACGCATGGCAAAATTAATTAATCTGTTGCATGGAGTCACCATAACTCCTAGAAGTCAGGCTGCTTCAGCTGCTGCTGCTGGTAACCCTTCTGTCCCTCCTCAGATTGTTAGCAGAGAACCCCACTTAATTCCCCCACAGTCAGTTAAAGGGGATCCGGATCAGTGCTGATCATTTGACTCAGTATCAGATTCAGTTCCAGTTGCTACCTTCTTCCTTTCCCACAGAGCATTCCAGGGTTACTTTTTTCATCTCCCTGCTATCTGGTAAGGCCACAGCAGAACGTTACTACGACATGGGTGACTGAGGTCTGCTGGTTGTCAAACTGGCACTGGAAGAATGCAGTCCCTGGCTGGAGGGAGCTAAGGAGCCATTCCAATTTTGGACAGACCACAACAACATTGAATTCCTTCTGTCTGTCCGTCCGTCCGTCCGTCCGTCCGTCCGTCCATCTTCTTCCACTTATCTGGGGTCGGGTCGTGGGGGTAGCAGCTTCAGTAGGGAGGCCCAGACGTCCCTCTCCCCGGCCACTTGGGCCAGCTCCTCCGGAGGAATCCCAAGGCGTTCCCAGGCCAGCCGGGAGACCTAGTCCCTCCAGTGTGTCCTGGGTCTTCCCCTGGGCCTCCTCCCGGTGGGACGTGCCCGGAACACCTCACCAGGGAGGCGTCCAGGAGGCATCCTGACCAGATGCCCGAGCCACCTCAACTCGATTTACCAGTCGATCTATGTTCCTACCCTCATCTATGGTCATGAGCTTTGGGTCGTGACCGAAAAAACGAGATCCCGGATACAAGCGGCTGAAATGAGTTTTCTCCGTAGTGTGTCTGGGCTCTCCCTTAGAGATAGGGTGAGGAGCTTAGTCATCCGGGGAGGACTCAGAGTAGAGCCGCTGCTCCTCCACGTGGAGAGGAGCCAGTTGAGGTGGCTCGGGCATCTGGTCAGGATGCCTCCTGGACGCCTCCCTGGTGAGGCGACCAGGACTGCCCGACTGTAACACCCGACTGCCAAATGCCCTAAAGAACGTATGTTCGTTCCTTACCAGCTGGTAACTAAGGCTCTGAAATTCTGCCATATGTTAAAGCTGTTTCGTCATCCTGGTCAAATCCAAACGCTTCACTTAGTATTCTCCCAGTTTTGGAGGGAGACTGTCAAGAAAGACGTTGTGGAGTATGTCCAAGTCCCACAAGAGACCCCCGGCAGGTCTGCTGCGACCTCTTCCTGTTCCTTCACTTTCTTGGTCTCTGTTGATGGACTTTGTTACAGGTCTACCTCCGTCTGATGGACACACAGTCATCCTCACAATTGTCAATAGGGTCACTAAGATGGTACACCTAGTCCCCTTGAATAAACTACCTTCATCCAAGGAGTTAGAAGACACACTGACCCGCGAGGTGTTCTGCTTTCACGGCCTGCCTACAGACATAGTGTCTGACCGAGGTTCCTGTATTTGTCTCTTGTTTCTGGAAGGAGTCCTGTTTCTGCCTAGATGTATCCGTCAGCCTATCAACCGGTTCTCATATCCCCCAAACAGATGGACGCTCCGAGAGGGCGAATCAGGAGGTTGAGACCAAGCTGCACATCATTTGTGTCCCATCCTGCACCACTGGTCTGTCCCCATTTTATGTTGTGTATGGTTATCAGCCACCGGTGTTCTCCATCCAGGAAAGAAAGGCCAAGGTTCCCAAGAAAGTTCCTGGAACTTTCTTGGGAACCACTGAAAAGAGGAGACACACACACACACACACACACACACACACACACACACACACACACACACTAATGAAACTAATAAACTCCCTAAATCGTCATTAATGTCTAACCGATTTATCGGGTCTCCATCTTCTGATTCTTTACGAAAACTGAGCTAAAGGTTTCAAAAGTAAATGTACACACTACTTTCATGTATTAATTAAAACAGTAACACAACTCATATTTGAAATAGAGTAGCTAGTAACTAAATTTACATTTTAAAGTAACCTACAAAATACTGGTCATGAGCAAAATTGCTTTGAAGTACTGACATGGTTGAGCTAATTTCTTTACTCTAGGCATTTTAGTAGTTTTTTGTGTTAAAAACAACCCTCGCACTTTGACATGCATAATTGTCTTTCATATGACTAATTTTGTGTGCATGTGTGGATAATCGTGGTTGTTTACTGCCATTTTCTGTGAATTTCTTCTGAGTAGCTTTATTACAATTTACACCATTCAAATTTACCTTATATCAGGGGTGCTCACACTTTTTCAGCATGCGAGCTACTTATAAAACAACCAAGTCAAAATGATCTACCTACCCATGACAAAAAAGCAAAACATATAACTATTTTCAAGTTTATTAAGTATTATTTGTATGTACAATGTATGTTGATGTACCTTGCATAACGGAATAAGCTAATATTGCACAACACACATAATAAGTATTTACATTTAGTTTACTTTGATGACTTGCACTGAATTAAATCAGCCAGGGATACATAGTCCGGACAGTAGCTGCTGACAGCCAGCCTCAAGCACATTTCCAAATGTTCATCCGTCATGGTGGAACGGTATTTAGACTTAATGATCTTCATTTATGAAAAGGCTGACTCACATAAATACGTCAAGATAAATAATGCAGTCAAGAGTGTAGCACATTTCCTCATGTTGGAGTACTTTTCCTCTGTGAGTAAGTTCCAGAACTGTCCATGAGCTCTCGACTTTAGCTCAATGTCAGTTTGTAGAGTCAAAATCTCATCTTCCACTCCAGAAGAGTTCAAGTGAAACAGTGCTGCAATGTTTGATGCCAGTGAATCAACCTCAGCATCTTCCTGAAAAGGATAGCACATGAATGTAGCGACTGGCTTGCGCAAAGAAAAGTCTTGAAAGCGTTTGTCAAACTCTGACAGACAATTGTTCATCTGGTCCGTGTAGCGTGCACTGTCAAGTTGCTCACAAGCCTTCCCTTGCATCTCCAGCTCTGATGCCAGGTTCTGGAATATTGCCAAATCATGGCGCTGCAGCTTTGAGGCTAAATGTTGCATCTTTCATTTGAAAGAGTTAACTGAGCTAATCATATTGATCACCGTTTTGTCTTTTCCTTGCAGCTCAAGGTTTGGATCATTCAACAAGTTTGCCAGATCAGTTAAAAATGCCAAGTCCAACAGCCATTGACCATCATTTAGTTGCATGGAAAAACTCTTTAATCTCCGGGCAGAGTTCTCAAAATCTTTGTGAATCATGAGGAGATCCCTGGTTGGTCACTGTGTTTACCAGCCAGGTTACTGAAAGCCAAGGAATAAATGCTGACAGGTGACATGGCCACAGGTGGAAATAATTCATTAATTATCTTAAAGAGCAGAGAGACGCGCTTACCAAGGAAGTTGTTGTTAGCTGTTCTATCCGTTGAACTTTCTGGCCTGCTGGTTCATAAATCCAAAGAAACCTTTGACCACCGCTACTTTCATCCATTCCATCTGGGGCCAGTTTGAGACGATCTTCCAAAAGTTAAAATGATGAACACCAATAAACCTCAGACTGGTAGATGTCCGCTTTGCAAAGACCCGTCCTATTCTCCTTCTGATTAACTAGTGCTCCGGCTCTGCCAGGTTTAATTGGTTGAGAGCAGCTTCTGTTTAAAATCTTTAATAAAAAAGTCTAGACGGAACTTTTAGCGCTCGTTTTTCAAATGACGGAAATTCGTCCAACGACGGAGAACTTTAACCCCTGCATATGTTTTAGCAAGGCCTTAAAATCCGAGATAATTCGCTAACAGGCTTTATTTTCCAACGTCTTCTTCTTCTTCTTCTTCTTGAAATGTATTGGCAGTTGGCAAAAAACTTTAGGTGAGCATTACCGCCACCAACTGGTAAGAAGTGTGGACCACATGATTTTCAACGTCACTATGTGATCGACCAGTACTGCCTCCGTGATCGACTGGTCGATCGCGATCGACTTAATGAGCACCCCCGCCTTATATGACACATATGTTTCTAAATAGACTGGAATTGATAACATTTTTAGTATATCTGGATGTGTGCTGAATAGGGTAAAAAATAGTAATGCTTCCAAATTTACTTTCACCTTTTCAAAAGGTTTGACAAGGTAGGGTATCAACATGCAGCTTTATCTATAGGCATTACCTGCAGTCTTGACGTGGGTTTGACACATATCCTGGGTATGCTCCAGCAGTGATGGCACGACACATTTTGCTGTCTCGGTCTGATGGCAAGAGGGTCCCTGCTCGCACCATCAGACCTAGACAGTGGTGAAATGTGTTTCTCTCCTCTGGACCATCTTCTGTGAAGAAACAGTGGCCTAGTGTGTCATAACCCACCACATCTTTTACCTGGGAGCGAAACAAAGCACTGAATTGAAAAGACCACAGAAGACATAACAAATTCTTAAAAGAATTTTCTCAACACTATGTACATCTTACAAATCTTTGTGTATCTTTGAACATGATACAATTTTGACACTAGACACAGTTGGCAGACAAGATTTTCTGCTAAAAATATAGCTAAGAAGTGAAGCACCAGGAAGATTTTTGCTGAGCAGCTGACTGAGCACCCAATCATTTGGTGACCTAGATTGCTATGTTTATGTTACCACAAAACTGCTGAAACATTGCATATTAAAAAACACAAGCTATCAAAAAAGGTATGTTAAAATCACAGTCTTTTTATACATCTCAATGTTTTAGTACCATAGGTTTAGTCTTGTGAAAAATAAATATTCCCTACATGGTAGGTGTCAGGACTCAGCCAGCAGGGCCGTGCAGCCTGCTGCCGGTTCTGCTGTTTTTCTCCACAGGTGTTCGGGATTAATTGGCGGGCGGAGCACACACACCTGTGGGTCATTGATCAGCACCGGGCAGTACTACAAGAACAGCGCACAGACAGCGGGAGGATGCCAGAGTGTTACCGTCGTGGTATGCAAGCCAGCTTCGGCCTCTAGCTCAGATCAAGTTTCGTGAAAGATAAGATCCCTACCTTTGTGTCTCCCAGGTTTCTCCTTCGTGTCCAGACGCCATCGTCCAAGCCAACATCCCTCAGACTCCACCAGTTACTCCTCCGACAGTTCCTCCCTCGTGACTTCATCCTGGTACCTCCTGACCAGCCACCACCTCTGGACCTCTGCCACAGCCGAACTACAACTGGTTCCTCCCGCTGATCTGGATCCCTGGATCTCTCGGTGCTGCTCGGACCCGTCCCCGCCTCCACTCCCTGGTCTCCCGGACGCCTGTGGCATCACCACCAGACCATCCCTGAGTCCTCGTCATTTCCTCCCCGGTCTGGTTTCTCCACCTCGTGGTAAGCTAGCGTCCAGCAGTACTTCTCCCATTGCCCCTCCAACCGTTAACAGTTCCTCTCATTCTTCTAGATTGCTCCGGTTCCCCGTCCTCCTGTTTCCCGTTCGAGTTCCGGCCTCCAGCACAATCCCTTCCCCCGCGTACTTGCACTTCAATAAACCTTTTCTGAATCTACCTGTTCCCGAGTGTATTCTGCATGTGGGCGAAACACCTAAAGCCAAACATGACAGAAGAACACTCTGGCCACCAATTAGACCCAGCAGATACATTCGGCAGAACCTTAACAGCTCAACAGGAACAGATTCGGGGTTTAGAATCTTCAATGGTCGGGTTGCGAGACCAGATGCAGGGGTTAGCTGCTCAGTTGAGCCAGTTAGCTAATATGGTTAGCGCTAGCCAGCAGCCAGCCGCTTCCGCACCTTCAAATCCCTCCCCCCAGCCTACGTCAGGGGCTCCGCCCACACCAGCTCCCGAAACCTCCTCCCCGTCTCCGGAGAAGTACTGCGGAGAGGCGGGGGATTGCGGTGGATTTCTTTTTCAGTGCTCCCTTGTGTTCAACCGGTCCCCGCACATCTTCGCACATGATCACACCAAGATCTCTTACGTGTTACGGCTTTTAACCGGCCGAGCTCTGAGATGGGCAGAATCCCGTTTTCCGAACTGTGACCAATTCGGTTGCACATTTAGCGAATTCATTGCAGAATTCAAGACAGTGTTTGCGGCAGAATCAGATGAGGCCCAGGACTCCCAGCGTTTACTCACTCTACGGCAGCGGGGCAGGCGAATTGCTGATTACGCAATCGAGTTCCGCACTGTGGCAGCCGCGGTCGGTTGGGAAGAGCGGGCGTTAAGATCAGTCTTTTTTCAGTCCTTAGACGAGTCTCTTAAGGATGAATTGGCACGGGTGGAACAGCCAGGCTCCCTGAATGAATACATCGCTTTGGCAGTTCGATTAGATAACCGCTTACGAGCGCGAGGAAAGAGCCGCCCCGAGCGGCAGCCAGCTTTCCGACCGGCTCCAATCGAGCGGACCCCAGCTAGACCGATTGTAGCTCCTCCCTCCCCGCCGGAGCCCATGCAGTTGGGCCGTGTCAGACTCACCCCCGAAGAGAGGCAACAACGCATGAGCTCTCGGCTCTGTATTTATTGTGCGTCTCCTGCTCATTTTATAAGGGACTGCCCCGATCGGCCAAAAGATCAGGTCCGTCGGTTGTAGGGGAGAAACCGGCGGATCAGAATAAGCCCTCTCCTTCATCTCCTCCGCGTCTTTGTTTACCTGCTGTAGTCGTCTCTGGTCGGGACACGTTTAAGCTATCGGCTTTAGTGGATTCAGGCTGTGATTTTAATCTAGTTGATCGGTCATTTGCTCTTCAGGCCAAGTTAGAGACAGTTCCTTTAGATTCCCCTCTCCAGGTTTCTGCCCTGGATGGTGGGGCTCTCCCGCGAATAACTCATAAGACACTTCCTCTTGAACTCGTGGTTTCAGGTAATCACCGTGAACACGTCTCCTTTTTAGTCTTTCCTGTTAAACAGGCTCCTGTAGTACTTGGTTTCCCTTGGTTACAGCATCACAATCCCCTAATCAACTGGACTGATCGAAGGGTGGAGACCTGGTCACCAAATTGTCACGCTCACTGCTTACAGTCAGCTGTTCCCTCATCCCCGACTTCCACTTTGACCAGCACTCAGGTGGACCCAGAGGTTCTAAAGTTAGTTCCCACGCACTACCATGACCTAGGCCTGGTTTTTAGTAAGGAGCAGGCCAGTTCTCTCCCTCCGCACCGCCCGTATGACTGTGCGATTGAGCTCTTGCCGGGTGCCCCTTTACCATCTAGCCGCCTCTATAATATTTCTCAGGCTGAGCGTCAGGCGCTCGAGAAGTATATTAAGGAGTCTCTAGCTGCAGGGCTCATTCGCGCTTCGTCTTCTCCTCTAGGAGCAGGGTTCTTCTTCGTAGGCAAAAAGGATGGTTCCCTTAGGCCTTGCATAGACTATCGGGGGTTAAACGCCATAACAGTCAAGAATAAATACCCCCTTCCGCTCCTTTCGTCCGCATTAGAACCCGTGCAATCAGCCACCATTTTCACTAAGCTGGATCTGCGCAATGCTTACCACTTGGTGCGGATCCGCCGGGGAGACGAGTGGAAGACAGCTTTCAAGACCCCTTTAGGACATTTTGAATATCTAGTCATGCCGTTTGGTTTGTGCAATGCCCCCGCTGTTTTCCAGGCCCTGGTTAATGATGTCCTGCGAGACTTTCTCAACGTCTTCGTGTTTGTCTACCTCGATGATATCCTGATCTACTCCCGTGACCCATCCGAGCACTACAAACATGTCCGTCTCGTCCTCCAACGTCTCCTCGAAAACAGGCTTTTTGTGAAGGCGGAAAAATGTGAGTTCCATAAATCATCCGTTACCTTCCTGGGACTAATCCTGGAAGGGGGGCAGGTGCGGTCTGACCCAGAGAAGATCCGTGCTGTCCTCGACTGGCCCCAGCCGGAGTCCAGAAGAGACCTCCAGCGATTCCTTGGCTTCGCCAATTTTTACAGACGTTTCATTCGAGGTTACAGTCAGATCGCCGCCCCCCTTCACGCTCTCACCTCAGTCAAGACATCCTTCACCTGGACTCCCGAGGCCCACTCAGCATTTGTCGATCTCAAGAACCGGTTTTCCAGCGCACCCATTCTCATTTACCCTGATCCCTCGAAACAATTCATCGTTGAAATCGACGCCTCAGACTCAGGAGTGGGAGCAGTCCTATCCCAGGTGTCCGGTCGAGACCATAAGCTCCACCCGTGCGCCTTCTTCTCCAGGCGTTTGTCTCCGGCAGAGCGGAACTATGACGTCGGAGACAGAGAGCTGTTGGCCATCAAGCTCGCCCTGGAGGAGTGGCGTCACTGGTTGGAGGGGTCTGAGCAGCCCGTCCTCATTTGGACAGATCATAGGAATTTGGAATATATACAGACTGCGAGAAGGTTAAACCCCCGCCAGGCCCGGTGGTCCCTCTTTTTCTCACGCTTCAACCTCACCATCTCCTACCGCCCCGGCTCCAAGAACGTGAAACCTGACGCCCTGTCCCGTCTGTACTCCACCTCCGACTCCGAGAACGAACCCGCTCCGATCCTACCTCCCTCCTGCGTGCTTGGTGCTCTCCAGTGGGAGGTACAGGACCTCATCACCCGTGCCCTTCCTGCAGACCCAGACCCCGGAACCGGTCCACCTAACCGCTCATATGTTCCATCCTCCGTTAGATCTCAAGTCATCCAGTGGGCCCACTCTGAAAAGTTCTCAGCTCATCCCGGAATCCATCGGACACAGACCCTCCTCGCCTGTAGTTTCTGGTGGCCCACCATGTTTCAAGACGTTAAGCAGTTTGTTCTCTCATGTCCTGTTTGTGCCCAAAACAAGCCATCCAATAGACCACCTGCCGGCCTCCTTCAACCCTTACCTGTTCCTGAACGCCCCTGGTCCCACATAGCCTTAGACTTCGTCACCGGACTCCCTTCCTCCCAAGGCATGACCGTCATCCTCACCGTTATTGACCGGTTCTCCAAGGCCTGCCACCTCATCCCACTTCGCAAGCTCCCCTCCGCCTTTCTCACGGCCCAGCTCCTGGTAAGACATGTCTTCCGCCTCCATGGGATACCCCGCGAAATCCTGTCTGACCGTGGTCCCCAGTTTATTTCTCGGGTTTGGAAGGAGTTTGCCGCGGCCCTCGGGGCCGGGTATACCCTGACTTCAGGCTACCATCCCCAGACCAACGGTCAGACGGAGAGAATGAACCAGGAGCTGGAGACCGCCCTTCGTTGTCTCACTTCCAAGAACCCTTCTGAATGGAGTAAGTACCTCCCCTGGGTCGAGTACGCACATAACAGCCACGTCTCCTCAGCTACCGGCCTCTCTCCTTTCGAAGTATCTCTTGGTTATCAACCCCCACTGCTCACGGACAGCAACCACCAGATCACCATTCCCTCCGTTCAGGACCACATCAACCGCTGCAAGCAAGTTTGGACCCAGACTATTCAAGCCCTCCAGAAAACCGCCGAACAGAACCGCCACTTTGCGGACCAGCGGCGGGTCCCAGCTCCCACGTACCACCCTGGTCAACGTGTCTGGTTGTCAACCCGCGACCTTCCCTCCCGAGCTGCCTCCCGAAAGTTGTCTCCCCGATTCACCGGCCCCTACGAAATCGTCTCCGTGATAAGCCCCACCACAGTCCGTCTTCGTCTCCCATCCCACTCCCGTGTGCACCCCACCTTCCAGGCCAAGCCAGCTTCGGCCTCTAGCTCAGATCAAGTTTCGTGAAAGATAAGATCCCTACCTTTGTGTCTCCCAGGTTTCTCCTTCGTGTCCAGACGCCATCGTCCAAGCCAACATCCCTCAGACTCCACCAGTTACTCCTCCGACGGTTCCTCCCTCGTGACTTCATCCTGGTACCTCCTGACCAGCCACCACCTCTGGACCTCTGCCACAGCCGAACTACAACTGGTTCCTCCCGCTGATCTGGATCCCTGGATCTCTCGGTGCTGCTCGGACCCGTCCCCGCCTCCACTCCCTGGTCTCCCGGACGCCTGTGGCATCACCACCAGACCATCCCTGAGTCCTCGTCATTTCCTCCCCGGTCTGGTTTCTCCACCTCGTGGTAAGCTAGCGTCCAGCAGTACTTCTCCCATTGCCCCTCCAACCGTTAACAGTTCCTCTCATTCTTCTAGATTGCTCCGGTTCCCCGTCCTCCTGTTTCCCGTTCGAGTTCCGGCCTCCAGCACAATCCCTTCCCCCGCGTACTTGCACTTCAATAAACCTTTTCTGAATCTACCTGTTCCCGAGTGTATTCTGCATGTGGGCGAAACACCTAAAGCCAAACATGACAGAAGGGATGAGCATTTTTACCATTCAGTTCAAAATATGATAATGTGTTTTTGATTAACATATTTATCTTTGCCCAAGCTCAAAACGTTTAGATGTGTTAATTTTATTTGTTCTTGCTCATTTATATTTGGTTTATAGTGACAAAATAATTTCAGGGAGAAGATTTTCAAACTGACCAGAAGTCCATTGGAGCCATGGATTGTAACACAGCGGGAGAAAGAGTGATGAATGGCAAGATCACTGACAAATGTTGGGGGGTTGTAGCCTCCTTGCTCATCCACATCTCCATTCATGTGAAAATGAACTGGATAGTGACCCATTGTTTGTTGACCCATGTGCTGAAGCTCCAAACCAGAGATATGAAGAGCTTTAAAACCTCGTTGTACCTGATAAATGGAACAAATAAAAAAATGAAAGACAATAATGTAAGGCAAAAGGCTAGGCCATCCTTTGAAGAACATCTAAAAGAGTAATTATTGAGGCACATTTAAAAAAAACTTAAAGAATGGTTAAGAGGCTCCTCTACCATGGAGACAGAGTCTTTGTCTATGAGGTAGACCCCCTCTCTATTTTTTTTCTCTTTCTAGGTAAAAGGTATAATTAGAGTGACTTATTTTGTCCAGAGCTATCTCAAATTGCTACCATAGGCTCCCATCTAGGTTGGGGTCAGTCTCTGCTTCAAACGATGGAGTTTAAGTAACTTGTAACAAGTGATGTTAGGATGGAATGGGAGATGGAAAGCAGGATTGGGGCAGCATCTACAGTATGCAGGTACACCTCCAGTGTGTTGTGGTGAATAAAGAGCTAAGTCAAAAAAAACAAAATCCTCAATTTACTGGTCAGCCTACGTTCCACTCCCTCATTATAGAAACACTATTACAGGTCATGAGGTATGGATCATTAGTAAAAGAGGAGCCTGGAGACAAGAGGCCAAAATTTGTTTCCTCCAGAGCTTGGCTGGGCATCAGTGTTGGGGGTAACGCGTTATAAGTAACGCGTTAGAGTACTCTTATTAGTTTTTTTCAATAACGAGTAATCTAACGCGTTAGTTTTGCGAATTCAGTAATCAGTAACTCCGTTATTTTCCAAAATAAGCACTCGTTACTCCGTTACTTTAAGAATTTCCCTCGATAAGGAAAATGAAGTCCCTGCTTTTCAGCATTTAGTCAGATGCGGCTGCTAGCCTCTGTACCCTGCTCCTTGCCTCTGTGTGTGTGTGTGTGTGTGTGTGTGTGTGTGTGTGTGTGTGTGTGTGTGTGTGTGTGTGTGCGCGCGCACCTGTGTGTGTAAGGTACTTGTGTTTGTACCCCGGCAAGATGGCCGAGAAGACAGCGTTTGATTCTTGGAGGTAAGCACATTATTTTGAGTTAAACAGCGAAAAGGACAAGAACATGGGTCCGGCAACACCGATGCGTCGGCGCATGAGTCGTAGCCTCATGAGACCATCCTGATCTCGCGAGCTTTCAAGGTTTCACTCGCAGATCAGTCTGGCTACTCTCCGTTAAAGAAAATTTGGAGCCGTTCACCAAACGAACGTCCAATCAGCGTTGGCTTTGAGGCGGGTTGAGGTGTGACGCAACGAGAAGCGCGACAGTTCAGTCTAAAGAACATGGCGGCTTCAGCCGATGAAACTAGCGTTAGCGCGGCTATCGAGCAAGTTTTATCGGAATTACAGAGTATTTCTCTGCTGAGCTAACGAGCCTTTACCTGCAGCAGCAAGAGTAGCTTGGCTTGTGGTTGTGTTTTCGTCGTCGCTCTGTTACGAGCGACGACGAAAGCATACAAAGCATGTTGACGAGTACGTCATATGCTTCGTTGATCTGATTGGTTTATTTGGCCCGTCTATCACCAACATAGGCCAATCAGCTAACCAGTATTTTCGCCCCTTCCCAAAATTACTTCAACGGAAGGTTTCCAGATGGATATGCGAAGCAAATCTATCTGGCGGCGTCAGGTTACATGAGTCGAGCTCGTAGAGCAAAACCTGTGTCGATGCGCGTATGCGCTACGTGACCGATATAGGAACTGTTTCGAACTGACGCGCCAAACTGTTTATGTTCCTTATAAACTGCACGCGTGTGCATTCGCGCACAGCATCTGGATTCAGCGCGCACAGCAAAGCTATGCTGCACAGTAAATAAAATCCAAGCTGAACTGTAAACAAAATAATAAACCAAGTTTTTTAAACCATTTTGCAACTCTGGTGTGATGGTGTACCACATCCCCGCTCAGTGAGCGCCAGGTGCTGATCGGAGCGCACCGCTGATTGATGGGTTGGGCGGACGCCTTTATGGTTGGGCAGGTTGCGCTGTGCGTCTTTGTTCTGAGCGTCGTTTCAGAAAAAACGGCTGATCTACACTGAGTAGAAAGCTGCAACTCTGAGCAACTCTTCCTCCCTTTGTCATTCTCAGCATGTCCGTTTTCAGAACAGATGATATAAGTCAGGTACCTAAACACAGCGCCCGACCGACCTTTGAACGTGAGCATGAAAAAAATCCAGATCACTGGAACGCAAATAACGTGATTCACCATGGCAATGACAGGAAATAAGTTTGGAATTGCGCATGTCATGCGAGTAGAATTAGAAATATTTAAAGAAGGCATATGGACAATATTAAACAATATGAAACAATGCCGTTGCTGCTGAAAACCGCAAGAGAAAATTGTTGAAAAAGTCAATGAATGCGCGATATGAAAGTTATGTGATGGAGAATTAAAGCTGCTTTCACCACACTTATGTGTGTGTGTGTGTGGGTGGGGGGGGGGTGCATTGAATGGACATGGCAGCAAAATATTTGTAAAAAATAAATAAATAAAAAAGCCAGAAACAAAAAAGTAACGCAATAGTAACTTTTACTGGTAACTAGTTACTTTTATAGTGGAGTAACTCAGTTAGTAACTCAGTATCTTTTTGGGAGAAGTAACTAGTAACTATAACTAATTACTTTTTCAAAGTAACGTGCCCAACACTGCTGGGCACAGCCTTAGAGATTGGTTGAGCAGCTCTGAAACATGATCCAGCTGAAACATAATCGCCCATGCAGTAACTATCCAATGGGAGGCTCAGACCTATTTGCTTAGTTAAATCCAGCTGGCAACCCTTTTTTGGCCAGGTAATGTATTTAAGCTAGAATAAGTAAAAGACCACAAAGTGGATGTGAAAAAACATTTGTAGCAGTTTACAAAGCAAATTCTGACCAGTCTGTGAAAAGCAATTCTTCACTTTACCTGGTGGTAAACAATGCATTACAAAAGACACAATTGCAGGTTCTGTAAAGGATAGGGCCAGTAAAAGTATACCTTCAAATGTCCCCCGAAAGTGTCAAAGTCGAAGAATTTGCAAGCCTCATGGCCATAGCAGGTGGCCTCAGTCTCACCACGGAGTAGGATGTTACGTGTCAACAGGCCAACCTCTGCTCTCATATCTACCCCATCAACTTCTTCACCCATGTGGATAAACTTGGCTCTTCCTGCAACAAGTAAAACAGACAAACATACAAAAAATAATCTAATCTTAACAGCTAAAGGGCATATCTTTTGGAAAAAAAGAACATATGCCCAATATGTGGGCAAGGTAAAAATAAAGGTATAGTTCCTTGCAAACACCCATCCATCCATTTTCTAACACACTTGTCCCTATTGGGGTCGCAAGGGTTGCTGGTGCCTATCTCCAGCTGTCAATGGGCAAGAGGTGGGGTACACCTTGGACAGGCCGGTATTAACACCCATTGAACCTATTTAGGCTGCACTATGCTGCATTTGCCAAAACTGGTGTCCTGCAGAAACAATGTCTTGGTTTTTAATTTTAGTCAACTCAAATAAATTGAGTTTATTCATATTTGATTCAAAACAAATGTAGACACATTACAAAAGAAACAGAATAAATGTATATACATTAATCCAATAATCAAGTGGTTGGCAATTTTACTCTTATCAGTGGCACACAATAATCTCAAATCAATGAGGAATCAAGACTCTTTATAGTTATTAAATCACCATAATGAAAGTTTGGTGAGGCATCGGATCGGAATTCACATAGATTCAAACATAACAAACAGACACAAAAAAGATATTATGTTCGAATAGTTGAATGCACTGACAACACTTCCCGAGAAGCTAAAAGCATGCCAACAGTCCTTATCATGTGATAGATTTAAATGTCAGAGTCAAAAAAGACAAATAGAAGACTCTCCTGCACAATAGAGGAGTTCCAAAATATTTATTGAGAATTTTAGTGTATTGGTATGCTCACCAGTCAATGAATGTGAAATAGGTAAACTCTATATCATTTCCCTGTTATGTCAGTAATGGGCTGAGACAAGGCAGCATTCTCTCGCCTTGCCTTTTTAACATGTATATGGATTATTTGTCTAAGTTGTTGAATCAATATAGGACTGGCTGTTGGGTCGGCAACACAACCATCAACCACCTGATGTATGCAGATGATCTTGTGATTTTCTGTCCATGTAGTGCTGGTCATGCCATGAGAGAAGACGGCTCCTCAGATTCGTGGGTAGGTAGATTCCCGGAGCTCTCGAGGAGAGCGAATCCCTCTGGACAAGGCAGCCAGGCATGAGGCCTCATGGGGCCCTAAAGACCCACAAGCCAGCACAGGGAAGAAATCTCACTGCGTCCGGAGGACCTGACTGGGTTCAGAGATCTGTCGACTAGAATCAGAGCTAAGTTTGAAGTCTAACTTCTGCACAACCAGCCGTTGAAGTAACGAATGCCGAAACAGCTTTGTTTATTTTCCTCAGCTGTTACAGGAAAAGCTGACTCGAGATGACGCAAATTGGTCGCCTTCCCTCACCAGACGAGCTGAGAGCTCAGAGACTGCATGCAGGACATTGGGCGAGCCTACCCTTGACCACATGTCGGTTAGCCGCAGAGCTGCTAGCCCGCTGCTGAAAGAACCAATGTTTTCCCTTTCCACTGCTCTCTTCCTTGGATGGCCAAAGTGAACCGAACTCACATGAGGCACTGACAGGTTTGGCAGAGAAATAAACAGGGAAAGCTGAATGGTTTGTTTGGAAAGCTTGTGTAATGTGTCCACATGGTGTTTTAAACCCATGGGACTGAGCTACATAGCTCCCGTTAGCATGTTGATACCATGCCATTGCTAATGTAATTCGAGTGTGTTTTTATAGTTAAAACAAACGTCATCTCCACAAGAGTTGTATACACTGAAGGGATATTGATTTTTATGTTATCCATTCCAATCATTATCGCTTAAATAAAGCCGAAGCTTTTAAAGTTCGCGCCAAAAGTCCGCTGGCCAAACGGCTATTAGTTTCTGGTAACTTCCAGTTCCCGGGTATGCACAAAGAAGGGTTGTTTCAAGCATAAGGCTTGTTTGTTTCGCTCCGCCTTTGTTCAATAGTGCTATGAGCGTTATTACCGCATTAATATGGAATATTAATGGCAATTTAAAGGCGTTTTGTTTAACTTTAGAATTAGCCGATTTTAGCAACCGATCGCTACATCGACCCCTATCCTCCCGGAGGTATAATAACATTAATAAAATCAAGCATCCCTAAAGTTAATAATTTTACTGAGAAAATCTTTCTTTATCTCAGGATTTGCATTATGAATGGGCTGAAACACATACCAAATGTTCTAAATTAGTTAAGATAATTTAACTCCATTCCAGATAAACAGCATTATATAGTGATGTTCTCTGGATGTTCATTTTATTTACATTTTTGAACGTAAAGAGAAGTTGTCACTCTTTATTCTATGTGTGTGCAGAGTTTGCTGTTAAAAGAACGCCAGTGCTCGAATCATTCCTTTCAATTATTGTTCCGATATCAGCCCTCGGGCTGATATTCACCGTACGATACATAAAAGACAGAGAGTTATTTATTAAACATTAAATAACTTTAAACAGTGTATAATTGCACAACATGTGCTTTGAAACCGTATGTACAGATGTATGTGTAGGCTAAGAAATTCTGTAAATAACATCATTGATATTTTGACCAACCCTGTACAAAGCGCAGTTAGGTTATTCTCTTGTCTATGGAAATGCTGGTCTGATCAAGAACACATGGAACCAGCAGCATGTTTGCAAACATGTAACAGACTATGAAATTGTTTGGTGATTTATTTGATTCTCAGCAAGGGGTGATAGCCTTCACTGCTTCAAGAAAGAAGAAGCTGTTTTTAAGTCAGTTAGTTTTTGATTTAATGTTACTGAATCCTTTATCTGATGGAAGTGGGGCAAACAGGTCATTGCCCGGGAGGGTGATATCTGTAGCTATATGTGTGGTCCTTCTCTGGACTGTAGTACAAACCATTTCTAGATCTTGTAGACGGCATCCCAAAAAAACACTGCACTGACCTCATCACCCATGCTAAATCCTTCCTCTCCTGTCCTATGTAGTCCCCATCTTACACTTTCACACTGAAAGACAAGATGGTTTTGATTGTAGCTCTAAAAAAGTATATGAGCAGCTGGCTAGAATTTTACAGTGTCGGCACATCCAAGCTGTGCTAAACAGTTCTCTTTCAGTGCTATTAAGCTCTTGCCCCAGTTCAAAGCAAAGTGTAAGACTCTGGAATGACCTGGAAAGTTTAAACCCTTTTCTAGGCTTAAAACGTTTTTTTTTTTTATGAATGGCATTAAGGGCATTCATTAAGATTAATGATTTAGTCATTATTGGCAAAAAAATTTATGGCACCAGGATGTTTTCATTCAAATTTGTAAAAAGTGCTTGAAAATTCTTTTTATACAAGAATGCTTTTACTCGTGTCATTTACTGCAAAATTGCATATTAAAAATGCCCAAAAAGGCTTTTTCACTTTCAGAAATAAAAAGATAAAATACGCAATCAATTTGTGATTAATCTCGAGTTAACTATTGACATTATGCAATTACATTTTTAAATGTTTGACAGCACTAATATATATATATATATATATATATATATATATATATATATATATATATATTAGTGCTGTCAAACGATTAAAAATTTTAATCGCGATTAATCGCATAATGTCGATAGTTAACTCGAGATTAATCGCAATTAATCGCATATTTTATCCTTTTATTTCTGAAAGTGTAATAGCCTGTTTGGGCATTTTAATGTGCAATTTTGCAATAAATGACACTAATAAAATACATGCTTGTACAAAACATATTTTTATGTTATTTTTCAAGCACTTTTCAGAATTGGAATGAAAACATCCTGGTGCCAAATGTTAAACTCTGGACTATAATGGCTAAATGACTAATCATGACGCCCTGATGTTTACACCATGTGTAAACAAATGTGTAAATAAATACCTGTTTTCATGCCGATATATTTTTTTTTTTTTGCCTCTTAAACAAAGCTAGACATGGTATTATGCATAAACATATAAATTAATAAAAATTGTACATTTCAATAAAGTCATAAGTTTTGTTCATTTCTTCACTCTCTCTCTCACACATCTAATTCTGAGCTTTCACACCAACAACAATAATTTCTTTGAATATTTTTGCTTGCTGTTTATATCCATATTCACACAGCAAGACTGGTGAAAGATTGGTTTGATGAACATGAAAGTGAAGTTGAACATCTCCCATGGCCTGCACAGTCACCAGATCTAAATATTATTGAGCCACTTTGGGGTGTTTTGGAGGAACGAGTCAGGAAACATTTTCCTCCACCAGCATCACCTCGTGACCTGGCCTCTATCCTGCAAGAAGAATGGCTTAAAAGCCCTCTGACCACTGTGCAGGACTTGCATATGTCATTCCCAAGACAAATCGACGCTGTATTGGCCGCAAAAGGAGGCTCTACACCATATTAATAAATGATTGTGGTCTAAAACCAAGTGTTTCAGTTTTGTTGTCCAACCCCTGTGTGTATGTGTATATATATATATATATATATATATATATATATATATATATATATATATATATTAGGGCTGGGCAACGATTAAAATATTTAATCGCGATTAATCGCGATTAATCGCATTGTATTTACAAACTCCAAGAATGAATTCAAAAGTAGTGTAAAGAGCACTTTTATTTTAATGTTCTGCTGCCATATGAACAAAAGTGTTGTAACATTTGTAGCACTTATTTTATACTGGATATTTTCAACCCATCTATTGAATTTAGTGCACTAGTTGATCTTTTCTTCATAAGAGAACAGCAAGCACTGCAGCCAAAATATGGCCTTTTTTGACCTGCTGTATATTAGCCAGTCCCTAAGCTTGATGTATCATGAAACTGTTGACCTTTTGGGTTTTGTGGTTTTTATTTTATTATTACAATTAAATAATAATAATAATAATAATAATGTTATGTTCAGTGTTTTTTCGCTAATCCACCTCTTATATATTTCAATCCTTATGTAATTTTGTCTGTGTTGTGTGCACCTGCCTGTTGCTTTAATCCTATAAATTCCCCCGTCGTGGGATAAAAAAAGGATTAGCTAATGTTATCTTATCTTAAATAACACTTTTTAATATATGTACTGGGTTCTTTTAAGGTCTTAATTACATGTTATGTGTGGGCTCCAGTAACATCCATCCATCCATCCATCCATCCATCCATCCATCCATCCATCCATCCATCCATCCATCCATCCACTGATCTACCTGGATGTTCCATGGAGGACTGAAACGCCTCAGTCAGAGACGTCTGTGGGTCTGTCGGGGCAGTGAGAGAAATTTCGTCTCCTCTCTCCGTTTCTGGGGCTCGACGTTTTCATGTTTTTTCACGTGCTTAGATAAATTTGTTGTGTTTCCACTGAAATTAACCGGCTTTTTACAAAACATACAGCTTGATTTCATTTACGGAATTAAAATAAAGCCAAACGGTGCTACTTCCCCTGCTCATGTTTTTTCGCTGCTGCGGTCTCTCTCAGCTGTTTGTGTGTTAAGTTTGTGTGAGAGCTCAGTGGGCGGGCCAGGCTGAGCCTGCGTGCTGATTGGCTGGCGCCGCTGAGCCATGTACGAGAGGGGAGGGGGAGCGGGAGAGTGCTGCCGTGACAGCGCGCTGCAGTCAGCGCGCCTGCTGACTGACACTGACTGAAAGCATGTGAGCAACATGCGTTAATGCGCGATAAAATAAATATCGCCATTAATAGTCTAATGAATTAACGCGAAATTAACGTGTTAACTTGCCCAGCCCTAATATATATATATATATATATATATATATATATATATATACACACAGCCAAAAAGATCACAGTCCAAATTAACTAGCACAGGCACATCAGGTGGAAAGCTTTTTACTCTCCTCGAGGATAAACCTTGAGTATGCACAAAAGTTGGGACTTTCCACGCAAAAGTTGGGATCTAACCTGACAACAGCCAGATGCATGTCTCGCTCTGCCTAGCTCCACTCACATACATCTGGGACACCGCCTGTTGAAAGTGATTTCTCCAACCAATTTTATGGTCTGGCCAATCGGGACGCAGGGCTGGCATTTCATAGATGTGACGTAGTGGAGACGCGACCATGACGTAAGACTGTTTTGATAGCAATGGCAGCTCGTCGAGGAAGCAAGCGTTAACATTGATGCTGCTATTTCTTCCGTGTTGTCCAATCTACCTAATATTGTTTCATTAAAAGAACATCAGAGAACGCCTCTGAAGGCTTTTGTTGGTGGAAATGATGTTTTCGCCCTTCTCCCGACCGGATTTGGCAAGTTTAGTTTTCTGGGGCGGACGCGGCCCGGAGCGGTTAGCGGTTAGCGCGAACCGTATTAGGAGGCCTTTAGTCCTTAACGAGGTCGGCCCGGGATCGACGCCGACCCGCGGCGCTTTGCCGCCTGTCTTTCCCCCTCTTCCTGTCAGCTCACTGTCAATAAAACGCGTGCCTCTAGAGCCGCAAACACATTATTATTATTTTATTTTTTTCCTGCGTCGCTATCATCAGCGTCACGGGTTAGCTTCGGTGTGAGTGGTTGAAACAGCACGTCGATAAAGATGACAGACTAGTGGCTTATCCAATCATATGCAAGAAGTTTTGATAAGGCCCAGCCTTCGTCCGTCCGTCCGTGCGTCCATCCGTCTTCTTCCGCTTATCCGGGGTCGGGTCGCGGGGGTAGCAGCTTCAGTAGGGAGGCCCAGACGTCCCTCTCCCCGGCCACTTGGGCCAGTTCCTCAGGAGGAATCCCAAGGCGTTCCCAGGCCAGCCGGGAGACATAGTCCCTCCAGCGTGTCCTGGGTCTTCCCCTGGGCCTCCTCCCGGTGGGACGTGCCCGGAACACCTCACCAGGGAGGCATCCAGGAGGCATCCTGACCAGATGCCCGAGCCACCTCAACTGGCTCCTCTCGACGTGAAGGAGCAGCGGCTCTACTCTGAGTCCTCCCCGGATGACTGAGCTCCTCACCCTATCTCTAAGGGAGAGCCCAGACACACTACGGAGAAAACTCATTTCAGCCGCTTGTATCCGGGATCTCGTTCTTTCGGTCACGACCCAAAGCTCGTGACCATAGATGAGGGTAGGAACGTAGATCGACCGGTAAATCGAGAGCTTCGCCTTTTGGCTCAGCTCTCTCTTCACCACAACGGATCGGTACAGCGCCCGCTTCACAGCAGACGCTGCACCAATCCGCCTGTCGATCTCCCGCTCCATCTTCCCCTCATTCGTGAACAAGACCCCAAGATACTTGAACTCCTCCACTAGGGGCAGCACATTCTCCCCAACCCGGAGAAGGCACTCTACCCTTTTCCAGTTCAAGACCATGGTCTCGGATTTGGAGGCACTGATTTTCATCCCGGCCGCTTCGCACTCGGCTGCGAACCGCTCCAGTGAGTCCAACTCTCACCGGAAACGAGTCCGACTTACTGCCGGCAATGAGGACCAGACTCTGACACCGGTCGTACAGAGACCTGACAGCCCTTATTAAAGGGTCCGGTACTCCATACTCCCGGAGTACCCCCCACAGGATCCCCCGGGGGACACAGTCGAATGCCTTCTCCAGATCCACAAAGCACATGTAGACTGGTTGGGCAAACTCCCATGCCCCCTCAAGAATCCTGCTGAGGGTATAGAGCTGGTCCAGTGTTCCACGGCCAGGACGAAAACCACACTGCTCTTCCTGAATCCGAGATTCGACTATCCAACGGACCCTCCTTTCCAGAACCCCTGAATAGACCTTACCAGGGAGGCTTAAGAGTGTGATTCCTCTGTAGTTGGAACACACCCTCCGGTCCCCCTTTTTAAATAGGGGGACCACCACCCCAGTCTGCCAATCCAGGGGAACTGCCCCCGATGTCCACGCAATGTTGCAGAGCCGCATTAACCAACACAGCCCCACAACATCCAGAGCCTTAAGGTACTCCGGGCGAATCTCATCCACCCCCGGGGCCTTGCCACCGAGGAGCTTTTTAACAACCTCGGCAACCTCAGCCCCAGAGATGGGAGAACCCGACTCAGAGTCCTCAGGCTCTGCTTCCTCAATGGAAGACGTGTTGGTGGGATTAAGGAGGTCTTCGAAGTATTCTGCCCACCGACGCACGACGTCCCGAGTCGAGGTCAGCAGCACACCACCCCCACTGTAAACAGTGTTGGTACTGCACTGCTTCCCCCTCCTGAGACGCCGGATAGTGGACCAGAATCGCTTCAAAGCCGTACGGAAGTCTTTCTCCATGGCCTCTCCGAACTCCTCCCATGCCCAAGTTTTTGCCTCGGCGACCAGCCGAGCCGCCTGCCGCTTCGACTGCCGGTACACATCAGCTGCTTCCGGAGTCCCACAGGCCAAAAAAGCCCGGTAGGACTCCTTCTTCAGCTTGACGGCTTCCCTCACCGCTGGTGTCCACCAGCGGGTTCGAGGGTTGCCGCCGCGACATGCACCGACAACCTTGCGGCCACAGCTCCGATTAGCCGCCTCAACAATAGAGGCGTGGAACATGGTCCATTCAGACTCAATGTCCCCCGCCTCCCTCGGGACGTGTTTAAAGTTCTCCCGGAGGTGGGAGTTAAAGCTCTGCCTCACAGGGGACTCTGCCAGACGTTCCCAGCAAACCCTCACAGTGCGTTTGGGCCTGCCCGGTCGGACCGGCTTCCTCCCCCGCCATCGGAGCCAACTCACCACCAGGTAGTGGTCAGTGGAGAGCTCCGCCCCTCTCTTCACCCGAGTGTCCAAGACATACGGCCGCAGATCAGATGAAACGACAACAAAGTCGATCATTGAACTGCGACCTAGGGTGTCCTGGTGCCAAGAGCACATATGGAAACCCTTATGCTTGAACATGGTGTTTGTGATGGACAATCCATGACGAGCACAGAAGTCCAACAACAAAACACCACTCGAGTTCAGATCAGGTGGGCCATTCCTCCCAACCACGCCCCTCCAGGTCCCACTGTCATTGCCCACGTGAGCGTTGAAGTCCCCCAGCAAAACGAGGGAGTCCCCAGGAGGGGCACTCTCCAGTACCCCTTCCAAGGACTCCAAAAAGGGTGGGTAATCTGAACTGCTGTTTGGCGCATAAGCGCAAACAACAGTCAGAACCCGTCCCCCCACACGAATGCGGAGGGAGGCCACCCTCTCGTTCACCGGGGAAAACCCCAACGTGCAGGCACCGAAATGGGGGGCAACAAGTATGCCAACCCCAGCTCGGCGCCTCTCACCATGGGCAACTCCAGAGTGGAAGAATGTCCAGCCCCTCTAAAGGAGACTGGTTCCGGAGCCAGAGCGGTGCATCGAGGTGAGTCCGACTATCTCTAGTCGGAACCTCTCAACCTCGCGCACAAGCTCAGGCTCCTTCCCCACCAGAGAGGTGACATTCCACGTCCCAAGAGCCAGCTTCTGCAGCCGAGGATCAGAATGCCAAGGTCCCCGCCCTCTACTGCTACCCGTTGCACATTGCACCCGACCCCTTTGGCCCCTCCGACAGGTGGTGAGCCCATCGGAAGGGGGACCCATGTCACCTCTTCGGGCTGAGCCCGACCGGGCTCCATGGGCAAAAGCCCGGCCACCAGACGCTCGCCAACGTGCCACAGCTCCAGGCATGGCTCCAGAGTGGGGCCCCGGTGACCCGCGTCCGGGCGAGGGAACACGAGGTCCAATAATCGTACTCATCATAAGGGGAGTTTTGGGCTGCGCTTTGTCTGGTCCCTCACCTAGGACCTGTCTGCCTTGGGTGACCCTACTAGGGGCTTAAAGGCCCTAACAGCATAGCTCCTAGGATCATTGGGACACTCAAACCCCTCCAGCCTTCAATAAAGGCAATTCCTATGGCGGTGTCCCAGATGTATGTGAGTGGAGCTAGGCGGAGCGAGACATGCATCTGGCTGTTGTCAGGTTAGTTGGGATCCACAAAAAAGAAAAAAAAAAGATGAGAGGAGAATATTCTGTCCTCACGGCAACTCTGACTCAGCCATACACTCATTTTGGAGACAGGGGAATTGGAGATATACAGTAGATGTTGAAGCAGTGAATTGCAGCCAAACTACATAATGATTACTCTCAGACATTCAGTTTCACTCCATATCAGACTTGAATCATAGATCCACTTTATCATAAGCATTCAAAATGGTAGTGTTCATGTTTGCACTGATGACACAACTACACATATAAGCACCCTTCAAAAAATAAATAAAAGAATGCCTAAACCATCAGAAATCTGAAATAAAAGTCTGCACAACATTTTATTGTTGTTTTTTTTTTTACCATCACATTCCTCCCGCTGATGTTCCTGATGATCACCAGGGTGATGTGTACAACAGATTAACAGTTTATTGTGAAAGAGGTGTGTGGTAATTTAATTGCTGTAAACAGTCAAATACACTCATGTATAATGCTGCCTAGTGGATACATTGGCACAGCTGGAAACTTTGTAAATGGGAGAATGAGGAAGTAAAGCATTTTCAACGATCAAATATTTTCTAATCAATGATGATGACTGACTAATATGCTGCTTTTGACTCCAAGCAGTGCATTCAGCTACAACATACAGGGGTTACAACCCCGCCCCCCCCTTCCTAGTCTCGCTCCCTACTCTGAATGTCGATCTGAATTCACAGCCTCAGAGGTCGTCTGTTTAAAAATGCAATGAAGTTAACTTCTTTGTTAACTGTAAAAGTCTTACTAAATACTAAGGCATATTCATATAAAAATGTGAAATGTTCAAATTAAAAATGAAGAAAAACAGAAGTCAATTTACAGAATAATGGTGAAAAAAATGAAGAAGAGCATGATACTCTCCCTTCAGAAGGTGGGCGACAGGGCAGAATTCCAACATGATAACAACCCTGAACATACCTCCAAGATGACCACTGCCTTGCTAAAGAAACTGTAGATGAAAGTTCTGGACTGGCCAAGGATTTTTCCAGACCTAAAGCATACTGAGGATCTGGGGGCATCCTCAAAGGGAAGGTGGAGGAGGGCAAGGTCTCTAATATCTATCAGCTCTTTGTCCTCTTGAGTAAAGGAGGATTCCAGTATGAACCTGTGAAGCATTCTTGAACTACATGCCACAGAGTATAAAGACCCATAAAATATTGACACTTTGGACACAAGTTGGACATTTCACTTTGTTGCAGTCAGTTTAGACATTAATGGCATTTTGCCACCTTATTTTGAGGGGATTGTCAATGTTGTCAAATGGAAATATATGAAAAAATATTCATCAGAATGGGAGAGCTGTACTCACATTTGTGAGATATTGTAGGTCTGTAATGTATCAAGGCATATTAGTGGACAGTAACATTCTTAAGCAAAGGTGTAATTACAACATTTTACAGCCTATGGTAAATATCTCTTTACCATGGATAAATGTAGGGCAAATGAGTAATCAAAAGAAAAATTTGTTAGATAATTTGATTAAGATTGGTATCCAACTCGTAACGTTGTCATTTTGATTTTGTATTAAGATTTTTAACCATGGAGGATAAAACGCTTATCATCATTGTGATTACTAAAAATGAAATCAAGCATGTGTTGTATATGTGTCAGCGTTATGGCAGAGGGGGTGTGGCATAGGAAGTGCTGGTGGCGTGCGTCAGGCCAAGTTGCAAACAGTGCTCCTCTGCACGACTGACTTTGTTGCTTTATATTAAATATGCCTGGGGTGGCGCAGGCATCAGTTGGCTGACGTGTAATTTCTTTTCTGTTCTTAACGATTGATCATAAATAACTAACAAATCCCAAAAAGAGTCCCTTTGTGTTTTGGTAATATTGCACTTAAAGGTGCTCAATGTTACAAACTAACAAGTTGAAGCTTAACATAAAGCTACTAATTGATATAACTTAGAAATATGCTAATTAATGACATTGTAACACACTTAATTTTATAGAAAGCTTCTAAAAGTGACAAGTTATCTTACCTTTGACCTTCACTTGGTTGGACATGCAGGTAGGACAAGGCAGTAGGGTGAACTCCTCAGCTTGGTGCATTGAGTAGTCTGTGCTGGTAACAACCAACTGATCGCCAGTCTCCCAGCCTACCACCTCATCACTAAGCTCCAGGATGGTGCTGTTTGTCAAAATATCGATTGAAAGAAAGGCCTGTGGACGAACTAAAAGTGGATGAAAAAATAATGGTCACATTCCTGCTGCATTCAAAAAGACATAGGGGCAATCTGATGTTTTTCTTAAACATACACTATATTGCCAAAAGCATTCACTCTCTAATTGAACTCAGGTGTTCCAATCACTTCCATGGACACTTGTACAATCAAGCACCTAGGCATGCGGACAGTTTCTAGATGGAATGGGTCATTTGCAAAAGCTCAGTGAATTCCACCATTGTACTGTGATACGATGCCGCATATGTAATAGGTGCAGTCAGATAAACTCCTTGCTCCTAAATATTCTACAGTCAACTTTCAGTGTTATTAGTGGAAGTAATTGGAAATGAACAGCAACTCAGCCATGAAAACTGATGGAGCTTGGGCAGCGGCTGCAAAGGTGCACAGTGTGAGAAGGTCTCCAAATTTCTAAATAAATGAATCAATTAATTAATAAAGAAAGAATTATTTAATGCATTTGACTAAAAATTGGTTTATGAGTGTACAAATATGATACATTTTATTTACTTGTACCACAGGCTGGGACCTATAAATGACCACCTTAATGCTTGTTTGTTTTTCATAAGTAATTGTCTCTTCCAAAATGGACTGTTGACCAACCATGACATCTGTTAGAAAAGCTACAAAACAAGCTGCTCTCGGAGTTGTACAAAAGAGCAGGTATTTCCTATAATTCTCATCCTGCATCACGGAGTGGCTGGTCCCTCTTTCCAGCAATCATTGGGAGAGAGTCAGCACACATCCTGCACAGGTCACCAGTTCATCACAGGGAAACATAGACACACAGGACAAACATAAATGCACACTCAGACCAAAGGGCTGTGGAAGGAAGCTGGAAGACCAAGAGAGAACCCATACATGCACAGGGGGAACATGCAAACCCTGTACAAAAAGTTCCCAGGCAAGGATTTGAACCCATGACCTTTTTTCTGTAGGGCATCAGTGCTAACATCTGCACCACAGTGTGGATGACAGTAAAAGCATGGAACATACTGATGAATAGAAATTTGTAAATGCAGTTATGAATCTTGGTTATTCATCATAGGTTCTACATCAGCTAAGTTCTTCTACAGATAAATAGGCTCAGAATGAAAGTCTATTTGCCATATAAACATAGAAAATCTTCTAGTCGACACGTCAAGATAAAAGATGTACAGAACCGATATATACTTCCTTTAAACAGACACCCTGCCTTCAGATTTAGGAAGATAAAAGATTAAAAAAATTAAATTGTTAATTGCAGATAATAACATAACATACTTGTTCATTTTTTTTATAGATTTATTGATATAAAACCCTACACCGATAAGTTGGTGTAGAAAATGGATGCATGGTGGTATTGATTTGATTTACAACTCTGGGTTAAAGCATTTCTTTTTTTAAACGAGTAACAGTTTTTTGTCACATGAGCTAAACCTCTCCTCTGTAACGCCTTACTCTGAGCTGCTAACTAAAACCATCTCTCCATCTTATTGGTCTGAGATTCCTAGATCTGTTGAATATTACCCTGAACAGAGTTCCCAGGCAATCTATTTAAGACGGTGACGGGGGATATTAATCTAGCTTCTCACAGTTTACTGTGTCACATCCTGCTTCCGATTACAAATTAGTCACAAATTAGCCTAAGCAGCAACTATCCTTCACAACCCATCCATCCATCCATCTTCTTCCACTTATCCGGGGTCAGGTCACGGGGGTAGCAGCTTCAGTAGGGAGGCCCAGACGTCTCTCTCCCCAGCCACTTGGGCTAGCTCCTGGCCCAAGTTCCCAGGCCAGCATAGTCATCCTAACCAGATGCCCGAGCCACCTCAACTGGCTCCTCTGGACGTGGAGGAGTTGCGGCTCTACTCTGAGTCCTCCCCGGATGACTGAACTCCTCACCCGATCTCTAAGGGAGAGCCCAGACACACTACGGAGAAAACTCATTTCGGCCGCTTGTATCCGGGATCTCGTTCTTTCGGTCATGACCCAAAGCTCGTGACCATAGATGAGGGTAGGAACGTAGATTGACCGGTAAATCGAGAGCTTCGCCTTTTGGCTCAGCTCTCTCAGCACCACAACGGATCGGTACAGCGCCCGCTTCACACCAGACGCCACACCAATCCGCCTGTTGATCTCCCGCTCCATCTTCCCTTCATTCAGACCCCAAGATACTCAAACTCCTTCACAACCCTTAACTTGTTAATGTCTGCCTTTCCTCCATTTACCAATGTGCACTTAATATCTGAGCTAGAAATATTTTAGTGAATAGGAATAATAAATTCCAAGGGTGTTGTTTTAAAATATTTGGGCTAAGGCAATCTTTAAAAACCTCCTAACCTAATATTTAATGAACCAAACAGAAAGACAATTTTACCACCATTAAAAAACTCAATTAATAATATGACAATAATCGAATGTCCACAAATTCTTTACAATTTTGTGATTCTTTAATTAGTCATGCTTTAGCAGGGTTAACTAACAGCATGATTTCAGCAGCAAAGAATAATCAAATCCATCCATCCATTCATCCATCCATTTTCTAACCCACTTAGTCCCTCATGGGGTCGTGGGGATTGCTGGTGCCTATCTCCAGCATTCACTGGGAAAAATTGGAAAAATTTGAACAATTAGAACAATTAGAATAATTGGAAGTATTTGAAGAATGTGAAGAATTTCAAGCAATTTGCATTGATTTCAATGGGAACAGCCAAAAAAATCACTATGAAATATTTTAAAAAGTGTAAAAGCAGGGTGCGATTTGCTGGGGGGGATGGGGGGATTTTCCCCCCTCTGGTTGTGATGTCCCCCCCTCTGGTCATTCATGTTTTATCCCTGGGGGGGATACATTCCTCCCCCCTCTGATCTGAATGAGTAATATCATCAGGGGTTAAAGTTCTCCGTCGCTGCGACAGATTTCCGTCATTTGGAAAATGAGCGCAAAATGTTCTGTGTAGACTTTTTATTCAAGATTTTAAACAGAAGCTCCGCTCAACCAATGAAATCTGGCAGAGCCAGGACATTAGCCAATCAGAAAGAGAGTAGGGCGGGTCTTTGCAACGCGGAGGTCTCCCATCTGAGTTTTATCGGTGTTTAATCATTTTAACTTTTGGAAGAACATCTCAAACTGACCACAGATGCATGAATGAAAGAAGCGATGGGGGACATTCTAAAACGCTTAACGTGAAAAACGCTTAACGTGAAAAAACTTAACGTAGTTTAATGTACCTAATCAACGATCAATGATCACCAAATTTCTCTTCATATTGTGTTCGATATTTTTATAGTTTTATGTGCTTATGAAGAGCAATATGAGAGAAAAATTTGGTGATCACCGAACGTTGTTTAGGTACATTAAACCACGTTAAGTTTTTTCATATAGCCAGCCTCTATTAAATACTTAATGTCATATAACGTCCATAATAATTGGACTTTGGTTTTGATTTTTTGATAGTCTCATGTACTTATGAGGAGCAATATATGAGAGAAATTTGGTGATCACTGAGCGTTGTTTAGTTGCATTGAATTGCGTTAAGCTTTTTCCTTTGCCTCAATGAGGCAGAAACGCTTAATGTTAGATAATGTCCATAATAATTGGACTTTGGGTTTGACATTTTGACAGTTTTATGTGCTTATTAGGAGCAATATGAAAGAGAAATCTGGTGATCATTGATCATTGATTAGGTACATTAAACCACGTTAAGCCTTTTTCTCGCCCTAGGCGCCAATGAAGAAGAAAACGTTAATGTGAGATATCTTCTATAAACGTTGGATTTTGGTTTATTTTTTTTTGACAGGCTTAAGTCTTCATGACAAGATATGGCCATGCGAAATTTGGTGATGATTCCTCGTTGTTTTCCTACCTTAAGCCACGTTAAGCTTTTTCACGTTAAGCGTTTTAGAACGTCCCGTAAGTGTGTCTGTCGCTGCTCCTGCAGCTAATTAATGAACTATTTCCACCTGTGGCTATGTCGCCTGTCAGTGTTTATTCCCTCGCTTCCAGTACTTTGGCTGATAAACGCAGCAACTAACCAGGGATATCCTCATGATTCACTGGTATGTTTTATTTAAAACGGAAAGAGTAACGCTCTAGCTCGGCTAATTTAGCATGACACGCTTTTCTTTAAAAAAGAAGGCAGAGCTGCAGTCAGAGCGGCTGTCAGTCAGTATGCAGCAGCCTCCACCTCATGAGGAGCTGAACCAGGACACTCGTTAAATAAAATGACAAGGATTTTGATGCATACAGATTATAAAGGAAACTACATAAAAAATAAACAAATAAACTGCAGCTACAACATGGACTGGAGAACAGGTTCTAATTGTGTGAGACCAGAGAAAGGCGATTCTCAGACTTTTTGTAGTTATTTTTACACAGAGTGGAGCGTGATGTGAAGCCAGTCGCACCAGAAACACGTTAAATAGACTCATGTGAATCTATGGACTTATTTTACTCCAACCCAAAAACACCTGCCAGACAGACAAGCTAAACCAGCCAAGATTACCTTGAACAATATTTAACTTAGCAGAAGTTTAATAACATTTTTTTAATGTTCTTTGAAAGCAAGTTACGTTTTTTTCTGATAAACTTTAAACAATTTTACTAAACTTTTTAAAAATGTAACCTCCCATCCATGGATTTTCTTTACCTGCTTTTCCGTACAGGTGTTACGTCATGCCATATCTGATTCGAAAACACGGCTTGACGTAACACAGGGTCGTGGAGGGGCTGGTGACTATCTCCAGCAGTCAATCAGCGAGAGGTGGGGACACCCTGAACATGTCACTGGGCTAAAATATAACCGTTTTTATAAATTTAAAAAAAAGTTAATGCCTTTTTATAAACTCATGAGTTGTGATAATTAATTGTTGAGCAATAACGGGCAAAGCAGAGACTGATTATTGTAACGTGGGATCTGTGTCGTGTTGGTTTGTGTCCCTCTTTGTCCATGGCTATTGTTGGCCTTGTATGATCATAGGATTGATTTATATTTAATGTACAGGTGTGAAGATGATGATGTAATGATGCAAGCTGCTGTCTTTTGAATTAGCTGCAGTTTATGGAGGGTTTTCCGGGGGACAAGGAGGGAAGGGTTTTGAAATTGTAAAGGGGAAAGGTGAGTGGACAGTGGACCAGTTTGGCAAAAGTGCGAAGGAAGAACTTGCTTGATGCTGCAAGTATTAAAGTTACCCAGATTATGTTATGGATGTGGAAAGTGAAGGAGATTATGGAGAGGGCTGTCCAGGATGGCACCAAGGCTCTAAAGCAGAAATGTGGGAGAGATACAGGAATTGTCAATGGAACTACCAGATTTGGTTAAAGTGGACTTTGCACAATAAGCAAATGAGGTTACTAAGGTGGCATGACGTCCACGGCCCCGGAATATATGGGCTGACTAGAAGAATTTTCAGTCAAATTGATTATTTTTGCTTTAACCCCTGAATATTATGGATTTATATTAATACATGTCTTGTGTCCTTCACATCTGTAAATTAATTTTTTTGTTTGTTTTTAAAGAGTGTTATTACCTTTTCTGCTCAAAGCGGTTAAAGTAAACTAATACCCACTCCCGAGTCCCGACAGTAGATGGCGCAAGTTTAAAAACAATAGTCTAACCTACTGGACCTAGCTAGCTACCTGAAAGAGCACCTGCTAGCTAACTTTTGAAATGATCCCCCCCTCTGGTTTTTTTGCAAATCGCACAGTGTGTAAAAGTTAGCATAACCATGCCAGGAACGAGCCGAACGTTTTGATACCAAAATTGTTCAATCGGTTGAAGTATGCAGGAGTAGGGAGACTGCGACAGAATAATAATAATAGTAATAAAGAAAAACAGGAAAACAATAAGTAATTATTATTATAAAATAAGGCACAGCTCATCAGCTGTGTGCTTTGAAACTGTATATTTAGTTTCAAAGCTTGCAGTTTAGGCCGCAAGCTTGGGGCCTCTCAGTAGTGGGAGCTTTACTACAGCGGCCACTGCTCCTGGAGTAGACTGCTCCTTCACCTGGCTGTTGTCAGTCAAGGAGTTACAATTTAAAGATTTTTAACCGCAGTAAAATTATTTTTATTAGTTTGATTTTGCGCTGACTCCAAGGCTGCGGGCAGTGGAGAGAGCGTCAAGCTTTTGCAGAGTTTGAGCTGCTTTCAGCGGCCACCTCTGTCAAAGCACCCAGCTTCTCCCCCTGGGTGCTCTGAGTCTTGAAGGCAGAGACAAAACTTAACAGCTTTCAGTGTGTGTAAAATGAGAGTCTCGATAAAACCACAGATCTGACACAGCAGTCTTGGTATAGAAAGCTGAAGTGTCCTTTTTTCTTTCTTTTTCATTCAGGCATGGTTCATAGTTTGTAAATAATAAAATTTGATTTTGGTTTGACCTACTCTGACCATAGTGGTCTTAACATTAATGTCATTCTTAAGTTTTTCAGGACTTTCTCGGAGAGAGGCTTGTTTGTCCTCTGGGGATAGAACACAGGCTAGGATATTGGATCAAGAAAATCCAACATGTTGAATATCCCTGAATTGAGGTCAGAGCGGTCCTGGCATCCTTCCATGCATACTAAATAACTCTTAACGCAACACACATAGTAGCTATATCTCTTAAGATTATCTTAAGGGCCATCCCAATAATCAGGGCATGTCTGACTGGGAAGATCAGGGCAAACATCAGGCTAATTATCCTGCCAAGTGAACCAGACTTTAGTGCCAAAGTGGGCCTCACAGATTTACTTTCACAATGAAGCATTTGTGCTTTCACTATAGTGCTACACTTGATATGTTTGCAAAAAACTTTATGGTATATTATTTTAGGATTATTTCAAGTTTTATGGACGCAGAAACCGAGAGGTAAAAGAGAAAAAGAGGATAAAACAAAGGTGAGACAAAATTTAAAAAGGGAGTAAAGATGACAAAAATAGAACAGAATAAAAATAGAGTGCTAGGTAAGATCCTCAAAGTCTGCTTTTACAGCTGTAGAAAGAGATATCAAAAAGAAAAAAAACGACACAAAAAGTATCACAGTTACAAATAACCAACACCTATGGTAAATCATTGAAAATGCAGTATTAGTACAAGATATATTTAGTGACAGCCTAAGCTAAATTCAGTGGTTATCTGTGTCTCTGTAATCACATAGACCCAAGCAGCTGAGTGTCTGGGAGAGCGTGTTTGTATATGTAGAAAGATGCTCAAATAGTGGTTGTGAGGAGACAAAAACCTGTCCCCTCATTTTTAAGATACGCCTTTATTTTGAAATTCAGGCATAAGACTACAGTGAACAGTGACTACAGTGAACAGATGATCTATTATTGTTATTATTATTATTATATTATTATCATTATTTAGATTAATGTAAATGATAGTGTTAGATGGACAGATGATAATGCATTATATTGATCACATTGATTGGAAATCTTGAGATACTGTGTGATATCGGCAAATATCATATTATCTTACAAACTGATATAACATTTCATCAGGACAAAGCAAGTGATTTACACCGGGGCATCAAGTTCCCAGACCTGGGAGGTGATCCCCATCACCAGGATGGAGAAGAGAAGACCGCTCAAGCTACGAACTGAGATGAGACAGGGCCGATCACCTCTCCAATCTGTGCAAACCTGCTCCATTCCCCAATTGCATGACAGTGAAACTGTGACCCATGATATTCTCCTTCCAGATTGAGTTGTACTGATGTCCCCAGTGCTGATGAGCAGCAGTCAGCTGAGTCCCAGGTTTGTGAAGAAACTTTTAATTGGAAGGTCAGAGATGGACAAGTCATACAAACCACCCCCCCCCCCAGGTCCCCTGCTTGCTGTCTTTGATTACATGAAGCATATTTCCTTTCCTCACTTGACAAACTGGCTACCAGTATGAAACCATCTGAGAGACCATAGTATATACCTTCTGCCACTTTTTAATTGACGGATGATTAATGACCCTAATCATTTCCGGTCTCCCTTGATTTCCGCCCCCCCCCCCTTGATTTCCGGTCCCCCTCCCCATTTCTGTCCTCCCTTGATTTCCGGCCTCCCTTTGATTTCCTGCCTTACCCATATTATATTATTATCATTAATATGATATTATTATTATTAATATAGTTTATCCACATCCAGTAATTTAATTTATCTTATACACATCCAATGATTTAATTTTTATCCACATTCAGTTATTTAATTTTTATACACACTCAATCTGATGCTTAACAGCAGCATACCACCCATATTAAATTATTAAATGATGATATTAATTATAATACAATTCACAAATTATATCTATTTATTTCGGTTGTACACATGCAATTAATGTATCTTATACGCACTCAATCTAACGCTCAGCAGCATACCAGCCACACTCTACGTAAGCTTTGCCGAATACCGATCCTACGTGAAAAAACCTCCGTCCCGCACCGTTGTGATTGCGCTGAAATAGAGAATCCTTAATCTTTAATCCTGATATAAAGATTAATTCAGTTTGGAAGCACGACAAAAAGCGTCTTCATAGTGCAGCCTCTCACTCTCTTACTGATCACGACCTAAGTTTCACGAGATCTGTTGAGGAGGGGAGGAGCTGTGTCAAACACATGTGCTGCGTTTGCATGCAGCAGGAAGGGGAGACAATATCGATCCGGCATTTGCAGTCAGCAAATTCGTGCAGAGCGTTATCTTATCATTTTCACACAACAGCAAAACCGTCCTTTCAACGAGCATGACATCCTTTCATTGTTAGTTAATAAACAAAAACACAGAGCCTCTCTGTTATCTTCATCAACAGAGTGTCTGGTCAGCGCAGATCAGTGGATGGACACTACACTTCCTGGTCAACTAGGGAGCCGAACAGGAAACCTCCCTCTTATCTCAATAAACCAGTGACCATCGCCGCTCAGTGCGCCACACACCAGGCCATTGTTAGTTAGTCAGCAAAACAGGAAGCGTTTCAACTTATCTCAATAAGACACTGCTCAGCGCAGGTCGGGGTATCCGGCCTCGGTAAAACTTAGTATACCGCTGGAAGTCACGACTCTCTCGGTAAACGCATCCTCTCAGTACCAGAAATGTATAAAAATGCTCATTCGGTGCAAGGCAATCATCACTTGGCACCATGCCAGAAACCTCTTCTGCTTCGGTCCTCACTAACGCTCAGATCCATCCCGAGGGTCAGAACGCAGGGCCCAACCCACAATATGGCATACGCTTCTTCGGTAAGTTATCTTTTCTAATGAATAGGCCTGTATCCTAACGATTTTTAAGTTATACGTTGAATACAGGGTGGGGGGAATCCTCTCTTTGACGCTACTGGTCATGTGATACCGTAGTAATCTTCCTTGGGGAATACCCTTACGCTTTTTGGCTGTGTAACAATATATGTTTAATTATTTTTCAGACCTCAAAAGGTGTGGAGCAAGAAAATGTAGTTTTAACACCGTCGATCTACAGTAGAATTTACTTTCATAAAGATAAAGTATCTAAAGTATTTAAAGATACTAATACGTTGTTTTAACCATTTTCTTTTTATTCTTTTAGGGTTTTTAGATGGGAACGTTCTATAAGGTGAGGAAACACTGAGCAAAAACCTAGCAATATAATCCTTGTGATGGATAGGCTACAAAGAGATGTGCAATAAGGAAAAGTACCCCTCTTCAGCACACTGTGACAAGGACAAAGACATTTACGTGTGAAATGTTTGTCTCCCCTTTATTATAACTTTTTCATGCATTGTTACCATCAAGGCTCCGTATAAAATTAAGCATTGTAAAAATGAAAAATGATTGAACTTTTTGGTGCTTACAGCTGTTTCTTATTTTTTCTTCATTCAATTTTGCACAAATATCCTATTTCTCAATAAACTATACATTGAAAGGGTGGCTCTTTTGGAAGTGGGTTTCTGTTATTACAAGTTAGTCTCTGTCCTGCAGTATCAACAAAATAAACTGTATTTGTAAAGCACTTTTCAGTTCTGCCTCACATAGGTTAAAAAAATAACTAAACTGAGAGAAAAAGGTTATATGGATGAAAGTAATTTATGATGAATGGCTGAAAAACGGTTGTGGAGTTTAATGAAGAAACTGCATTAAATATGAAAACTTAACACAAGCTATCATCATGGAAAAGCTAAATGTTTTTACAGGCTCTGCTGTAAATGTTACAATTTAAAAGACATAATACAAGATATTGATTATGTTAAACCTCCATGAAGTTGAACTTAGTTATCTGCTGCAGATATCAGGGGCTTCTCATTTTACCTCACTGTTGATTAATATAACACTTCACATACTAAAACACAGTTTTCTTGTTTAACAGAATAGTTTCTTTCTGAATTTTTACAACATTTTTGACATTTGAGTAAACGTTTAACCTTGGCTGAACAGAAGATGGGTCTTATTATCGATATGTCCATAAATTCTAAAACACGTCAACCAGCTTCTTGGGAGTCAGGGTTTCATCACAAACTGAAAACCTAACTGTTCTGGGACTTAGACTGGAACTGTGTGCTTCAGTCAGAAGAGACTAAGCTTTAGCCTTTTGGAAACAAGCACTGCAGCAGGGTTTGGGGTCAAACAATGCATTAAAGTTTGTGGTTGTAACATGACAAAATGTGGAAAAACTTCCCGAGGTTTTGAATACTATCTTATTTATTAGTAAATTAAATCTACCTGTGTATCGTTTTGTTTCTTTGTTGTTGTTTTTTTGGAGCCAAGGATTTCGGCATATCTGTCTCAGAGATTGGTTTCTAAATCTGGTTTACTGAATAAAACATAGAAAGTCCACTATTACCATCCTTAAAGCAGTCAGCTTCACCATGATAGCACGTTAAAATTCATTGCATTTAAATAAAAATAAACAAAAGTAAATTGTAACAATATGGTTCTAATTCATCAGATCTTGACTAATTTAACCTTTTTCCTACTAGGTTTCTAAACATTGAATGCTTTTTCTCAGGATTCCAAAGTCTGTATAACCAATAAATCAGTTTTTCTCACTAATCTCTAATTTTGTATCTTAAATGAAATATTTCTTCAAAGGAGCAGCTAAAATGTTCTTTCTTATTATTCTTCTGATAATTTAAGTCACACACTATTACACCCCAAAAGTTTTTTTTTAATATCTCACCTTTTATTTATATATTTTGGTAAACCCATAGTCTCTTACAGACGTTCAATTTATCTTTGGATCCTCTAAAGAATCGTCAAGGTCTTTTCTTAGCTAAAAGCATTAACTGAGTAGGTCAGTAATACGGGGCTGCTAAGAGCAAAATGGATTTAACTATAAGATGTAAGAATGTATAGACATTTTTAGATGATACTCCCACTTCATATTTTTATTTTTGGGTCTCATGTTTAGCTTGATTTCTATATGTTATGCCGCTACTGCTCAATAATTCCCCAATTCTCGGATGAATAAAGTACATCATGTGTTATTTGAGTTTGTCCAAATGAATTGATGCCCTGTGAAAACAGGGCTTTCGCTGTTTAATGAAAATGTATTATAGGCACACCATCACTTTGTTCCTGGTGTACTTCTAATACACGTAACTGCCGTATGCATGTATCAGTTAAATATCAGCTAACGTTCTTACAATGTGAAAGACTTAAATTTTAAATACAATAATGATGAAACTATATAGAAATGATTTCAGTGTAGTCTGAAAAGTTATTTGAGTAATTTAATTGAAAGTTTTATAATGTATTGATTACATTTTTATGTAAAATGTCACAAAGTAAAGGCTATATGATAAGAAACACTGCACAAAAAAATGTGTAATTTTTTTTGTCACTGTTGTTAAATCTGACTATTCTTTTGATTATTTGACTCCATTCTGATTTCAGTTTCAAATGAACAATCCTTTATAATTTCAGCACATAGTCTCTTGCAACTAGGTCCTCCAAATGCAAACCGTTAATGCTATAAAATAATAACTTGGGTGACATTCGTAAACGGGGCTCGTAAACAACTCAGCAGGTTTTTAACCACTGAAATTAGACCCCTTATAAACTTCATACTATCCATCCTCTTTACCCAACACAGATTCAAAGTCCATCCATTTTCTGACCCGCTTAATCCCTCATGGGGTCGCAGGGGGTGCTGGTTCCTATCTCCAGCATTCACTGGGCAAGAGGCGGGGTACACCCTGGACAGGTCGGCAGTCTGTCGCAGGGCAACACAGAGACAGATAGGACAAATAACCATTCACGCACAAGGAGAATTTAGAGAGGCCTAACAGTCCTAACAACCTAACAGTCATGTTTTTGGACTGTGGGAGGAAGCCGGAGTAGATTCAAAGTCTGATAAGCAATAAAATATTTTTCTGCAAGATTACCCTAAAGGAGTAATAACCGGTGGGTTTTTATAGCATATATGCCGTAAAGTGACACACACACACCCTGACCTATTTGACACCTTAGCCCATGGCCCAGAAAAAAGTGAGTGCCTCATTTTACATTCAAGTCCTCACTTTACTAGTAAAATTAGCAAAATTATTTGTCGCTCAGCTGCAAGTACAGTGAGGCTAAAGTTACTATCCCCACTCGTATTGTATGTTGGGTTCTTACAACCACAAAATACAACTTTAGAAAGAAGAAAAAAAGACTCAGGTTTTCAGGTTTTAATTTGATATTTTTCCATAAATCGACATACGATACAATTTTACTAACACTATCAATCTGGCTGAAGCCCTACATGAACGTAGGCTGGCTGAGGCTTATTCATTTGTTGTCATTAAGCGTGAACTGCACCGATTTTTCCTCAATCTGGCGCTGCTCTGTAAAGACAGTGAATAATCAACAGTCCTGGGGGATTGTGATCCCTTTCATCCGTACTTCAGAGCATAAACGCTGAAAATATGCTAACTTTACAGGTTAAAATCTCTTAAAAAGTCAGAAGATTGCTACCGTTGGCATATCTGCGGTGAAGCTCAAAGTGGACGTTCAAGCTTCATTTGATTAAACATTTACGCCAATAATTTGTAGATTTTATCAAAGCGGTTGAATGCAAACTCTATAAAACAGCGGCATTCACAGAGGGTTGCTGGGTATAGTTGTGTTTGTAAACTAGATGAAAACTAAAAGAAACTTCCATCCTCCACAAAACCCCACCTTTAGTTCAGGGTTCATCCTTAAAACTCTGCCTTCCTACCAGGGGTCCGTTTCTACCCACTTTTAGCCATTTAGCCCCGGATCCTGCAGTGGAGATGTAGCTTTAGGGGTTTTACAACACTGGTTTAGCTTTTAGAGAGTCTGGTGGTATGCGGCTGCCTTTGATTTCACAACAAAATCCAACAATGTTGTGTTTGTCAGCAGTTTTGTCGAGTAAAAGAAGAAGTTTAGACAATTACTGCCATCATTCAACAAGAAAAAGCCACTTCCAAACCTGTTGATTTGACCTAAGCTCCCCCCAACTAAATATGACCCCGGATAGAAAGCCCCAGCCTTCTCTAGTCGTACACAAAAGCAAGACCTCAAATCTGAATTCACAACTAGCAGCAACGGAAACACATTTTGTGTTTTTGTATAAAGTAATGTAAGTATTTCACTCTTTCTAGTTACAGTTGGAAAAAAGAAAGAAATAATGAAACCACCTTCCAAGCAAGAATCACTGAAATTTAAAGCTAGATAAATGAAACAACAACTTTAACACAGATGATAAACTCTACATTCAAAGCCAACTTAACTGGACACAACTTGACTGAAGAAATGCACAGAGAAGCGTGGGCAAATAGGAAATTATTGTATATATTGCATTTTATGTCCTCCCCCGCCATTGGCTCCGATGGCAGGGGAGGAAGCCGGTCCGACCGGGCAGGCCCAAACGCACTGTGAGGGTTTGCTGGGAACGTCTGGCAGAGTCCCCTGTGAGGCAGAGCTTTAACTCCCACCTCCGGGAGAACTTTAAACACGTCCCGAGGGAGGCGGGGGACATTGAGTCTGAATGGACCATGTTCCACGCCTCTATTGCTGAGGCGGCTAGTCGGAGCTGTGGCCGCAAGGTTGTCGGTGCATGTCGTGGCGGCAACCCTCAAACCCGCTGGTGGACACCAGCGGTGAGGGAAGCCGTCAAGCTGAAGAAGGAGTCCTATCGGGCTTTTTTGGCCTGTGGGACTCCGGAAGCAGCTGATGTGTACCGGCAGTCGAAGCGGCAGGCGGCTCGGCTGGTCGCCGAGGCAAAAACTCGGGCGTGGGAAGAGTTCGGAGAGGCCATGGAGAAAGACTTCCGTACGGCTTCGAAGCGATTCTGGTCCACCATCCGGCGTCTCAGGAGGGGGAAGCAGTGCAGTACCAACACTGTTTACAGTGGGGGTGGTGTGCTGCTGACCTCGACTCGGGACGTCGTGCGTCGGTGGGCGGAGTACTTCGAAGACCTCCTTAATCCCACCAACACGTCTTCCATTGAGGAAGCAGAGCCTGAGGACTCTGGGTCGGGTTCTCCCATCTCTGGTGCTGAGGTTGCCGAGGTTGTTAAAAAGCTCCTCGGTGGCAAGGCTCCGGGGGTGGATGAGATTCGCCCTGAGTACCTTAAGGCTCTGGATGTTGTGGGGCTGTGTTGGTTAATGCGGCTCTGCAACATTGCGTGGACATCGGGGGCAGTTCCCCTGGATTGGCAGACTGGGGTGGTGGTCCCCCTATTTAAAAAAGGGGAACGGAGGGTGTGTTCCAACTACAGAGGAATCACACTCTTAAGCCTCCCTGGTAAGGTCTATTCAGGGGTTCTGGAAAGGAGGGTCCGTCGGATAGTCGAATCTCGGATTCAGGAAGAGCAGTGTGGTTTTCGTCCTGGCCGTGGAACACTGGACCAGCTCTATACCCTCAGCAGGATTCTTGAGGGGGCATGGGAGTTTGCCCAACCAGTCTACATGTGCTTTGTGGATCTGGAGAAGGCATTCGACCGTGTCCCCCGGGGGATCCTGTGGGGGGTACTCCAGGAGTATGGAGTACCGGACCCTTTAATAAGGGCTGTCAGGTCTCTGTACGACCGGTGTCAGAGTCTGGTCCGCATTGCCGGCAGTAAGTCGGACTCGTTTCCGGTGATAGTTGGACTCCGCCAAGGCTGCCCTTTGTCACCGATTCTGTTCATAACTTTTATGGTGTCCGGCCTTGAGGGGGGGGGGGGGGGGGGGTACTGTCATGGTTTAGGTTTTTGTCTGCCTTTAGTGTGCAATTCACTCAGCCCTCCCTCGCTCTGCTCCAGACACTAATTAGCCTTAACTCCCCGTCACCTGTCAGGCAGCAATTAACCCTGATCTGCCATCACCTGTTTCCACCGCTTTATAAGACTCACCTCTTTCTGTTCCCGTCGCCGGTCCATAGCGTTCACTCCCGCTCGGTCTTTGCCAGTATTCTTGTCAGCTCCGTTTGTTACCGTCAGCCTGAAGACTCCTTTCAACCTGGTTTTTGTTACAGTCAGCCCATAGACTTTCCGTCAGTTTGTTTTCTCCAGAACACGGCGCAGACGTTCAGCTCTCCGGTGCACGGCTCAGACGTTCAGCTCTCCGGTGCACGGCTCAGACGTTCAGCTCTCCGGTGCTCGGATCAGACGTTCTGCTCTCCAATGCACGGCTCTGATGTTCAGCTTTCCACTGCACGGCTCAGACGTTCTGCTCTCCAGTGCACGGCTCTGATGTTCAGCTCTCCAGTGCACAGCTCTGACGTTCTGCTCTCCACTGCACGGTTCAGACGTTCTGCTCTCCACTGCACGGCTCTGATGTTCAGCTCTCCACTGCACGGTTCAGACGTTCTGCTCTCCAGAGCTCGGCTCAGATGTTTTGCTCTCCAGTGCTCGGCTCGGATGCTCTGCTCTCCAGTGTTCGGCTCAGAGGTTCTGCTCTCAAGTCCACGGCTCCAGAGTTCCTCCCGGTCAGTCTCTCCACACGCCTCCTGCCGGCCAGCTTCTACACCCTACACCTCCGTCTGTTGAAAGACTCTGGTCTCATCATCCATCTTCCACACCATTCAATAAAACTCACTCATAAGAACTGACTCTGTGTGTGCGTGCTGTGTCCGGGTTCATCCCAGAAAAATATCTTAACATTATGGACCGGCCAAGGGATGAACCCGAGCACGCACAGAGCCTGGTGTAGAAGCTGGTAGGATCTGCCTCGCCTCCGGTTCATCTCGCCGGGGTCGCCGTGTGGCGACACCCCGCCTCCGGTTCATCTTGCCTGGGTCGCCGTGCGGCGACGCCTTGCCTCTGTTTTTGTCTCGCCATGGTCGCTGGATTGCAACGTCACGCTTCCGGTTTGTCTGCCGGGGTCGCATCCGCGACGCCCCGCTTCTGACTCTGTTTTCTGGTTCGCCTTTCGCAAGTTCCGCCTCCTACGCTGCGCAGCCGTTAAAGACGGCGCTCCTCGTCGTCGCTGCCCAGCGTTGATTTTTGCCGCTGCCCAGCATACAGAGACTTTGCTGTCCAGCACGTCCTGGTTTCTGTTTTGTTTTAAGTTATTTTTGGGTCCTGGTTTTTGAGTTATTTTTTTAATTACTTAACGTTCCTTAGATTTCTTAAAGTTATTCAGGTTTGGTTTTGTTGTGTTCTGGTTCTGCTTTAGTTTCTAGTCTTTTTGTATATTTTTTATTGTTTTAGAAGAATTATTTCCGCCTTCTGTTCTTTTGTTTTGGCTCAACCTTAGTTTTTTGGTTTACTTAGGATTTTTTGGGATTTATGTTGCTTTGAGTATTGTGTTTTATTTTGTTGTTTTTGTCCGGGTTTTTGTGTCCCAGGTTATTCTAGTCAATCGGGTTTTTCTTTAACATTCTAGTTTTTGGTTTTTTTTAGTCAGCTAGTTCGGGTTTTTGTTCTCCGTCTTCTTGTTTTAGCCATAGCCCTGATTTAGTGTTCTAGGTTCGCCTTTAGTCTTCTGAGTTTTGTTTTTTAGTTCCAGTTTTTTTTACCTTAGACTCCCTGTTCTGTTCCGTTTCATAGCTTTGCTTTAGCGTTTGGTTCCTTTCCTAGTTGTCAGTCGTGTTTTGATTTGTTTGTAGATCCGGTTTTAGCCCTGTAGCTTCGTCAGCCCTATAGTCCCTGTCTAGCCCCCGTAATTCCAGTCTAGCCCCTGTAGTTTCTGTCCTAGCCCTGTAGTTTTAGTCTTGTTCTGTATTTGTTTTTTCTTTATTAAGTTTTGTTTGTCTTTATTTTTTTCCCCCTTAGTATTTAGGTGTCTGGGGTCCTGCGCCATCTGGGTTCCTGCGCTGTATGGGTTCCTGCGTTGGATGGAGTCCAGCGCTCTTAAAGGTCCCTGCGCTCTCTAAGGTCCCTGCGCTTTCTAGGTCCCTACACCCTTCTCCTGTTTTCTATGTATGTTTTTGCCCTGTTTAGGTTAGTTTAGTTCCCTTCCGTAGTTGTTTTGTTCTGTCTTGCCCTAGTGTCTCTGTTTTGTTCCCCTAGCTCTCTAGTTCATGTTGTTCCCCTGTTTAGGTGCATGCAGGTCGCCACCAGAGCCCTCCGGCGCTCCCATGTCGTCGGTTAAGCCCTCTGGTGCGCCAGACTGTCGCTACCCTGCGCATGCAGGTGGCCGCCAGAGCCCTCCGGCGCTCCTATGTCGCCGGCTGAGCCCTCTGGTGCGCCAACCTGTCGCTACCCAGTGCACGCAGGTCGCCGCCAGAGCCCTCCGGTGCTTAAGTCGCTGTCTGTGCCCTCTGGCGCGCCTGGCCTGTCGCTGCCTAGCTCACCCTTTGTTCTTGGTTCCCTGCCGTGTTAGAACACCCTCTAGTTCCTGGCATTTAGACTTCTTGGTCCTCTGGCATGTTAGAACGCCTTCTGTCTTGGGTTTCTAGGTTCCCGGCGTGTTAGGACGCCCTCTGATTCTCGGTTCCCCGGCGTGTTAGGACGCCCTCTGATTCTCGGTTCCCCCGGCGTGTTAGGACGCCCTCTGATTCTCGGTTGCCCGGCGTGTTAGGACGCCCTCTTTTCTCGGTTGCCCGGCGTGTTAGGACGCCCTCTTTTCTCGGTTCCCCGGCGTGTTAGTACGCCCTCCATTTTTGTTCCCTGGTGTTTTAAATATTCCTGTTTCCCTTGTGCCCCAGCGTTCCCTTTGCGCCCCGGCAATCTCCTTCCTTGCGCCCCGGCGTTTTTCCCCAAGCCCCGGTGTTTCCCTCACGCCCCGGCGGGTTTCCCTCTGGCGTTGTCGTACGCCTGTTCTTCCCTCTGGCGTTGTCGTACGCCTGTTCTTCCCTTTGGCGTTAAGTACGCCCGTTCCTTCCCTCTGGCGTTGTCGTACGCCTGTTCTTCCCTCTGGCGTTGTCGTACGCCTGTTCTTCCCTCTGGCGTTGTCGTACGCCCGTTCCTTCCCCTTGGCGTTTCCATACGCCCGTTCCTTGGCGTTTCCATACGCCCGTTCCTTGGCGTTTCCATACGTCCGTTCCTTGGCGTTTTCATACGCCCGATCCTTGGCGTTTTCATACGCCCGATCCTTGGCGTTTTCATACGCCCGATCCTTCCCTTTGGCGTTAAGTACGCCCGTTCTTCCCTTTTGGCGTTTCCATACGCCCGATCCTTCCCTTTTGGCGTTTCCATATGCCCGATCCTTCCCTTTTGGCGTTTCGTGCGCCCGTTCCTTCCCTTTGGCGGTGTGTTGCGCCCGGCGCTGTCAAGCCCTCACTCTTTCCCCCGGCGCAGTCAAGCGTTCGTGCCTTTCCCTGATGTGCCGCGCCCTGGTTGTGCTTTGGCACATCAGTGTTCTCTAGCTCCTTGGTTCCCCGTGTTCTCTAGCTCCTTGGTTCCCCCGTGTTCTTTAGCTCCTTGGTTCCCCGTGGTCTCTAGCCTTAGTACTCCCTGTATTTCTCCTAGGCTTTTGTTTTCCTTGTGTTCTGAGGTTGTTCGACTCTTGCCCGCCATCCTAGAACCCCCTCCACCCACCCTGGGTGGGAGGTTCTGGGCCGTCCGGTGTCCGGCCTTGAGGGGGGGGGGGGGGGGGGTACTGTCATGGTTTAGGTTTTTGTCTGCCTTTAGTGTGCAATTCACTCAGCCCTCCCTCGCTCTGCTCCAGACACTAATTAGCCTTAACTCCCCGTCACCTGTCAGGCAGCAATTAACCCTGATCTGCCATCACCTGTTTCCACCGCTTTATAAGACTCACCTCTTTCTGTTCCCGTCGCCGGTCCATAGCGTTCACTCCCGCTCAGTCTTTGCCAGTATTCTTGTCAGCTCCGTTTGTTACCGTCAGCCTGAAGACTCCTTTCAACCTGGTTTTTGTTACAGTCAGCCCATAGACTTTCCGTCAGTTTGTTTTCTCCAGAACACGGCGCAGACGTTCAGCTCTCCGGTGCACGGCTCAGACGTTCAGCTCTCCGGTGCTCGGCTCAGACGTTCTGCTCTCCAATGCACGGCTCTGATGTTCAGCTTTCCACTGCACAGCTCAGACGTTCTGCTCTCCAGTACACGGCTCTGATGTTCAGCTCTCCACTGCACGGCTCAGACGTTCTGCTCTCAAGTCCACGGCTCCAGAGTTCCTCCCGGTCAGTCTCTCCACACGCCTCCTGCCGGCCAGCTTCTACACCCTACACCTCCGTCTGTTGAAAGACTCTGGTCTCATCATCCATCTTCCACACCATTCAATAAAACTCACTCATAAGAACTGACTCTGTGTGTGCGTGCTGTGTCCGGGTTCATCCCAGAAAAATATCTTAACACTAGTTAACTGAATCACCACTTTTTTGTTCTATTTTCTATCTACATTTTATTCCTACTTGCTTGTATTCTGCTTTATTTTGCTATATTTTAATCATGTAAAGCACTTTGGATTGTCTTTGTACTGAATTGTGCTATATAAATAAATTTGCCTTGCCTTGCCTTGCCATGTGTTGTGATAATAATAATATCTGCGGATGTTATCTCAGTTGTCCACACAGCCTCCACGGGATTACCTAGTAGGCAACCAGCCAAGGCAGGAGTGCCTAAACTATTTCCAGGGGCCATTTAAAAAGAATTTCTCTTCAACCTCAATTCAAGAATGGCACAAATTTAGATTGAAACTCAAAACTAGAGGTAGATGGACACAGATTACTTACAACTCAGTTTTCTTGTTCACCAGCCCGTGAGTAATTTCCACTAGACCATTTTGCCTGGTGGGGCGAAAAATCTAAGGGTGGTAACTCAGAAAGACAGGGTACAGCCTGCAAGTTTGCTGCTTAACATATAACAAATACATGGTGCTCCTAGCCATTTGGAGTTTCAAAACACTGTTACATTTACGAGAATGACGAGTGGTGCCATTTTACTTCCCACGCCATGGCTGTAACAGATTTTTTTTTCTATTTGAAAGAAAAGTGTAGAAAGAATGTGGTTGGGTTTTATATATTTTTTATTAACATACGGAGTGAGGAAAGAAATTACATCTGTTTATTATATCACAAACTTATTGTAAACAACAATCATTTCATATATCAAAAGGTAATTGTAGAAAACACTACTTTAATATTTCACAAACTCATTGTAAAAAACACTTATTTCATATATCACAAGCTCATTGTAGAGAAGACTCATATAATATATATTAAAGAAAGATATGAGAAAACATGCATGCACTGGTTTTCAGCATCCCCTCCAGTACTGCGAGGCGGCTAGAAGCTGATCTCTGAATTCAGAGCTTTCTTGAATCACCTGATCAAACACCTTATTGATAGGGTCATACACCTGCTTGACCAGCGTCAATTCGTACAAGTAAGCTTGTGCAACTGCGCTGACTGTGCCGTTGTCTTTATGGATGTTGCGAGCGGCTAGAAACTGTTGAATGGCATCGATGAAACGTGCGTTACAAAGCACAGGCATTACATGATAGTAATTGCTTTCAAACAACCCATCCTCAAGATGCTCCCAACGTTCAGGGTCTCTCAAACTAGGACGGCCCGTGCTACATCCGTTCCACTTATCATGCATGTACTTTTCGATGGCATTGTACAGAAGATGATGCACCACAGTTTTTACAGCTTTGATGAAGCCGAAGCGAATCCACCCGTCGTATTCATCCGCTCCGGTGACAGTCTCTGCTTGGCTGGATGGAAGCTGCGTATCCTCGGGTTGAGAAGGGTCTGGGGAGGCTGGATCTCCTTGGCCGGAGGGAAGTTGCGAGTCCTGGAGCTGTGAGTACTCAGACTGAGAACAGTCCGGGGAGGGTGGAAGATTCAGCACTTGTGAATCTTCCTCCTGGGTCTCTGACAGAGACGGCATGGCTGGAAGCCTGGCTGAAAGTGTGGTTGGAAGCGTGGAATTCTCATCCTGTAAAACAAAGTACTCGGGCCGTATTTGCACACCTCCGGGGGCATTGGCCCGGTCGTCAATACGCCTCTGCAGCGATGTGAGGAGACTCTCGCTGTCGCTTTCGTGAGATGATTCAGGGGTTGGCGAGGGTGAAGGAGGGTGGTACGGTCCCGGAAAGAATTTGTCGCTGTCCGGAGAGCCATGCTGCGGTGATGTTGAAGCGGTAGTTCTTTCAACCGCGTAGTTGTTCATGGTTTCAGATGCTAAAAGTCTGGTCAGTGAAGTTGCATAGAGATCCCGATCGGTCTGCCCGGTTGTTTTTTTTATACTGAGAATGGGTGTGGTGAACGTTGAAGGGGGGGGGGGCGGTATCGGCTGTTGTGAGGAGGGCGGGACTAAAAAGCTAGCACTTTCTTGATCCCCAAAACATCTCTCCAGTTGCGACAGTCGCGAAACAGCGTTGACGTCCGGGCTGCTATCATCTTGTCACAGCATGCGTCAAGCAGAAAAATAAACGGAGTTGTTTTATCTTGAGCCTGTCTCGGAGTTGCGCAGAAAAAACATCGACCGGTAAGCCCCGCCTTTGATTGCCATGTTGGTGAGAAGATCCTATTTGTTGAATCTGTGTCAGTTTCGAATTCCTAGAGTGGGGGAGGGGACCGGAAATGGGGGAGGGGTACGGATTCCAGGAGTGGGACCGGACATGGGGAGGGGGACCGGAAATCAAAGGGGGGGCCGGAAATCAAGGGAGACCGGAAATGATTAGGGTCATTAATCATCCGTCAATTAAAAAGTGGCAGAAGGTATATACTAAGGTCTCTCATCTGGCTTCCCCAGTGATGTTGTTTCCCTTCGTCTTCTTAGGTAAGTTTTTCCTACTCTTGGCCCCGTTTATCCTTAAAGTGTGGCTCACCTCCAAATCAACTTTTTTCTACAAATAGACTATTAAAGGTGCCATGACATCACTGTATGAGCCATGTCATATTGCTGCATATGTAAATTCTCAAAAGAGTTTCATTACAAAAATAATGTCATGTTCTTATATTGTCAGGCCAAATGTCCCTCCTCAGTAAAAGGGTTGGTTGTGGCAATGATATGCAGCTCTGTGAGGCCAAGCTGACGAACGGCTTTAACCAATTACAAAACCATACAAGAACTGCAAAGCCATGGACAATGCAGACTACTATTCCTGTAGCTCTATGCTACTTGTCAAGACTTTGATGCAATCAACCAATTCCATTATATAGGCATTTTTTTACCAATCTGTATAATCTGATTGAACTTGACTTTGTAAAGTGCCTTAAAATAACATGTTTCATGAATTGGCACTATATAAATAAAATTTAATTTAATTATCTCTCTCTCTCTCTCTCTCTATCTCTCTCTCTCTCTCTCTCTCTCTCTCTCTATATATATATATATATATATATATATATATATATATATATATATATATATATATATTAGGGCTGGGAAACGATTAAAATATTTAATCGCGATTAATCGCCCTGATTAATCGCGATTAATCGCATTGTATTTACAAACTCCAAGAATGAATTCAAAAGTAGTGTAAAGAGCACTTTTATTTTAATGTTCTGCTGCCATATGAACAAAAGTGTTGCAACATTTGTAGCACTTATCAGTAACACATATTTAGTGTAAAGCTCAACTTAAACATGTAAAACAAAAAATAGCAATAATAATAAATTAAAGCTTAATGTCACTGACAGGGAATTCTCTTTATGGGGAAAAAATCTACCAAAAACAGGCAATTTCTGAGGTAACAGCAGGGAGCAGCATTACCATTTTATGTTCAATACCAAAGTTTAACTTGGCAGTGGTTACAACTAACTTGTTTCTGTCATATTCGATGCTGGAAGAACTTTAAACTGAAATGCTTGCTAACTCGATATGCTTGTGTTGCTTGCGTTTATTTGACGTTGACACACGGTTTTTTGTTGTTGCTTTCTCGCGTGAATGGCAGGGAAAAACAGGCAAAAACACATGGATACTTTGAAACGCGAAGCGACTTCACCGACGGCGTCTAAGCAGACCCCCCCCGCTCCGCTCCGCACAAAACTTGTTCCGTTCGCCAACTCACCGCCTCGCCTAAGCAGGGAAACACCGCCTTCCGCATGTCGGCTGCTTTGTTTTTTTCCGGCCAGGACCTTTCTTACTCTGAATCCGAGGTTTGGCTGACAGCGAGGTTATTGGCGCATTATCGCCACCTACTGTTCTGATTCAAACGCCTACACCGCAGCAACAGACCTTCACAAAATAAAAGCATGTGAGCAACATGCGTTAATGCGTGTTAAAGAAAATATCGCCGTTAATAGTCTAATGAGTTAACGTGAAATTAACGCGTTAACTTGCCCAGCCCTAATATATATATATATATATATATATATATATATATATATATATATATATATATATACACACACTCTGGCTCCAGAGTGGGGCCCCACTGACTGGGCTTTTGCCCATGGAGCCCGGCTGGGCTCAGCCCGAAGAGGAAACATGGGCCCCCCTTCCAATGGGCTCACCACCTGTTGGAGGGGCCAAAGGGGTCGGGTGCATCGTATAACGGGTGGCCGTAGAGGGCGGGGACCTTGGCGTTCTGATCTTCGGCTGCAGAAGCTTGCTCTTGGGACGTGAAATGTCACCTCTCTGGTGGGGAAGGAGCCTGAGCTAGTGCGCGAGGTTGAGAGATTCCGACTAGAGATAGTCGGGCTCACCTCGATGCATGGCTCTGGCTCTGGAACCAGTCTCCTCGAGAGGGGCTGAACATTCTTCCACTCTGGAGTTTCCCCCGGTGAGAGGCGCCGAGCTGGAGTGGTCATACTTGTTGCCCCCCATCTCGGTGCCTGTACGTTGGCGTTCTCCCCGGTGAACGATAGGGTGGCCTCACTTCGAAGACCTCCTTAGCCAGGGGACTCTGGGTCGGGTTCTCGCATCTCTGGTGCTGAGGTCGCCAAGGTAGTTAAAAAGCTCCTCGGTGGCAAGGCCCCAGGGGTGGATGAGATTCGCCCTGAGTACCTTAAGGTTCTGGATGTTGTGGGGCTGTGTTGGTTAACGCGGCTATGCAGCATCGCGTGGACATCGGGGGCAGTTCCCCTGGATTGGCAGACAGGGGTGGTATCTTGGGGTCTTGTTCACGAATGAAGTAAAGATGGAGCGGAAGATCGACAGGCGGATTGGTGCAGCGTCTGCTGTGAAGCGGGCGCTGTACCGATCCGTTGTGGTGAAGAGAGAGCTGAGCCAAAAGGCGAAGCTCTCGATTTACCAGTCGATCTACATTCATACCCTCATCTATGGTCACGAGCTTTGGGTCGTGACCGAAAGAACGAGATCTCGGATACAAGCGGCCGAAATGAGTTTTCTCCATAGTGTGTCTGGGCTCTCCCTTAGAGATAAGGTAAGGAGCTCAGTCATCCGGAGAGGACTCAGAGTAGAGCCGCTGCTCCCCCACATCGAGAGGAGCCAGTTGAGGTGGCTTGGGCATCTGGTTAGGATGCCTTCTGGACGCCTCCCTGGTGAGGTGTTCCGGGCACGTCCCACCGGGAGGAGGCCCAGGGGAAGACCCAGGACACGCTGGAGGGACTATATCTCCCGGCTGGCCTGGGAACGCCTTGAGATTCCCCCGGAGGAGCTGGCCCAAGTGGCTGGGGAGAGGGACGTCTGGGTCTCCCTACTGAAGCTGCTACCCCCGCAACTCGACCCCGGATAAGCGGAAGAAGATGGATGGATGGATGGATATATATATATATATATATATATATATATATATATATATATATATATATATGTGTGTGTGTGTGTGTGTGTGTGTGTGTGTGTGTTATGCTATGATAATGCCATGATGAATAATTGATCTCAGATTGAATTTTGAGAGTGGAAGAGTTTAACAAAGAAATTTCACTTTGGTTGCAACATGAGACCCTCAAGGCTTGGACGGCCCTTTTTCCCACCAGGGGTCCTGCTGAGACCCCTGCTTACAGATAAAAGTCACAGCACACATCTGACCACTCTTCTCTTCAGACCTTCTCACAGCCTCTCTCGCAGACCACATCTCCAGGACGAAGCTACCAGTCGTCACCTCCTTCCTCCTTTAGACAAAGGAGGAGAAGGCGGCTGGGTGATTCATGAGGCCATATGGCCTCCTCTGCTGGGACATCTGAAGGAATGTAGCTGCGCCAGCCACACTTGATCCAGGGTCTGCTAGACTGGACTGCCTGCTTCAGCAGAGGACCTGACTGAATCCGGATAAACAACACACAAAATACAAAGCTAAGTCTGCTGTTTAACATCATATTCAGATGCAGGAAGAACGATCCTGCATGCCAAAAACAGTTTTGTTGAATTTCTCCTCAGCACACAGGGAAGAGAACCCCAGATTCCGCTGAAAGCCAGCAGCAGAGCCCATGTTGAATGCTCACGAGGGAAGTCTGCTTAAATCGGACTGCAACAGAGTCAGAGAACGTACTCAGACCAGGCCTCCGACCCCGACCACGCTGTGGTTAGCCCACATGCTGCCGCAGAGCTAACGCTAGCCCTCCAACATATTCCTCCTTGAACGCTCCTTCCGTGAATGGCCAAAACTGGACAGAATTGACACGAGAGAAAGGACAGGTTTGGGCAGCAAGCTGAGGGTGAAGTTAAAAGGTTTATTGGAAAATGTTTTATAAACCACGGTGTTTAGAACAAAAGGGCTAACCGGTAGCTCGTGCTAGCCAAACTGCTATTAGCCTTGCTAACATCCGGTTTCGGACATTTCAAAAGGAGTACGTTTTAAAGCATAAAGCGTAACTGTTCTGCTTCGACTTCCTCCGATGGTGTTATGAGCCTTATTCCCGCATCAATATGGTATATTAATGTTGGTAAAGGCAATTTTGATAACTTCATGTTGTGACCTCTTATCCACCGAGATGCTGCAGCAACCCCTAGCACCCGGAGGTAGAATAACATAAACAAAGGCAAGCGATTATGAATTAAATGATTTTATAGGACAAACCGGTCCTCAGAATATTATTTCATAAAAAATTGTTCTGTTTAAATTGGGCTTTGCATTGTAAATAGGTTGAAACCCATGCCAAATGTTTTTTTTTAACTCTATTCCATGCTTTTTGGAATCAGATCTTCAGTGAACAAGGATTCACTGAATTATTCTGATCATGATCAACCACTCTTGTTTTGTCTTTTGTTTGTTTTTGCATGTAAATAGTTTCTTAGCTTAGCTTCTTTTTATCTTCATTTTGCTTAGTAGTTTAGTTAAGTTTCACTAGCCTAGTAGAGAGTATTTATTAATCGAAATATTGTGTCAATTCAGGTAAACAGCATTACATAGTGATGTTCTCTGGATGTTAATTTTATTTTTGTTATTAAATTCTCTAACTTGAAAAGAAGTTGTCACTCCTTTATTCTATGTGTGTGCAGGTTTTGCTGTTAAAAGATCGCTAGTGCTCGAATTCATCCCTTTCAACCATTGTCTTGATATCAGCCTAAGAGATGATCATTACCAGACAAAACTTAAGACAGAGAGTTATTTATGAAACATTAAATAACATTGTATAATAACACAACATATATCATATGGGTGGCCAGATGTGGCACTAAAACTCTTGAGGTGGCACATCCATCCATTCCATCCATTTTCCAAACCGCTTAATCCCTCATGGGGTCGCGGGGGTGCTGGTGCCTATCTCCAGCGTTCACTGGGCGAGAGGCGGGGTTCACCTGGACAGGTCGCCAGTCTGTCGCAGGGCAACACAGAGAGACAAACAGGACAAACAACCTTTCACGCACACACTCACACCTAAGGACAATTTGGAGAAGCCAATCAACCTAACAGTCATGTTTTTGGACTGTGGGAGGAAGCCGGAGTACCCAGAGAGAACCCACGCATGCACAGGGAGAACATGCAAACTTGCAGAAACATGCAGAAAGACCCAGGGGTGTACTCGAACCCAGGACCTTCTTGCTGCAAGGCAACAGCGCTACTGCGCCACTGTGCAGCGCTACCAACTGCGCCACTGTGCAAAGCCATAATTTCAGGATTGTATTCTACATGTGTAATAAAGCTGCCTGTAGAAAACATCAGAAAGACATAAGTAAACATCCGCTGCAGGTCCACCAGGTTCTGTTCTGCAACAGCTTTTTCCCCGTTGTTATTCCATCAGACTGTTGAACTCTAAACAGCAACAGTAAAAGAAGTGCACACGTATACACACACACACACACACACATATATATATATATATATATATATATATATATATATATATATATATATATATATATATATAAGTTGTAAGTCTTTTAGTAGGGGCCATACTTTAATTTACTTAATTGGAAAATCCTCTGAAATCTCCAGAATATAAACACAATGTATCTTGTGTCCCCGCCTCTCACCTAGTGAACGCTGGAGACAGGCACCAGCAACCCCATGAGGGATTCAGCGGGTCAGAAAATGGATGGATGGATGTTGTGTGAAAAATGTCCTACATAACCACAGATTACTTATTGTTAATAAGTAATATTTACTGTGCTACAAAACATCCCACATTTTGCTTCTTTGTTTCAGTTAAATCCTCTGAATGAGTGAATGGTCAGAGTTGTAGTTGCAAAAAATCCATCGCCTCATTTTCTGAAAAGATTCATCTCTACAAAAGGTTTTATGTCAAATTGAAAGAAAATGATTTAAAAATCAATGGTTTGCTTAAAAATTCTGAAAATACTCATGGATGTCCAAGAGTGCTTTATCTACTTACGTGATTTTTTTAAATGCCCATTGAAAAAAGCGTTTGAGAGAAAAAAAAATTAAACTTTGTAAATAAGTCTAAATAGCCTGGATTTTTACCAAACTGAAATCTAAGTTTAGTCTGCATGTGCTTTACAAATAGAGGCCATTGTTGTGGGGATTGAACATTATTTGTGGAAAATACATTGATTTCTCCATTTTCCAAACTTTTAAAATATCAGAGTGTGCAACTTTAAAAAAAACTCAATACATGCAGTGACAGAATTGTTACATCTTATTCAAGGAATACATCCTGAAAATCCAAGACCGTTACACCACAAAATTAAATTTTTGGTAAATTTTTGAAGTTTTCAAGGTGTTTTTCACACTTTTGGAAATAGGCCCCGCCCACTTGTTTTAATCATTACCATATTTATTACTTTAGTTCAGGGCTATGACTAGAAGAGAATAAAGAAGGTTTTGTAAAAATCCGATCAGCCATTCTTGCGTAGTAGATTTCTTGACATCACAGCGCCCCCTAGTGATGGACAATCCTCAAACGCGGGACACGTGCAAAATCTTATTTGGACTATGGGTTAGGAAGGACATGTTAAAATCTGTTATGGTTTTAGAATAATCAGCAATTACATTTAGAGCTAGCTAGCTAACAATCACTTATTTTAGCATTAATTTCCAAAATTCAAAAATCCGCCACGATAACTTTTTTTTTCCATTACACGGATATATATGGAGTTTTGTGCGGATTGCACAAAAAATGTAGATGGAATTTAACAAGAAAGGTTTAACCTTTGTAGCCATGTAGCGCGAAAACTAGCTGGGATCGAAAAGTGTGCCAATTCCCTTTTTGATGCAGAATCATCCAATAAACAAAGTGATATAAAGTTTTTCAGTGTGTGAGCAGTAGTTTGGTGGTTACAATCTGAAACGCATTGTCCTTTGTTATAGTGCCCCCTAGATGTTGAGGGGGCTGAATTTCTGAGTTTGAGTAGCGGTGCACATTCTGTACTTGGATACCTGATTCAATGGAGTCCTTACAATTCCGCATGGGCCGCACAACACGTTTTAGCGGACAATAATAATAGCCAATAATAATACAAACTGGGACTGCAAGCAGTTATTAACGGGTTCCAAGCCCACACACCGCCCCCTTTGAGCATGTTCCTGGACTACAGCGTTCAACACCCTCATCCCACAGCATCTGGTTGAAAAACTGGAACATCTGGGCTTCAGCACACCCCTCATCACTTCCTCACCTCCTGACCACTGTCGGTCCGGGTCTGACAGACCACCTCTGATGTCATCACCCTCAGCACGGGCTCCCCTCAGGGCTGTGTCCGCAGCCCCCCGCTGTTTACTCTGATGACACACGAGTGCACCCCCAGGTTCACCCCCAATGACACAAACTCATCAACAGCTCAGCTGTGGAGGTGGTTAGCAGCACCAAATTCCAATGGGTGCACATCACGGACAACCTCACCTGGTCTGTGAACACCACATCTGGTGAGGAGGGCACAGAAGTGCTTGTACTTCCTGCAGAGGATTAGGAGAGCCCAACTGCCCCCGCCCATCCTCACAACCCTCTACACAAGTACCATAGAGAGCATTCTGACAAGCGGTCTCTCTGTGTGGTGTGGAGGCGGCAGCGCCTCCGACTGGTGGAAAATAAGGAGAGTGGTCGGGACAGCAGAAGGGATCATCGGGGCTCCTCTTCCCTCCATTAAGGACATTTCATCCCAGCACTGCATGTCCCGAGCCCATATCATCGGAGACCCCTCAATCCCCCACCATGAACTGTTCCCCATATATATATATATATATATATATATATATATATATATATATATATATATATATATATATATATATATATATATAATTAATGATCTTCATTTACAGTGACCTTTAAACCATTAATACTGTTACTCCTTTTCATGACAAACCATAATATATGAACTACATGTTTCCCGTAACTTATACCTTTTTATTTTAAGTTCAACCAAGATATTCTCTTCTTGTCCTTGTAGCTTGTAGTGTTAAATAAGACTAAAATAATTTCATTTGAATCAAGGTATGCAGATGTTGATAGATATATCTATCTATCAGTGACGTGTGGTAGGGTTTATAGCTGGTGAAGCACTGACGTCATCAGTCAGATTAACCAAGAGACATGGAAAAAATATTCTTTGTTAAAAAAAATAATAAAACTAAATTATTTGTCATTTGATTGGTAACAGTTTATGAGTTATGATGGATTTCCGCATTTGTAACACATTCAAAAACTATAACCTACATTATGCACATTTCATTACAAAAACAAAACATGAATAATTATCGCTGTCTTACCTCTACTTAGAAATGAAGTCCAGCTGCGCTCTTTCTGAACAAAAATATCGGTCACTTTCCAGTAAAAGTTATTTTTATCTTCTTCAGTTTTAAAAGAGACAACAGCCTGATCCTGAACGTTAAAAAAACGAAGGATATCATCGTCAACTTCAGGAAGAACCCGCCTTGCCAGGCTCCACTTCTCATCAACAGCACAGCTGTGGAGGTGGTCAGCAGCACCAAATTCCTCAGGGTGCCGTCACAGACAACCTCAGCAGGTCTGTGAACACCACGTCACTGGTGAAGAGGGCACAGAAGCCCTGGTACTTCCTGTGGAGGATGAAGAGAACCCACCTGTCGCCGCCCATCCTCACGACCTTCTACAGAAGCATGATAGAGAGCATTGTGACCAGCTGTCTCTCTGTGTGGTGTGGGGGCTGCAGAACCTCTGACTGGAGGAACGTGAGGAGAGTGGAGAGGACAGCAGAAGTGGTCATCGGGGCTCCTCTCCCCTCCATTAAGGACATTTCATCCCAACGCTGCATGTTCATCATCAGAAACCCCTCACAGTCCCACCATGGACTGTTCTCCCTGCTGCCCACTGGGAAAAGGTTCCGCAGCATCCGCTGCAGGTCCACCAGGTTCTGCAACAGCTTTTTCCCCATTGTCATCAGACTGTTGAACTCTAAACAGCTACAGTAAAAGTGCATATGTATACATATATACCATGGGTTAAAGCAAAAAAAAAAAAAATCAGTTTTGACTGAAACATTTTTCAAGTCAGCCCTTATATTCCCGGGTTGTGGACATCATGCCACATCAGTTACCTCACTTGCTTATTGTGCAAAGTCAACATTAACCAAATCTAGTAGGTACAATATCCATTGACCATTCCTGTATCTGTCCGACATTTCAGCTTCAGAGCCTTGGCGTCATCCTGGACAGCCTCCCATCCTCTCCTTTACTTTCCACATCATCACCTGGTTAACTTTCATCTCGGCAGCATCAAGTTCTTCATTCACACTTTTGCCAAACTGGTTCACAGTCCACTCACCACTTGACTTTATAATTTCGGCTCCCTTCCCTCCCTGTCCTCCAAGAAACCTCTATAAACTGCAGCTTCTACAAAGACAGCAGCTTCAACATTACATCATCTACTTCACTCCTGTACATTAACTCCACCGGCTCCCTGTCACATTCAATTAAACCAATCCTATGATCATACAAGGCCAACCACAACCATGGACAATGCAGGACACATAACGACCACTATGATGACGTCATATATTTTAATTTAACACAGATCGCACATTACAATAATCAGTCTGTTTTTCCTATTGTTGCACAGCAATTAATTATCACAACTCATGAGTTTATAAAAAAAGGCATTATTAAACTTTTTTGAAGTCTAATAAAACGGTTATATTTTAGCCCTGTGACTGGCGACCTGTCTAGGATGTAATCTGTGTCCCCGCCTAGGAAAAGCCACCTGCCAGCCCCCCCCCCCCCCCCCCCCCCCAAAACCCCATTACCCTGTTTCCCCATCAGATAGTGCTTGATGTCACACTTGTGCGGAGAAGCGGGTATAGAAAATCCATGGATGGATGGGATGTTAAAGTTTTGAAAAGTTTAATAAAATTGCTCAAAGTTTATCAGAAAAAAACATAACTTGCTTTTTAAGATTATCACTTTAATTAGAAAAATGTTATTAAACTTTGCATAAAGTTAAATATTTCTGTAGGTGATCTTGGCTGCTGTAGCTTGTCTCTCTGGCAGGTGATTTTGGGTTGAATAAAATGAGTCCATAGAACCACGGGAGGCTTTCTCAGCTGGTTCTAGTGCAACTTGGTTCTACAGTGTCACTTCACATCGCGCTCCACTTTGTTAAAAAATAAAAAATATCTTTATAATGTCAGGGTTCTCTGTGTTGTCCTGTTCTACTCTGCTCCACAGGTGGTTCTAGTTGGCTGGGGGGCGTGGCCCACACCTGCGGCTCATTGGAAGCGGCTTCCTCTGGCTTCTTAAGCAGAGCTCTGACAGATGGAAGACGCCAGAGCCTTAAACCAGTTGTGGTACGACGTGGCCTCTGACCAAGCACTTGTAACCTGCTCCGTGAGTTTTTTGTCTCCTGACCTTGACTAATTTTGGCTCTCTTGTTTTTGTCACAGTTTTGTGCATGGTTGCACTCACCTGCCTTGTCGTCTCGTCCGAAGAACCAAACTTCCAGAATCCCTCGCTCAGATCTTGCTCTGGCTCTCCCCTCATACTCCCTTGGTGTTACCAAGTCGGGCTTGAACCCCCCCCCCCTCCGGGATTCTGCTGGTTCCCCTGTACTCCGGTTAATCCATCTGTCACTCTGGTCATCCGAGGCTTGTTACGGGTCCCTCGCCAGCAACATCTGCTGCCTCCCAGCCGCTAGCAACCAAACACTGTCAGAGTTAGGATCACTGAGTTCCCGGCATTACCTCCTCCCGGTTAGGTCCGCCCAGCTACATGGCAAGCGGCGCAGCTTCTGGTATTTCATCTGGTTCATTCCCTAGAGTCATTTCCTCTTTCTCTACGTAGTCTCACCAGCCTCAACGTTCAGACCTCGCCCGTCTAGCTCGCAGCTTTTTCCCTGTTGTCTGCGTTTCTTCTAAATAAACACGTTTAAACCGTTCTTGGCTTTCCGTTCATATCTGCATGTGGGCAAGACATCTGAAAACCATGACACATAAAAGCTTACTGAGAATTGCCTTTCTCTGTCCTCACCCAGTTAGAACCTGTTCTCAAGTCCATATTGTAGCTGCAGTTAATTTTTTTTTTATTTATTGATGTAGTTTCCTTAATCTAAAAAAAAAAAGAAAAGGAAAAAGCGCATCATGCTAAATTACCCTGAGCTAGCGCGTAACTCTTTGAGTTTTAAATAAAACGTAATAGCGAATCACGAGGAGATCCCTGTTTGGCTTATCAGCTAAGTTACTGGCAGCGAGGGAATACACGCTGAAGGGTGACATGGCCATAGGTGGAAATAATTAATTAATCAACTGCAGGAGCAGCGACAGACACACTTACCGATGAAGCTGTTGTCAGCTGTTCATTCTGGTGAACTTTATGACCTGCTGGTTTGCATAAATCCAAAGAAAACTTTGACCACCGCTACTTGGACCAGCCATTCGTCTGGACTGCGGGCTTGTAACCCTGATAATAAATAATGGAAAAATAGACCAAAAACAATAGGGTTCTCTGCTCACAGAGCAGACGAACGGCATAGCCGATCGCCTGCGCTGCTGGCTTGGAACCCTAATAATTTAAAAACAGACGAAAAACAATAGTGTTCTCGGCACACAGTGCAGACGAACGGCTAGAATTTTTTATTGTTAATAATAATAAATAATTTAAAAACAGACAAGCGTTCTCTGCCCACAGTGCAGATGAACGGCACAGCTGTTCGCCTGCGCTGCGGGCTTGGAACCCTAATAAGCCGTGGTGGGGCAGGGAGGCTCCCTGCCGTGCCACTACACAGGAATATACAGTTGGGATCTGCCTTGCAGCAAGAAGGTTCTGGGTTCAAATCCAACCCAGGGTCTTTCTGCATGGAGTTTGTATGGTCTCCCTGTGCATGTGTGGGTTCTCTCTGGGTACTCCGGCTTCCTCCCACAGTCCAAAAACATGACTGTTAGGTTAATTGGCTTCTCGAAATTGTCCTTAGGTGTGAGTGTGTGTGTAAACGGTTGTTTGTCCTGTCTGTCTGTGTTGCTCTGCGACAGACTGGCGAACTGTCCAGGGTGTACCCTGCCTCTCGCCCAGTGAACGCTGGAGATAGGCACCAGCAACCCCTGCGACCCCATGAGGGATTAAGCGGGTCAGAAAATGGATGGATGGATGGATCCAGTTCTTCACTGTGGTACTGCAGTGGAGAACTCGCTGCCAGCATACTCATAACACTGAAATAAAATACTGAAAAGTTACTGTCAGAAGACAGCCTCTGTGTTGTCATGTAACATGGTGGCTTGATCGAAACCTGCACATCTCAAACAGACACTTCAGCCCTGCCTGAATAATGTCACCTGTTCTGCCAGATGGGCCTGCAGTAGAGCTGAGCACAAGTGAAGGAATGACAAGCTTCAGGTGTCCTTTGACACATTGAAAGATTATGGCACATTTGTCAGACCACTTTAAAAACAAAAATTAATATCTAAGAAAGTATTTCATCCCACTGTCACAAGCTATGTGTTCTTTTAACAATATAAACTCCATCTTTAATCATTCAGCTTGGAACATTTACCTGAAATTTGAGAATTGTGTCCTTTTTTGTTGAAAAAATTTATTTAACTAGATCACTCATATCACCTCCTTCATATAACCTTTCCATTTCAACTGCTTGCTCTGCTGTTCTTAACCAGTTTAAGCATTTATCTCAAAATTCTAGATAAGCTTATTGATCAGGTGAAAAAACCTGGTTCCTCCAGTGATCCTATTCCCCTTGCCTTCTTAAAGATGTTTTAATACCATAGTTGTCAATAGCACTATTGCTACAAGTCTGATCCTTCAGGTTTAAAAGTTATGTTAGGCAACCTTTGATTAAAAAACAGGTTTGATCCATACATTTTTCCAACTTAAGGCCAATCTCCAAACTCCCCCTCTTTTCAAAAATACTGGGGAGTTATTTTTTACATAATTGAATTATTTTTTTAGAGCATCTCAGTCTGGCCTATCTGGCTTTATCATCTAAACATTTAACATGAGCTGTCCCTCTGATGTACTAATTCCTGATCCTATTCCTCCTCATCACTCCCAAAGACAATATCAAGATCTTCATTTGTGCTACCTCCAGCTCTGTCTTCTCTCTCTTCCTAAGTGCCACTGTCTCACCACCATCTTGTGCACATTTCCTTTCATTCTTACTGATAGTCCTATCACACAACACAGCTGACACTTTGACACATTTCTTCACCCTTTTCCACATTTACCATTGCTCTGAAAATGATGGCACTACGTACTTAAGATCCTCCACCTTCTTTATTTTTGCTCCCTGTAACTTCACAGCCGCTCTTGGGTCCCTCTCATTCACATGCATGTATTCTGTATAATCTATTGCTATGGCTAAAATTCATATCTTCATAAAAACACTGAGATCATATTATTCTTTCCAAGTAGCCCTTGTAACAACTCAACCACTTAGGGGAGTACATCACTCCTGTGGCTACTCTTCACTGGCTCCTTGTGTGTTACCAAATTTATTGTAAAATTTCTTTAGTTTTTAAATGTATCAATGGCATTGCTACACTTTATCTTTTGGACTTGTTTCACTGATACTCTCCAGCAAGGACCGTAAGGTCAGCTGACCAACTGTTCCAGGATGTTCCAAAGTATAACTACTAAGAGTAGCAATAATTCTGCTTTTGTCTCTTCCTTGTTTAACAAGAAAACAATCTTAAAAAAACACTGGAGCCTGTCTCTGAAACAAATGTAACATACCACCAAGCAAAAATTACAACCTTTCCTCACAAGCAAAGATTGATTGACAGTTGTCTTTACTTCCACATCAAGTAATAAATAATATAGGGCATATGCATCAGTTCCCAAAATCTGGGTCCAAGATTAAGTCCAGTTAGAGCCACCTGTATTCATCCATCGAACTGTGAATATGTTACTGTTTCTCTGAATACATAAGACAAACTCTACCTGTACTCCATACTTTGGAGAGCTGGTATTTTATTTTGCCATTCAGTACTGTTGAAAAGTGGAAAGAAATACTGACTTTATAAACATGTTCAAAGACAGGAGGTGAGAAATTTACCAAGTTTTCCACAGAGGAACCGGACTTTGTAATTGTGACACAGGCCACGAATCTGGTCCTTGTTGAGGCAAACAAAACCATAGTCCTTGCTGATCTTGTAGATGACATCTCCTGTGTGGTTGAAAGGTATCCCATCATGGGTTTGAACCTGAACAAAGAAAAAGCCAACCAATCATTTGAAGTACTATTGCAAATGTGCGTATACTTACAGTCCCACAATGCAATTTGCATGGTTGTATTTTTTCCTTAAAACTTATTTTTGTCCTTATGAGGACACCTATCATTTACATTTTCTATCAGTAGAGGTAGCTTTAGACACGTGGAAAAAAATCCTGCAATTATTCTCTATTATAATGCATTGCTGAATTTGGTCTGTGGCCAATTTTGTAGTTCATAGCAGTGATACTAGCTATAGCAGGGGTTTCCAAACTTTTTTTAGCCGCGCACCCCCTTCCATGTCCCAGCCGGGTTGACGCACCCCCAAGATTTATATATATATATATATATATATATATATATATATGACTCACTGAACCTCCGGTCTTCATCTTCCGCCATCCAGCTCACTTCCTTTAAGTAAAACTCTTAAACTTTAGTCCTGTGTGCGCTTCCTGAGTTCTTCAGTAAACAAACCCTGACACTTATTGGGAAATGATTTTTATTTTATTTTTTAAACTTTATTATTATGTGTATTTGGATTTTGATTTAACTATTTTGAGACCTAATCAACACAGCTTCACGGAAGTTACGGAGTAAGGAGACTATGCGTTTGTGTGTATGAGTGGGTGAAGTGACATGCTGTGTGAGCTGGAGACAGTTTAAGATATCACAGAAATCAGATGGTAATTCGGCTGAGGGGGAGTCACCAAGAAGCAGTACAGAGGGAGAGATGGAGGATGGTTGTGTGACAAAATCTGTGAAATCTGAAATAAATGAGGGACATGGTTTAGGGAGGCGGTAGATGACAGCAGGCAGCAGCAGTGAGTGACCGGGAACCGGGTAATCTGAAGGCAAGATGTTCAAAAGAAGATGCAACCGGGATGGAGATAGGGCGGAGTGAGAGGACGCTGCGATGTATTACAGCAATGCTTCCACCTCCACGTTCCAAATGGGGGTTATCAAAATAAAAGTATCCAGGTGGTGTGGTCTGATTTAGTGCAAGGTAGTCCATGGATTTGAGCCACCTTTTAGTGAGACAGAGTAAGTCCAGTTTATTGTCAGGTATACCCTCATTGAGTAGCAAGCTTTTGTTATTTAGTGACCTTGTATTGAAGACTGCTGTCTTGAGGGGCTTTTGTTGTGAAGTCCATGTGGCAAAAGTGATGAAAGAAAGGAGGGTAGATTGAGTCATGTGACGAGTATGCAGATTACGTATGCAGATGTTGTTGTGCCGGTGTCCAAGGGGGAGAAAGCTGTGTTCAGTCCAGAATAACGGAATGGAGTTTTCAGTGGAGAAGTTGTGGATAAGTTTACGTCCAGAGCCACGGTAGATGTAGGGGTGTCGATCGAGTAGAGAGAGTTGTTTCAGAGTTGTTGTGATGTCTAGCGAGGGCAGTGTGCGGTGGTTGAGACTGAGGAGCTGTGCAGAGTTGAATCGAAGAGCCATGGTCGGGACCGGAGATGACAGTGGCTGCAGAGAGGCGGTCAGAGAAGCCAAGAATAGCAGCCACATTACAGCCAAGATATTCCAGGGCACACTCCAGCCAGTGACCAGACTGTAGTCCGCTACTTGAACTGAAAGCACCACCGCAAGCTAGCTTGATGGTGGTCAAAACAGGATGATGAAACACCGTGACAAGCAATAAGGAGGTGACCAAAGCAGAGCACAGTCCAGAAATAGTGAGTAGTTTGATTGTGTCTGACGTTTTGCATGGAGTGAGAAGCGGCAGCCAAAGCTTCCTCTCACTACTGGAAGTCAGGACCAGAAATTGATGAAACATTCTTTTGAATTTTTAACTTTACAGAAAAACAGAAAAAAGTGAAACCAACATATGTATTTATTAATGCCTTCAACAGAAGAAAATAGTAATTGCTTGACCTACCTAATATTAAACACAAATGCATGAAAATATGATATGAATAGTAAAAACTTACCTGGATGTCCAAAGGACTGCTACACAGTTGGTCTGGATAATCTTTGCGAAGATCATTCAGTTTTTCCCAGTCTCCAGATCCCCTTTGATCATCCCTATTAAACCAGCCAGACCACTCTGCCTCTGTAGAATACATGCATATTTAAAATTAGTTGTCCATGTGTTCAGTTCTAGGGCAAAGGTGTCCAAAGTACAGCCTGGGGCCCCTGGACTGATTTTTGTGGCTTTCGACCACAATTCAAGAAAAGTACACATTTAGCCCCCGAACACAGACATCTCATGCAGGTTGAGGCATGACATATTGAAATCTTAAAACCGAAATCTTAGGAACAACATAAAAACTTATCCTTATAATCCTTGTAAAAATGCTTTTTATTTTCCTTTTAATTTTACAGTAAATATACCACAAATATCCAGCTACGTTGACTCAAAAAAGCACCCCAGGTGAACACAAATCAGCATTTAATTTATTTGGTAAACTTGCCTAAACATGGCAAACATTTAAAAAGAAAGAATTAACCAAGTCCTGTTCTTGTAGCTGAAAATAGACTTGAACATAAAATGCATTTAACTTTCCCTACACGGGTTGTAAATGAATGCATGAGTTTATTATAATAAGGCAAACCTAAAAGAAATCTAAGATCATTTATAGATCCCTTTCCCTCAAAAATGAAGATTTATTCACTAAAATATTGTGTGGTAATTTATTGTTAAACAGGTAAAGAAAATGTGTTTTATTTATGGAATATCTGTGATGATACATGGCAGAAAAAAGAAAAACAAAAGGATAAACAGGAACAAATACTTGAAAGTCATAAACTGTCAGATGCAACCTGCCACAGAGACATCATCAACCACAAGGTAATATTAACTGGGTTTATTAAACATTAGATCTCTGTCAGGATAATCCCTTTTAATTAATGACTTCATTATTGACAATTATCTTGATGTAATGTTTTTAACAGAAACATGGTTACATGAATCTAATTAAGAAGTTACACCTCCAAACTACAATTTTCTTTGTGAGAGCAGACAGCAAAGGAAAGGTGGAGAAGTAGCAACATTGCTTAATTATCCACTAAGGTGTAAAAACGTGTTTTTGGGAAAATTCTACTCTTTTGAACATCTGGCTCTCCAGGTAAAGAGCCCAGTACAAACTATGTTTCTGAATGTTTACAGGCCTCCTAAGTCCACATCAAACTTTTTTAAGGATTTTAGTGACCTCTTGTCTGTGATATGTGTTGATTATGACTGTTTAATTATTGTGGGAGACTTCAACTTTCACGTCGACAACCCTGAAGACAGAAGTGCAAAAGAACTGTGTGACACACTTAGAAACTTTGGTTTAACTCAACATGTGTAATGTTCAGAGGAAAAGGACCCAGAATTCAGCCAGACCAGCAGAGGTTTCTTTAAAAAAAAAAGCTCTTTAATCACCAACTCAAAAAACAGGGGAAAAATCCAAACATAATGTAGAACAAAAAGATGGGACAAAAAATAAACCAATGAGCAGGGCAGACAAGGCAGGAACAGACAGGACGGAGTGGCTCAGGTTTCTGGAGAAACAGGGGTCAAAATCCAAAAAGCAAACCAACATACAGAATTCACAGGAGGAGACTCACCCGTACTCAGAAGGAAAACTAAAACTAACATAAACCATAACAGAACTCAGAACATTACAACATGTTAAACAGCCAACACACAAATAGGGACATATTTTAGACTTGATCATCACTAAAGGTCTAAAGATTTCACAGGTCAATGTAACTGATGTTGCCCTATCTGATCACTTTTCTGTTACCTTTGAAAGCATAATTTCCAGTGACTCATTTAGCCAAAGGGACTATTATCTGAGTCTGATTTGACTCAGATAATAAAGTGGACACAGACCTGAACTTCCAAAAGCATCTAGAGACAATTGCAAGGTTGGCTTTCTATCACCTGAGGAACATTTCCAGGATTAAAGGACTAATGTCTCAGAAGGATCTGGAAAAATGAATCCATGCGTTTATATTTAGTAGAATTGATTACTGCAACGGTCTTTTCACAGGTCTGCCTAAAAAGTTGATCAGACAGCTGAAGGGACTTTAGAACTGGGGTTATGAGCACATAACCCCAGTTCTAAAGTCCCTTCACTGGCTCCCTGTATCTGAGAGAATAGACTTTAAAATACTTCTGTTAGTCTATAAATCCCTAAATGGCTTACCACCTAAATACACTACAGACTTGTTATCAGTGTATCAACTTTCCAGACCACTCAGGTCTTCTGGCTCCAGCCTACTCTGCATACCTAGAACCAGAACTAAACAAGGAGAAGCAGCATTTAGTTCCTATGCTCCGCTTATCTGGAACAAACCTCCAGAAAACTGTAAAAGTGCGGAAAGACTGAGTTCTTTTAAATCAAGATTAAAAACACATCTGTTTAAAATTTCCTTTGACTGTTCTAGTTAAACTGTTCTACTGTTTTTAATGTTCTTCTTTGTTTCTACATTCTATCCCTACTTGCTTTTATTCTATTTTCTATCTACATTTTATTCCTACTTGCTTTTATTTTGCTACATTTTAATCATGTAAAGCACTTTGCATCGTCTTTGTACTGAATTGTGCTATATAAATAAATCTGCCTTGCCTTGCCTTTTTACTTGTGGTTGACCAGTAATTGAAATAACACGGTTATTGTATTACTTTTTGTGTTCAATTTCAATTTGGACTTTAATGCTGTGTGAAGCTGTCAGATAATAAGGACATGTCCCCAAGCAAACTGTAGCCTGCAGATATAAAATGTAGGCTCATGTAAAGTTGAATTATAATTTTTTCATCAAGAGGACAACCAGTTTATTTTGAGAACATGTCAATAGTATATGACTTGAACCGTATCAGCAGCTTGAGCAAATGCTTCTCTAAGAGCTGTGTTACTGTATTAGTTTGAAAACTGCAATAACTATGTTCAATAAATTTTTTGATGTTCAGCATGGTGTTTTGTAATTTATTGTCATACACATTAATACAATTTCTATCAAGGCTGAGTGGGGTATTTTTGATTTCAACTCTACATTATACCAACTATAAGTGATAAGTGATTCACTGGAGTGAATTTGTTTGTAGCCGGAACCTGGAACAGAAACGGTATCAAAATTATGCCAGATTTTTTAATGATTATACCAAACTCATGACCTTTTTCCAACTACAAAACACATTTGGCCCTTTTTTATAACTGACTGTCTTCAAATTGATCCTTTTGTTACTTGAGGTATCAGGGTGTTGTTGGATTATCATAGACTTCCAGCGTCTTCCTTTTCAGGTTTACTTTAAATAAAGTTTTCTTTTCAGATTTTTATAATGTTCTGCAAAAATTTGATAATCACAATGTTGGGAATGTCCTCACGCAATGGTACAATTTTTACAGCAACCCAGTCTCACTGAAAATCATGTATTAGCCACATTGGTCCACAAGGGGAAACGTGGTATTTTATCAATTTGGGTCCTTAATACATTTCGATCCTACATTTTATTTGGCCTACTCATTTACAGGGCTTTAGACCAACTTTTTGCTCTTGGAGCACTGGTGCACCTAAAGTTTTTTCTTAAGTGCACCCAGTGCCGAGCTTCTGCCCACACGCATCATGCACCAGAGAAATTGTAAATTATCAATGCAAAACAGCTTGGTAAGCCATTATATTTTTATGCGTGATCTACACACATGCTTCTGTAATGATTGTACGTTGGAACTTGATATTCAAGCTGGAAACGGAGGTAGTGCTTACTTTAACAGATTTATTTTAGATGATGTACATGACAGGTAGGCATGAATAACTGATGATGGCAGGAAACAACAGAGGCAGGCCAAACAGGTGATGTTGACAGAAACAGGCTTGACAAAATGATGCAGGCAGAGACCAACTTGACCAGATGATGTAGGCAGTGACAGACTTTACCAGAAGAAGCCAATGTGTCCCCAGCATGAGCATATTGGAACAGAATCCTAGGAACAACCTGAACCAGGAGGTGCACACAAACAGTAGTTAAGCCAACTAGCGAGGGCAGGGTGAGAACAGGTTTAAGGGATCAGTAGGCTGAGCAACACAATCACATGCAGGTAGCAAGACAAGAAAAGACTTTCTGGCAGGGAGTGGTTGAGTGAGACAGGAGTACCAGATGGAATGACTTGATGATAATTAGTGGCAGCAGCAGGTGGAGCTGATTATGTTACTGAGTGGTGGCTGAGAGGTGACTGAGAAGAGCGTGAAGTGGAGAATGATCAAGTAGTCCAACAAACACAAAACAATAACCTGAATCAAGACATAAATCAATACTTTTCAGACCTAGTCTGTACTGTAGTTGGAACCCTATAATTTTTTTTTGTTTTAGCTGTTTGTTTCTCTAAAATTCAAGGAGACAACTTGTCTTTGTCCCCCCCTCCTGTCCTCTCCTACCTGGCATGCTCAGAGGAGCTGTGAGTGTCTCTCAGTAGCGGCTGACAAGGAGAAAAACAGAAAAAAATTTTTTTGGAGGTTTTTACTAGTGATGTTACGTGATGTGCCGAGGCTTCGAGGCGTGTGTCGAGTAATGGAGGGGGCGTTTCCGTAAAGCGCGTATCGAGGCTTGCTTCATTTAGGGGAGGAGCCGAAAACGATGACGTCCGAAGCCTCGCTACCCGGCTGTACCACGTGACTGCTTCGGGAAGTGGCTCAGATTTTGCCAGATGACCGGTTCATTCAGAACCAGTTATGGCTGCACCCTGGATCATAAAACAGTTCTGCTAACCAAATGCAGTTTAAAACGCCACTTGGTCTGTTTATAAGTTTCGTTTTTATTAATTCTGCATTTTTTAACTACATGCACCGTATTTCTGTGCCTCAGCGCTTGCTCCTCTCCCCCTCCTCCTTTCCCTTGGAGCAGGTGCTTTTTTCACCGTTCACCATTTAAAACGCGAATCACTACGTTTAATGTCCTCACATCGGTAGCAACGTGTGCCAGTTAAAGTCAATAGGAGAGTTACTAGCTATGTTTCATGGTCTTTTCCGTCCGTCCGTCCGTCCGTCTTCTTCCGCTTATCCGGGGTCGGGTCGCGGGGGTAGCAGCTTCAGTAGGGAGGCCCAGACGTCCCTCTCCCCAGCCACTTGGGCCAGCTCCTCAGGAGGAATCCCAAGGCGTTCCCAGGCCAGCCGGGAGACCTCCCGGTGGGACGTGCCCGGAACACCTCACCAGGGAGGCGTCCAGGAGGCATCCTGACCAGATGCCCGAGCCACCTCAACTGGCTCCTCTCGACGTGGAGGAGCAGCGGCTCTACTCCGAGTCCTCCCCGGATGACTGAGCTCCTCACCCTATCTCTAAGGGAGAGCCCAGACACACTACGGAGAAAACTCATTTCAGCCGCTTGTATGCGGGATCTCGTTCTTTCGGTCACGACCCAAAGCTCGTGACCATAGATGAGGGTAGGAACGTAGATCGACCGGTAAATCGAGAGCTTCGCCTTTTGGCTCAGCTCTCTCTTCACCACAATGGATCGGTACAGCGCCCGCTTCACAGCAGACGCTGCACCAATCCGCCTGTCGATCTCCCGCTCCATCTTCCCCTCATTCGTGAACAAGACCCCAAGATACTTGAACTCCTCCACTAGGGGCAGGACATCCTCCCCAACCCAGAGTAGGCACTCTACCCTTTTCCGGTTCAAGACCATGGTCTCGGATTTGGAGGCACTGATCTTCATCCCGGCCGCTCTGCACTCGGCTGCGAACCGCTCCAGTGAGAGCTGTAGATCACGCCCTGATGAAGCCAATAGGACCACGTCATCCGCGAATAGCAGAGACGCAATCCTAAGGCCACCAAAACGGATCCCCTCAACACCTTGGCTGCGCCTAGAAATTCTGTCCATAAAAGTTATGAACAGAATCGGTGACAAAGGGCAACCTTGGCGGAGTCCAACTCTCACCGGAAACGAGTCCGACTTACTGCCGGCAATGCGGACCAGACTCTGACACCCGTCGTACAGAGACCTGACAGCCCTTATTAAAGGGTCCGGTACTCCATACTCCCGGAGTACCCCCCACAGGATCCCCCGGGGGACACGGTCGAATGCCTTCTCCAGATCCACAAAGCACATGTAGACTGGTTGGGCAAACTCCCATGCCCCCTCAAGAATCCTGCTGAGGGTATAGAGCTGGTCCAGTGTTCCACGGCCAGGACGAAAACCACACTGCTCTTCCTGAATCTGAGATTCGACTATCCGACGGACCCTCCTTTCCAGAACCCCTGAATAGACCTTACCAGGGAGGCTTAAGAGTGTGATTCCTCTGTAGTTGGAACACACCCTCCGGTCCCCCCTTTTTAAATAGGGGGACCACCCCAGTCTGCCAATCCAGGGGAACTGCCCCCGATGTCCACGCAATGGACATGGTCTTTTATTTAATTTTTTTGTTTGTTTGTTTGTTTTTTTGCGGCTCTAGTGGCTCGCTTTTTCTGAAAGTAGGCTGACAGGAAGGGGGGTAGAAGAGGGGGAGAGACATTCGGCAAAGGACCGCAGATTGGATTCGAACCCGGGTCGACTGCGTCGAGGACTAAGGCCTCTGTATATGGGTCGCGCTACCCGCTGCGCCACATGCGGGCCCTTTTATTTTTAACAACATAGAATCAGTGCCGCTTCGGTGGGCTTGCTGCCTCGTGCTTTAATTCAGGTGCGCACTTTTAAGGGTAATTTTAAAGAACGTGTAACATCAGGGGCTTCATCTCAGACCTGTCAGTACCTCTGTTCCCTTTATAGGAGCCCTTTACAGTATTTAGTTATGCATTTTCCCCACTGTTTATCTGTCGCACGCAGCGCACCAACGGGGGTAAAATCCACCCACCTCACCGCCCAGAGCGCACTGACGAGAGCAATAAAAATTTGTCTGGTCAGCGCGGCGACTGACTGAGAAACCTGTCGCTGTGAAAGGTGATAAGAATGTTATAAACTGTAACAGTCTGGAAGTGCATTGAGCTGAAAGGAGGGAGACATCAGCAGCTGGATCGTGTGTAAAGACGCAGCGGGAACCTCTGTGTGCTTCAGTGTTGCTGCTGAGGGGAAATTTTGACCATAATCCCCCCCCAAAATTAGCATCATCTCACTCTTAACTTTTGATCAAAGTTGAGAGGTCTGATTATTACACACCATGACATATCACATGACACTACTATTTTGGGAATAATTACACACAGAGAATACATTCAAACTATATTTTATTAAACACATATGTGTATACATAATTTATGTAGACAAATGATTTTGTTCAACACCTTTTGTGAAGTCATTCCCAACAGCCATAATAGACAAAAAAATCAATGCATCACACGTGTTAAGATACAGCTGGCTGTGATTATACACCTGGCCAGTAGGTGGTTTCGTGTGCACATGAAGCTCCAAGAAATGAACCCTTTTTCAAACCAGTTGGCTCAAGTGGTTCAATGCGCTACATCTCACCATCACTAGTTTTTACTCACCATTTCATTTGCAGTTAGTGCTGAAGCAAATCTAAGCTCCATTGAGCAAATGAAAAAAAAAGAACTTCACTCTGTTCCATCTTTCCCATCAGCGCACTCAAAGCAGCTGTGGGCAGCGGCGCCCCTCAGTAGCAGCTGACAGGGAGAGAAACAAAATGAACCTATGGAGGTTTTTACTGTGGTAGATAAAATGTAACAAACCATCATTTCACATCAAATTTGAAGCAACAGTAAACTTTGATCAAGAAACAAAAGCTAAAAAATTTAAAAGTAACAAAGATATGAGAAATGAAGCAATGACCCAATCTGTATAATCTGATTGAATTTGACTTTGGAAAGTGCCTTGACATGACATGTTTCATAAATTGCCGCTATATATATAAAATTTAATTGAAATGAATCAGCCTGTTAAATCAGTCCTAATTCAAAATGATTTACTCTTAATAGCAGTGTTGAACTCTAGTAATCTAAAATAATATGTAGAAGTATGTAATATGTAATATGCAGACTTTGAGAATTTTGGCCTAGTGGTTAGAGCAGTGCGCTTGTGCTCTGAAAAGGTTGCAAGTACCCGGTTCGATCCTCACAGCCTGCACTCTGGGTCCCTGAGCAAGACCCTTAAATCCCGATTGCTCCCCAGGCGCTGCACAGTGGCAGCCCATTGCTCCCCAAGGGGATGGGTTAAGATGCAGAAGTGAATTTCTCCATTGTGAGATCTATAAAGTTCAATTATTATTATTATTATTATTATTATTATTATTATTATTATTATTATTATTATTAAATAATTGATCACAGGTTCTTTTCCTGAATAATGTGGTGTTTCTATTGTAGACTTCTGTAGTAATAAAAAGACTCTTGAAACCGAAACTATATTTTACCATATTTAATCTAAAACACAGAGGGATGTTTACAGCTTTAGTACTGGGCTCACATACACAACAATGCGACTGGCATTGTTGTGTATGTGCCCCGTTCATTCCTCACACAGAATTAAGTAGGACACATTGTGTACACCCATTCAGGGGCGTGCCCAATGTGATATCAGTGTTCTATTCATCGCATTGGTGAGGAAGATCATGCTATAATGCAGATGTGTCCTACATGTTTCTCCAATCAGTCATTCTGTCCAATCTCAGTATGTCAGACTATGTGCCTCCCAAGCAGAACACAAGCTCCTCCTCCAAAACTGTTGACCTTTTGGGTCTTAAGATTCTTATTTTATTATTACATTTAAATAATAACAATATTAATACTACTACTAATAATAATAATAAAAATAATTTTATGTTCACTGTTTTTTTTCTTCCTAATCCACCTCCTATATCTTTCATCCTTACGTGCTTATATAAATTTATTGTTTCCACTGAATTTAACCGGCTTTTTAGAAAACATACAGCTTGATTTAATTTACGGTATTAAAGTAGAGCCCCTCTTTCCCTCTTCATGTTTTTCCGCTCCTACGGTCTCTCTTTCCGAGTCTGAGCAGCAGCAGCGTGGTTGTTTGTGTGTTGAGTGGAGAGATAGAGCTGAGCAGGCGGACCAGGCTGAGCCTGCGTGCTGATTGGCTGGCGCCGCTGAGCCATGTACGAGAGGGGAGGGGGAACAGCAAAGTGCGGTGACACAGACGGGGAGACTTTGGTGAAGCTGCTGGAGTCAGAGCGCACGGCTTCAACTATATATTTAGTTACTCTAATATTAAATATTTTTCACACAAATATTTTCTGAAAAATTACTTCTGCCTGTATTTTAATGGTCAGAGTGTCAGTTTTGAGCCCCCCCCCTCTGTCCTGGGCCCGGGACAATTGACCCGTTTGTCCCCCCCTGTCAGTGGGCGTGATGGTAACACATGGTGACAATGAACTTTCTTAATTCTTACACGTGTGCCAAACTCTAGGACTAATCCTCTTTAGGACAGCCCTGTAAAAGGAGGAGGCTTACAGCAATGACAAAATGAGACGGTAGGACCTTCCTACAACTGCCCTCACAGCAGGACACCTCCTGAGACTTACAAAAACTTTCCTCCTGACTCAAATCGTGCTCTTTCCCACCGTCTGCCACAGCAGCAGGCATCATCAGGGAGATGTTGTTTGTCCATTTACTGGATTTACTTAACATTTCTTCAAAGTGGGACCAAAGTTAAGTATAGTCTATTTTCTGCTAAATCGGGCATTGAAGCAGGCGACCAGCCTCAACAGAAACTAGCTGCTTGCGATTTTTACCAGCCTCTGCAGGAAAAACTGACCCGAGCTAGAGTGAGGCCGCTTCCTACAGCTAAGAGCATCTAAGAACCACACCCCTTTGCAAGCTGTGCAGAGCTTTTCCACAAATGCCTATCGAGCACTTCTGATCCGTCACGTTGCTGACTTCATAGGCCCGATACAAGGACAGTGCCAAGTGCAGTGGCAACAGAGAAGCCATGCAGAATCCCCTGGAGCAGGTACAAAGGAGAAATGGCTGTCATTTCTGGAAGCTGTCGCCGGCTCGAATCACAAAGGTCTGACCAGGATCTGATTCAGTATAGAATATTGCATCATCTGTGAGTTCATTAAAACTTCTGAATAAAAAGGGGTGATTTCAGCCACCAGATTTATCAACACCAAACTCTCTTACACTAGGATTGGCCAGCATGTGTTAAATTTCATATATCCCACATAGACCCTGAGCAGTAACTTTAACAATAACCTCTGCACCAAAATCTTCCCCAGTCTGTTGTTGTTTTTGTAGTATGTAAATCCTGAAAAAAGGGATAAAAAGCACATTTTTCCAGCGGTACTTTTTCTTGTGGTACAGCAAGCTGCTGTTGGCTGGAGGATGAGAAATTACCTTGTATCCATTGGCTGCTGCTGGTGATGGTAAAGTACTCTCCAGAACTTGACTGAAAATTAAAAGAGCTCTGTGCCTTTGATGAAGCTTTAGTTCCTGGCAGAACACAAAAATTATGGACATACCATTAGGCATGGAAATAATCCGTTGTTTATTGTGTTTTTGTATGCATTTATTAGTCTCCTTATGCGAACAAAAGTATCAAGATTAGCAGCAAAAACAATAATACTAACAAAGATACCCTATAGATCCTTTCCCCTTGCCACTGAAAAGCCTGGGGCTTTTTAAATCCCACGTAGCGTTTCCATATACATTTACCTGGCTAACTTCACTTTCCTGGGGCCTTTGGCCCCTCATGCAGCCCAGTACTGCTTTCCCGGGGCTTTTTGAGGGGGTGGAGTTGCATGCAGAAAGAAAAACTGTCCACAACAAGGAGAAGAGGCGTTTACAAAACCTATTGATTTTATACCCTTAAGTTGTCACAAAAAGTTGTTTTAAAATGTTTTTTAGGTGAGAAAGTACACCTCCAAAATTAATCTGTGCAGTCAATTCATCAGGATTATGAGCCAATTTTAATCCTGTTGACAGGCAGGTCTCCCGGGAGAGTGCAGGGGGAAACTTGCTGCAGTGTTAGGCAACATAGTAATACCCAAATATTTAATACTCCTTAACTGTAGTTGTAAATCTAGGGGGTTCTGTATAGAGCAGTTAATTGGCCTCTGGCTCCCTGGTTCTGTCGGAGCCCCACTGGGGGTGATCCTGGACTCACTGCTGCAGCCCCTGGGGCCATCAGCACTGTGGCTGCTGGGGGATTTCCTGGGGCACTCCTCTGCTGTTCTCTGGAAAGGGGGAGGTGTTGGTCCTTCTTGGACTCTTGTGCTCTGTGGGGGCCCTTTCGGGCATCTCGGGTTCTGTTCTCCTCCTCACAACCACTATTGAGCATTTTTCTTATGCATAAACCTTACATGTAGAAGCACACTCTCACAAACACCTACAGGTGCTTGGATACATGCGCTTACAGACAGGCCAGTTGACAGCTTTTCTAGGGCTCGGGACAACAAAGTATTTTTGGGCCCCCTCTCTACACCTGCCGCCGCCGCAACAACAGACACACACACACACACACACACCTACCTATGTTACTTAATATACTGTGCAGTGCCCAGGGAACTAAGGATGTGGCAGACTGACCCAGAGTGGGAGTCTGTGGGAGTTGAATCCAGAACCTCTAGGACAAAAGGACAATGCTCCAAACACTATGACACCACTCCCCCGTAAAAATCAAATAATGTAGACCAGTGCTCTAACCACGAGGCCACAGCTCACTATAAATATACATTTATATCAAAAATGTTAAACACAATATGGTTCTACGAACATTTGACAAATTTTTAGGTAACAGTCTTTTTTGGTAAAATATATTTGTATTGTAAATACTGACATTAAAATGTATCATTCATTTTCTGTCACTTTGTATGTGTACTATTGAAACGAGGCCCACATTTAAAATTGATTCCTACCTTTATAGACTGTGTGATCCTCCACAGCAGAAGAAGGATGGCCTTTTTTAATGATAAAGGTCCAGGCATCTCTATAAAGAAGAAGAAATAACCCAAACAGAGGAATGAAATTTGATATTGAAGTAAAAATTAGAAGACTTGAAAAAATAATGGATATGAGACAAAATTAGAAAATACATTCACGTGAAGACAAGGGGGTACGGTATGTCTGCTGACACACACAATGTGGTTGAGACTGTCCCATACACCTCGGGCCCGTTCTTCGTACGTCGCTAACTCATTTAGCTGGATTTGATTGTTTGGTATGATTTGGCATGATCTTGGATTGTTCGGTTCTTCGAAACTCATCTTGGACTTGCTGTCATAGCAACATGTGCACCAGCTTAAACCTGCTCGCGAGCCGGCTTATCTCATGTAAACAGGATTAGATCGCAGCTGTATAAGCTGATGAGATAGAGAAGTCTGATGTAGCCATGTCCATTTTTACGACAGCAACATGTTGCGGTAGGTGCAAGAATAATTTGCAGAGTTTTTCGAATTAATTGCTTATTGTGCAATAGAAAGGATCCTTTAGCGCAGCACGACAGGTGGTCGCTGTTACCACCTGTCGCGCTGTTTGGTGGCTGTTATAAACAGACAAACACATCATTTAACAATGGCTTTTAAGAGTAAAAAGTGGTGTTAGAGCCATAAATAGAAAAATATTTAAGTTATTTGTATGATGGTTTGCTTTTTATTTTTATCATATTCAGTAAAAAGATTTGTTCAGGCCATTTTATTGTGAAGTTAAGTTTTACTTTGAAAGGCTTGCTTCCTGTCAAGCTGTATATTGTATTAGAAAAAACTGTGGATGGATTATCTAGACACGGAGCAAGACAGTTTTACGGTGTAAACTGTGTATGACTTGGAAAAGGAAGAACTTAATTATTTTCTAGATAAAGAAATTTTTTTTGTTAAAATTCCCAGTTTGCATGCGTCCTTTACTTCCAGTGTCTAAGGAATGACACCAAAATTTTGATCTCTTGACATAACAAGTGCCTTTTTAAAATAAAGTTTAATAATTAAAGGCTACCATTTTGTAGAATATTCTTGTATTTCACTTTTACTTGTCCCCATGTTCAAGTGGGTCCCGTGGAGGTTCTGATATAAAAGAACAAAGTAAATATGAAATTATTAAAATGCAAAAATTCATACTGTAGAAAGTGATAGAAACATCTACCATGGACAGTATTTACGCATTAATTTGTCTGCTACTTTTTGCCAGCCCTCTCTCCTGGCTTTAACAGATTTTGAGGTGTTTTAATTAATGACTCAAATTCGGCATAACCTTCCATTAAAAGCTTGTGTTCTGCTTGGGAGAAAAACTGTGGGCGTTCTTTGGCCATGCTGACCAGCCAATAGCAGCGCTGCTGATCATTGTCTCTACTATCGATACATTTCCCCTTTTAAACAAACGCATGAACGCGCACTCATCTCAGATAACTCAATCCAGCCATACTAATCATATACAACAGGTGTGTTCGATGAACCCAATTACCCGGATCATGATTAGCCGGATGAAATCATCTTGAATGTCTCATTTGATCTCGGATGTTTTAAGCAACGTACGAAGAACGGGCCCCTGGCTTGGGATGGCTCAGGGATGACTATAAAATACCCGACCTGTCAGTCAGCTCCCTCTGAAAAGCTCCAGTTGCAAAGAAAGCGGCATAGTTAGAACCTAAAAATGTCAGTTTGAGTTTGAGTCTTAGTTTTAGATTCTGTCATAGGTTTAGGTTCTGTTTTAGTTTGTGTTGATTTGTTCTGACACTGCTTTAGTTAGCCTGTTTTCACCAGCCAGTTATTATTCAGTTAGCTCAGTCACCATCCTATCTGTTTGCCTGTCACTCCCCTTTACCAGTCACCATCCAATCAGCTTCAGTTTACTTCCAGTCACCACCCTTCCTCTAATTAGTTCCACCTGTTCCTAGTAATTAGTTTCCTACTCTGTTCACCTGGTCACTGCTCTATTTATACCTGCCTCCCTCCATACCATACCATACCAACTTTATTTAGGAAGAAATTTATACACCAACAGGACCAAAGTGCTGTACAAAATCATAAAATACAATGCAATTATAAAATAGAAAGGATCGAATATAAAATACATATTAGTATACAGACACAATAAAACAAAGTGAAACCTCTCAGATTGTGCCAAAAGCCAAAGAAAAAAGATGGGTCTCCCTCCTCCATTCTCAGCCACAGGGAGAGTCGTCTGCATTGTCCATGGCTTGGCAGCAATCCCTGATACTGAGGAAGCATGAAGCAACAGTGGAAAGAAAAACTCCCCATTAACGGGAAGGAAAAACCTCCAGCAGAACCAGGCTCATTGTGAATGGTCATCTGCCTCGACCGACTGGGGGTTAGAGAAGACAGCGCAGAGACACAACAAGATAGACAAAAAAGCACAGAAGCACACATTGATCCAGTAATCTGTTCTACATTAGATGGTAATAGCGGGTGATCTGTCTTCCCTGGATGATGTCACAGCTAACAGAATGCCAGACCAGGTGTACCTCTTATGAAGAAAAAAGAGAGATAACAAAAAGTTAAAAGCTGAAATGACGACAAGCAATGCAAAACTGGAGAACAGTAGAACTCAGTGGAGTGAGAAAAATAGACCCTGATGTCCTCCAGTAGCCTAAGCCTATAGCAGCATAACTATAGAGGTAGCTCAGGGTAACATGAGCCACTCTAACTATAAGCTTTGTCACAAAGGAAAGTTTGAAGATTAGTCTTAAAAGTAGACAGGGTGTCTGCCTCACGGACCAAATCTGGGAGTTGGTTCCACAGGAGAGGAGCCTGATAGCTAAAGGATCTGCCTCCCATTCTATTTTTAGAGACTCTAGGAACCACCAGCAGACCTGCAGTCTGAGAGCGAAGTGCTCTGTTAGGAACATACGGGGTAATCGGGGGAAGCTGCATATTATCCTGCATAGTCTGTTCTGATTGCCTGTTGATCCTGACCCAATTTGGCTGTGATTATCTGAGCCAGCCTGTTCCCTGTAAACCTGTTTTGCCTGCCTGATTCTGACTGCCAACCTGTGTTACCCGACCTGATTCTGTTCTTGGACTTATTGAGCTCGCCTGTTCCCGTTCTGTATATTAAGTCTGTCTGTTGCCGATCTTAGATCCGTCCTCTGACTCTGCTTCTGGATTTTGCTCTGGACACTCTTGCACATCTGATCATCCAGTTTGACCCAGGACTGTTTGTTGCATTACTGGCTCTGGTTTCCCTTTCAGTTTTCCTGCCTGCCTCTGTCGTCCCGGTTTCAGACCCGCTGCCTGTTAGAAATAAACATTATTCTGCTTGTCTGGCTGAATACTGGGTCCTCTGTCTCCATTCATGACAAAAACCAGGTTTCTCCTGGTTTCCCTGTGTAATTATGGGGTTTGTTTGAAAATAATTTCCCCTGGGCATTCTAAACCAGCCAATAATCCACTAATCATGTGCCAGCAGGATCTCTGAAAACATACTCCCTGTCATGATTTGAGTTATGGTCTTAGTATTAGTCTAGTTTTAGTTTGGGTTTCTTCTTCTTCATCATCATCATCATCTTCTTCTTCTTCTATGTGGGAGGAGTGTGAGTGAAGGAGAAGGGAGGGAGCGTGAGTTGAATCTGTTTGAGTGTTTTTTCTAACTTTTTTCTATCTTTCACAGGGTGTATGTAAATATTGTGAATATTGGTGTTGTTTTTTATGCTTTAGGTTTTTTTGGTGGGTTTTGGTGTTCCGGCGGCAGGTCGGCGTCTTGAACGCCATGGTGGTGGGTGGTGGTTCTGGTGTCTTCTCCACGCTGACATGAAAGAACGGCATCAAGGTGGGTGCCGGGTCTCCGTGCAGCGTGGAGGAAGTTTTTTTGGCTGTGGGGGAAATTATTGGTCATGGTGTGCGGCCCGCATGAACGGAGCCGTGGTTTTGTTTGTGGAGAAGGTGGAGCAGGCACACCTGTTGGTCGAATCGGGCATTTCCCTAAACGGCTCGTTCCTGCAGGTGTTGCCGCTCATGCAGCCTGCTACAAAGGTTATTTTATCAAATGTCCCTCCCTTCGTCAGTGATGAGTTCCTCATCAAAGAGCTGTCTTGCCATGGAAAAGTAATTTCCCCAATTAGAAAGATCTTGTCAGGGTGTAAGTCGCCTTTGTTAAAACATGTAGTTTCATACAGGAGACAGCTCTATATGATTTTAAACAAGCGTGACGATGAACTCAACCTGTGCTTTAAGGTTAGAATTGATGATTTTTATTATATCTTGTTTGCGACATCTTCAAGCATGAAGTGCTTTGGTTGCGGAGGGGAGGGACATTTGATAAAAATGTGCCCAAACCACGCAGGATCAGCCCCGTCAGACGCGGTGGAGCAGCAGCCTGCAGCAGCCGGGGAGAAGGTGGGTGTGTCCGGCGAGGCTGGAGCACCTGCCGCGGTGGAGGAGTCTGGCGCTGCGGGGAACTCCAGCGTAGCCGTGGCGTCGGCTCCGGTCGCTGGAGATCAGCAGGGGAGTTTAGTGGAGGAAAGAACTGATCTAAAAACAGTGATTGTGTGTTGAGTGAGGGCAGCACGGTGGTGTTTGGTGGAGGAGGTGGAGAATCAGGGTGAGATGGAGCAGGATGGTGTGTGTGGAAAGCAGGAGGGTGAGACTGGTGGTGAGGTGACTGGTGTGTGTGAAGATCAGGGAGGTAAAGGTGAGATGTTGGCTGATGGAGGGGAGGGGAGTGTGGAGGAGCCTGTGGTTGCTTTTTTGGAGGAGAAAGGTAAGGGGGAGCAGTTGATGGAGCTGGAGGCTCCTACTAAAAGGCGCAGCAAGAGGAGGAATGTGGTGGCTGCTGTTCAGGTTAGCAGGCAGGCTGCAGAGAGGAGGGAGGTGTCGGACACCAGTGAGGCATCTGTGTCACAAACTAGTATGAAAGAACCTAGGTACCCTGCAGAATGTTACAGAACTTTTTTTACAACAGACTAAAGGATTGAGAGGAGTAAAAATTGAAAGTTATTTTCCTGATTTGATATTATTTTATTTCTCTGCAAGATATCACATTAGGAACAAGGAGGCATCAGGTTTTACAGATACAAGTTTTTAGGCTAAAGAAAATAATGTCAAGAGCAAGAAAACAATTTTGAGTAAAATAATGCACAGTAGAATTTTATAATTGTTTTTTATAGTTTTTTTTGGTGTGATGGTTTTAGCTTCTTACCCAATATGGATTCTTTTAAAATAGCATCATTGAATCTTAACAAGGCGAGGGAGGCTGAAAAACGTTCTTTAATTTACCAAACATTGAACCAAAAAAGAATTGATGTAATTTATTTACAAGAAACTCATAGTGATCATGTAACTGAAGCAGACTGGGGTAGAGAGTGGAGGGGGGGGGGGTCATTTTAAGCCACGGCACCTCCCAGAGTGCAGGGGTGGGCTTTCTCTTCTCTAAAGCTTTCACCCCAAACTCTACAGAAGTTGAACACGTTATTCAGGGGAGGTGTCTTTTAGTCAAAGCAAAGTTTGATCATTTTAGCATAGTTTTTATTAATATTTATGCTCCCATCACCAATGCAGAGAAAAAGCGTTTTTTGAACAAATTGGGGAAAGGTTGGGTGATTGTGGGCCTGAGGATTTATAGGTGGGGATTTTAATTGTACTGAAAACTATTTTTTAGATCGTAATCATGCAGAGCCGCACCCAGCGGCCAAACATGCTCTGAGGCAGCTGGTCTCATCTCATGGCCTGGTGGATGTATGGAGGAGGATGCATGCAGGCTCCAGCCAGTACACGTGGTCCCACATTAAGGAAAACAGAATCTCTTTAGCTCGTCTTGATCGTTTTTATTGTTTTAAACACCATTTTAACGTGTTTAAAACCTGTCAGATTTTACCGGTGGCTTTTACAGATCACTTGCTGCTTTTAGGTAGTGTTTTTATCAGAAACATTTTACCTAGAAGCGCTTACTGGCATTTTACCTCAGCTTTAACTTATGATCAGGGTTTTAGCAAGATTTTAAGTTATTTTTTGACTGGTTTTAGACAAAGAAAGTCTGGTTTGAGACAGTGGTGGGACCATGGAAAAGTTCAAATAAAACTGCTGAGTCAGCAGCACACTCTCAATGTTACTCACAACATTACCAGATCTATAAGAGATCTGGAGATGAATATTGTGGAATTAGAACAACTTTGTGAATCCACAGGAAATCGAGAGCACGTTGAAGCTCTCAAATCTAAAAGGCTAGTTTTAGCAAACCTGCTGGAAAATAAAGTCCAAGGCACATTAGTCAGGTCCCGGATCCAGAACATCACGGAGATGGATGCTCCCTCTAGCTTCTTCTTCAGCTTGGAGAGGAAGCACGGGCAGAGGAAGCAGATCCACCCTTTGCTGTCAGACACACGGCAGCAACTGAGTGAAGCAGGGCAGATCAGGAGGAGGGCTGTGGAGTTTTACCGTTCTCTATTCCACAGCGAATACAAAGAGAACGAGGAACTGTTTAGGGAGTCCTGCAATGAACTACCCCAGGTCTCTGAGGAGAGCAATACTAAGCTGGAGCGCCCGCTGGGGCTTCAGGAGCTCCACACAGCCCTCCTCAGCATGCAGGGCCAGAGGTCCCCGGGAATTGATGGACTCATGGTCGAATTCTACAAGGCCTACTGGGACCTTCTGGCACAAGACCTGCTAGACGTCTATAATGAAAGTCTGCACACTGGTTCACTCCCCTTGTCCTGCAGCAGGGCGGTCGTCACCCTGCTGCCAAAAAAAGGGGAACCTCCAGGACATCAAGAACTGACGCCCTGTGTCCCTCCTCTGCACTGACTACAAGATCCTCTCCAAGGTTCTGGCCACTCGGCTGGGAAGGAGCAGGTCATCCACCGGGACCAGACCTATTGCGTCCCCGGCAGGTCCATGGTAGATAACATCTACCTAATTCGGGATGTTTTGGAGGTCTCTGGTTCACTGGGTTTGAATACGGCCTCGATCGCACTAGATCAAGAAAAGGCATTTGACCGTGTTGAACACGGCTTCCTCTGGAAAACCATGAGGGGGTTTGGGTTCAGCCATGGTCTCAATGCCAAGATCCAGGTGCTGTACAGTGACATTGAGAGCGTGCTGAAGTTCAACGGTAGCCTGTGTGCTCCTTTTAGGGTGTGTAGAGGCGTTTGACAGGGCTGCGCTCTCTCGGGGATGCTCTACACACTCTCCTTGGAACCTCTCCTTCAGAAACTACGTTTGTGTGTTTATGGTCTGGTTTTACCTGGTTTTAGGAGCAATATGGTTATATCTGCCTACGCTGACGATGTTGTTGTTTTTATAAAAGATCAGCATGATGTCACTGTTTTAACCAAGATCACAGAAAAGTTTTCTGCATTGTCTGCTGCGAGGGTGAACTGGGGAAAGAGCAAAGCCTTGGCCGTCGGCGAGTGGTCTGCTGAGCTCCCAGTTCTCCCTCGAGGTCTTTTATGGAAGAAAGATGGTTTTAAATATCTTGGTATGTTTTTAGGCAGTAAAGATATTGTAAGAACTGGGAAGACATTGAACAAAAAATTAAAAACAAGTTCCAAAATGGAAGTGGTTGCACTCCCAAATGTCCTATAGGGGCAGGGTGCTGGTTTCAAACAATCTTATTGCATCACAGCTGTGGCACAAGTTGTCAGTTTTAGACCCACCATCTGGTTTACTTGTAAAAATACAATCAGAGGTGGTCAACTTTTTTTGGAACGGTCGACTTTGGGTGCCACCATCTATTTTGTTTTTACCAAGAGAGGAGTGGGGCCAGGGCCTTGTCCACCTGGCCAGTAGAACAGCAACGTTTCGTTTACAGTTTATTCAGAAGTTCCTAACAGGATCCCCTGTATGAAACTATATGTAACTACATGCAAACATCTCTGCTTTTTCCTTGTTTGTTATAGCTTCACACTCATTATCTTTAATTATAGGTAAAGAAAAATCCCTCTCTAATCATTCCCCAGATCTCATTTACTTTAACTTCTGTTCCGATTGTACTACAAAAACTTCTCCAATAATTCTTTTTTGATCATTTAACTACTCTCTTAACTGTAGACTGTGCTTTTTTGTATAATATTAAATTATCAAATGAATGATTTAATTTTAACCTTTTAAATGCTTTATTCCTAACTTCAATAGCTTCTTCTTTTTCTTTAATCCAGTAGATTTGCCAATGGCCTTTTCTGCAGATTCACATATTATATTTGTAATCATTTAATTTAATTCTTCAATATTCTTTCTTGAATTTGGCATAATCTCCATAAGTTTGTCACTTGCTATCTTCTTATACTTTGCCCAATTAGCTTCCCTGATTCTCCATTTAGGATACCAATTTTCTTCAACTACTACTTTAAAATTTTTCAATTTAACCAGAATAGGATAATGATCACTTCCAAGTGTTACGGACTGGTTTCTGGACCCAGATTCAAGCCACACAGGACAGTGACGTTTAAAGAATTTATTGCAAAGCAGGAAGTAGTCACGGTTTCTCTCTACGCCAAGGTTCTCGTCTGGTCTGACGAACTCCTGGGGCAAAGACAACAGGTTAGCGCACAGTAGTGGCTCACAAGAAGCAACGTGGGTTACTGGAGCACTAACCTGAAGTCGGGGTAGCAGAGCCAGGAACGACTACTGGGGAGCAGGAGAGCTGGGCGGAAGCCGAAGTCCGCTTGCTTGTGAGGCGGCGGGGTTCATAAGGGGCTTTTCAGAGACGATTGTCCAGTGACGGTCCAGGGTCCGAGATCAGGAAGGCAGAAATCCAGAAAGGGTTCCGACAGGGAAATCCAGAGGCTTTATCCAGGTCCGGTCCGAGTTCAGTAGCTAATGGTCAGCAGGGTAAAGGCAAGCTCAGTAATCACAGACGAGCGGGGTTCAGGCAACAGGCAGGCAGTCCAGGGTGAGCAGGCTGAAAAATCCAGAGATTAATCATGAATTCCGGCTGGCAGGCAAAAACAGACCAAGGGACAGGCAGGTTTGAAAATAGAGGGCTGGCACGGGTCGGATCGAATAAACAGGTAGGCAGAACAGAACGTTGGAAGGCTCGCACGGAATAGCTTGAGACAATCTAGCACTGGCAGCTAGTCTGTGCGGGGTATACATGGAGAAGAGAGCAGGTGAATCCAGTGATGACTAATTGCAGAGAGGGAGGGGTAGAGCAGGTGTGTAGAAACGAGGATCAGGACAGCGCCAGTGCATAGATTGTCACAGAGCCCCCCTCTCGAGGGCGGATCCCAGATGCCCTAGGTTGGTTGGGATGAGTCCTGTGGAAATCCCTGATGAGGGATTTGTCCAAAACGAGGCGGGAGGGAACCCACTGGTGTTCCTCTGGCCCGTAGCCCTCCCAGTCAATCAGATACTGGGTGCCTCGACCCCATCTCCGAGACCTTAGAATGCGCCTCACAGTATATGCGGGCGACCCGTCGACAAGTCGGGTGGGTGGTGGGGGTTTGGGGGCGGGAGCCAGACTAGAGGTCCTGACAGGCTTGATTCTGGAGACATGGAAGGTGGGATGGACCTTCATAGAAGCAGGCAGGCGGAGACGGACCGCCACCGGGTTCACCACCTTCAGGACAGGGAAAGGCCCGATGAACTGCGGTGCGAGCTTTCTGCTCTCCACCTTAAGGGGAAGGTCCTTGGTGGAGAGCCAAACTCTATCCCCCGGCTGGTAACGAGGAGCTGGGGTCCACCGACGATTGGCGGCCAGAGCCTGCATTTGAGAGGAAGTGAGAAGGGCCTTCCAAGCTCTTCTCCATGCTCGCTGGCACCTGAGAGCTGACAAACGGGCGGAAGTAACCCTGGACTCCCTCTCTTCGATGGAAAAGACAGGCTGCTGGAACCCATAAACCACATAGAAGGGAGAGAGCCCTGTAGAGCTGGAAGGAACGGAGTTCATTGCATACTCCACCCAGGGCAGATTCAGAGCCCACTTAGACGGGTCAGAATCACAGATAATGCGGAGCTTAGCCTCGACCTCCTGATTTAACCTCTCAGTCTGCCCGTCGGTTTGAGGGTGGAAACCCGAGGAGAGATTCACAGAAATCCCCAACAAGGACCAGAACTCTTGTCAATAACGGGCAACAAACTGGGGACCCCGGTCTGAGACTATGTCGGCCGGTAGGCCATGAAGACGGAAAACCTCCTTAGCCAGGATGAACCCCATCTCCTTTGCTGAGGGGAGTTTGGGAAGGGGAACCAAGTGGACCATCTTAGAAAAACGATCCACTATGGTGAGGATGACTGAATTACCCTCTGACACAGGCAGGCCTGTAACAAAGTCCATTGACAAACTGGACCACAGCCGGGGGGGGTACTGGCAAGGGGCGTAACAAGCCGGAGGGAGGTCGACGGGAAACCTTTGCCTGACAGCACTGAGCACAGGCGGAAACAAACTCCCTGACATCTTTGGTTAGTGTGGGCCACCAGAACTGAGGGTGAGCTAGGTTAAGGGTCTTGGTGATGCCAGGGTGGCAGTATAGGCGAGAGCTATGACATAACTCGAGGACCTTGCTTCTTAGAGAGTCTGGAACAAAAAGTCTGTTCTCGGGGCAGGCCTCTGGAACGCTCACTCCCTTTAGGGAGCTCCTGATTTCTCTCTCCAGGTCGAGGCAGGTCGTGGCACATCTTACCGTGTCTGGAAGAATGTATTCAGATGCCTGCTCGGTACCCTCCTCATCAACCTCAAACATCCGGGACAGGGCGTCGGGCTTAGTATTCTTGGACCCGGGTCTGTAAGATAGGGAAAAATTAAAGTGGCTAAAGAAGAGGGCCCACCTTGCTTGTCGAGGGTTTAATCTTTTAGCTGTCTTCAGATATTCTAAATTCCTGTGATTTGTTCAGACAAGGAAAGGGAGCTTGGATCCCTCTAACCAATGTCTCCACTCTTCTAGAGCCAACTTAACTGCCAGGAGCTCTCGGTTGCCTACATCATAGTTCCGCTCTGCAGGTGACGACCTTCTGGAGAAAAAAGCGCATGGGTGCATCCGTCCATCCTTGGCCCTCTGACTGAGCACAGCTCCTACCCCTGAAGAAGAGGCATCCACTTCCACCACAAACTGTCTCTCTGGGTCGGGAGATACGAGGACTGGGGCTGAGATAAACAGAGCCTTGAGTTGCCTGAACGCCTCATCAGCCAAGTCACTCGATGCGAACCTCACTTTACTTGAGGTCAAGGCATGAAGGGGGGAGGCGATCTGACTGAAGTTACGGATGAATCGGCGGTAGAAATTTGCGAACCCCAGAAACCTCTGCAACTGCTTCCGGTCGGTCGGCTTGGGCCACTCACAGACCGATCGAACGTTTGCTGGGTCCACGGAGATCTGGCCTGGAGACAGCATAAACCCCAGAAATGAAAGGGAGGTAACATGAAAATCACACTTCTCTGCTTTTACGAACAATTGATTTTGGAGGAGGCGAAGCAGAACAGAACGAACATGCTGTCTGTGGGTCGAAAGATCTTGGGAATAAATGAGGATATCATCCAAATAAACAAAAACAAACTGCCCAACCATGTCCCTGAGAACCTCATTAATGAGGTTTTGAAAAACTGCCGGGGCATTGGTGAGACCAAAAGGCATAACTAAATACTCATAATGGCCTGTTGGGGTGTTGAAGGCGGTCTTCCACTCATCCCCCTCCCTTATCTGAACCAAATGGTAAGTGTTTCGTAAGTCCAATTTGGTAAAGATCTTGGCGTCCTGTATCTGGTCAAAGGCGGAGTTCATGAGGGGTATGGGATACCGGTTCTTGACCGAAATGTCATTAAGTCCCCGGTAATCGATGCAAGGGCGGAGGGAACCGTCTTTCTTTCCCACAAAGAAGAAACCTGCGCCTGCTGGAGAGGAAGATGGACGGATTATGCCTGCCCTCAGAGCATCACCAATGTATTTCTGCATGGCCTCTGATTCAGGAGTGGACAGAGAATAAAGGTGACCCCTAGGGGGAGTACTACCAGGTAGCAGGTCGATGCAGCAGTCATAAGGTCTGTGGGGCGGCAGACTCGTGGCTTTGGCTTTGTTAAAAACCTCTCTCAGATCATGGTACTCAGGGGGCACCTTCGATAGATCTGGGTAGTTCTCCATCTCAGTCTCAGGGGTAAGGGAAGGTTGGGCTGACCGTAGACAGGATGCTGAGCAGGAGGGGGCCCAACCAGTAACCTCCAGCCTTCGCCAGTCAATAAGAGGGTTATGTCTCCTGAGCCAGGTGACGCCCAAAACCACCGGGATCTGTGGAGAATCAATGATCATAAATGTGAGCATTTCTCTGTGATTACCTCCAATCAGAAGCTCCACAGGTTCCGTGACGAGTCGTGACTGGTTAAGTTCATGGCCATCCAGCGCGAGGACGCTATGAGGTGACGGGCCTGGAAGAAGATTTATGCCCAGCCTCCTGGCCAACCCTTCGTCCATAAATTCGGTATCCGCCCCCGAATCAACTAGGACAGAAACGTTGTGAGGCCTGGCAGAAACAGTTAAAATGGCAGGTAAGAGGAGATCAGAGGAGGCTGAGAGCTTTGTATGGCTCAGTAGAGATCTCCTCGGCTCTACTGAGCCTGCCCTTTTACCGAACAGGATCGAATCAGGTGACCCTTCCCCCCACAGTACAAGCAAAGGCCCTGCCGCTGTCTATGCAGGCGCTCCTCCTTAGTTAAGCTTGACCTGCCCAATTGCATGGGTTCTGGATCGGGCAAAATGGTTGCAGGAGAAACTGCTGGAGCTGGGGAGGATGGTAATGGACGAAACGAAGGGGCTGAACGACGCTCCCTACGCTGCTCCATGAGGCGAAAGTCAATTCTGGTTGCAAGATCCTCTAGTTCCTTCAGAGACTTAGGATAGTCCCGAGTCGCCAGCTCTTCCTTTATCTTTTCGTTTAAGCCCGTGATAAACACATCCATCAGGGCGTGCTCGTTCCAACTGCTCTCTGAAGATAGCAAATGAAAATCAACAATGTACTCAGAAACAGTTCTTTCTTCTTGTCTGAGGGACAAAAGGCCCCTGGTTGATTCTCAACAGGGCAAAACAGGACTAAAAACACGAACAAGTTCTCCAGAGAAGTCTTGGAATGAATAACAGATGTGAGAGTCATTCTGCCATTGAGAAGTTCCCCATAGTCTTGCTTTACCAGCCAACAAAGAAATAATATATGCAACCTTGGATCGATCTGTGGGGAAGGAAGAGGGCTGTAACTCAAAACATATTTCACATTGTGTGACAAAAGCTCTGCACTGATCGGGATTGCCTCTGAAAAACTCTGGTGGAGTGAGACGCGGCTCGGGGAGGGCTGACGTCACCGTGCGTCGTGGAGCAACAGGAGATGACGCAGGCGGAAGTGCCGTGTTTGGGGTTGCTTGCCCGCGGAGGTGAGATAGGATCTCCGCTACCCCGGCCTCGAGTTCGGAAATGGATTTTTCTACTCCTGCCCGCCACTGACCTTCTGACGATGGATCCATCTCTTATGGCTAGATTTTGCTGTTACAGACTGGTTTCTGAACCCAGATTCAAGCCACACAGGTCAGTGATGTTTAAAGAATTTATTGCAAAGCAGGAAGTAGTCACGGTTTCTCTCTACGCCAAGGTTCTCGTCTGGTCTGACGAACTCCTGGGGCAAAGACAACAGGTTAGCGCACAGTAGTGGCTCACAAGAAGCAATGTGGGTTACTGGAGCACTAACCTGAAGTTGGGGTAGCAGAGCCAGGAACGACTACTGGGGAGCAGGAGAGCTGGGCGGGAGCCGAAGTCCGCTTGCTTGTGAGGCGGTGGGGTTCGTAAGGGGCTTTTCAGAGACGATTTTCCAGTGACGGTCCAGGGTCCGAGATCAGGAAGGCAGAAATCCAGAAAGGGTTCCGACAGGGAAATCCAGAGGCTTCATCCAGGTCCGGTCCGAGTTCAGTAGCTAATGGTCAGCAGGGTAAAGGCAAGCTCAGTAATCACAGACGAGCGGGGTTTAGGCAACAGGCAGGCAGTCCAGGGTGAGCAGGCTGAAAAATCCAGAGATTAATCAGGAATTCCGGCTGGCAGGCAAAAACAGACCAAGGGACAGGCAGGTTCGAAAACAGAGGGCTGGCACGGGTCGGATCGAATAAACAGGTAGGCAGAACAGAACGCTGGAAGGCTCGCACGGAATAGCTTGAGACAATCTAGCACTGGCAGCTAGTCTGTGCGGGGTATATATGGAGAAGAGAGCAGGTGAATCCAGTGATGACTAATTGCAGAGAGGGAGGGGTAGAGCAGGTGTGTAGAAACAAGGATCAGGACAGCGCCAGTGCAGAGATTGTCACACCAAGGGGGTTATCAATAATTACTTCCCATTGACTAATTCCTGCTATCTAATCTGATACTATAGTAAGATCAATTGCAGATTCTGCTCCATGCCCTACATCAAATCTAGTACCTCTTCCATCATTTAGACAAGTTAAATTATAATCATCCATAAATTCCTCAATTATGTTTCCATTTTCATCATTCCTTTTACTTCCCCATAAGGTATTATGAGCATTAAAATCTCCACATAAAATATTCCTTATATTTTCCCTCACATAAATACTATCAAGTATTTCTCTACTTATTTTTTACAAGGGTTATAATAATTTATCATATTAAATTTTGATTTACTAATCCATACCTCAATCCCTATGACTTATATTTCTTCATTTATATCCAAAACTTTATAACTAATTCCCTGCTGAATTAGCAACACCTCCTCCTACATTTGGATTTCTATCTTTACGTATTGCTATATATCCATTAAGGATAAAATCTTACAAAATATATTTGTTTTAACATTCTGTCTTTCAATAAAATATTTAAACTCTTGGCCATTAGCAATTAAGCTTCTTGCAGTCCATTGTAATATGGATAAAACCATCAAATTTCACCATTACTGGACTGTTGACTTTCATTTATCCCTGTTGTTAAAACTGCACTGAAAGACAAGTCTTCCATCTCAAGGTATTTTTCTGCTGCTTTGATTATTATTTTAATTCGCTCTGTTCTGTCTGTGCTGAACAATTTATTACTGGCACAATAAATGCAGCAAATTTCTTTTTCCCCACAATCATTGTATTTCATAAGGTACTCTGGCTCTGCATTTGCTATGTTTTTTGAGATGGAGTGTGAGGTACAGAAACACTTTTAGCATTAACATTTAAATTACTTACCCTTTTAATTGCATCTGCATAGGTAACATTTTCTTTGACACGTATATTTTGTACCTGCACTGCTCTTTTATGAGCTTCACATACTTTAAATGCAGCACTTTGTTCCCCACCACAATTACAACACTTTAACTTAGTTCCTTCAGAACATTTCCCATACTCATGCTCCCCTCCACACTTGGCACACCTGGCCTTAACTCTGCAAGCAGCAGCAATATGTCCGAACCTCTGACATTTGTAACATCTGGTTGGTGGAGGAATGTATTGCCTAACTGTATAGATGACATACCCAATTATCTTTTTTTTCAGGTAATCTATCCTCTTCTAGTACTAATATAACTGATTTACTAGGACTTTTAACTCCTTCTCTTGTAACAAATGTTTCACTTTAATCACCCAAGCTCCTTTTACATTACCTTTAATCTCTTCCTCCGTCAGATCAGTTGATACTCCATATATTACTCCCATTACTTTTCCTCTTTCCTGCCATATTTGTGGCTTGATTGTTTTTCCCATCAACGTCTTGCATCTCATTAGTCCCCGCACCTGATCTCTATCTCTGCATAATACCAATAGATTACCATCTCTTAGCGTTTTTGACTTTTTTCACTTCACCTACTATTTTATATATTGCCTCACTTATTTTTAAAGGATTCTAAGCACATGGGTTCTGGAATCTAAGAATTACTTTCATTTCATTTATTTTATTTTCCTCTCTTTTTTCTTCATCAGATTCAAATCCTTTCCTTTTCTTATTTCCTCGACTCACTGTTTGCCAGTCTCCTGTTTTTCCACTTCTATTACAATAATCACTACTCCGTCCGTTCGTCCGTCTTCTTCCGCTTATCCGGGGTCGTGTCGCGGGGGTAGCAGCTTCAGTAGGGAGGCCCAGACGTCCCTCTCCCCAGCCACTTGGGCCAGCTCCTCAGGAGGAATCCCAAGGCGTTCCCAGGCCAGCCGGGAGACATAGTCCCTCCAGCATGTCCTGGGTCTTCCCCTGGGCCTCCTCCCGGTGGGACGTGCCCGGAACACCTCACCAGGGAGGCGTCCAGGAGGCATCCTGACCAGATGCCCGAGCCACCTCAACTGGCTCCTCTCGACGTGGAGGAGCAGCGGCTCTACTCTGAGTCCTCCCCGGATGACTGAGCTCCTCACCCTATCTCTAAGGGAGAGCCCAGACACACTACGGAGAAAACTCATTTCAGCCGCTTGTATCCGTGATCTCGTTCTTTCGGTCACGACCCAAAGCTCGTGACCATAGATGAGGGTAGGAACGTAGATCGACCGGTAAATCGAGAGCTTCGCCTTTTGGCACAGCTCTCTTCACCACAACGGATCGGTACAGCGCCCGCTTCACAGCAGACGCTGCACCAATCCGCCTGTCGATCTCCCGCTCCATCTTCCCCTCATTCGTGAATAAGACCCCAAGATACTTGAACTCCTCCACTAGGGGCAGGACATCCTCCCCAACCCGGAGAAGGCACTCTACCCTTTTCCGGTTCAAGACCATGGTCTCGGATTTGGAGGCACTGATTTTCATCCCGGCCGCTTCACACTCGGCTGCGAACCGCTCCAGTGAGAGCTGTAGATCACGTCCTGATGAAGCCAATAGGACCACGTCATCCGCGAATAGCAGAGACGCAATCCTAAGGCCACCAAAAAGGATCCCCTCAACACCTTGGCTGCGGCTAGAAATTCTGTCCATAAAAGTTATGAACAGAATCGGTGACAAAGGGCAACCTTGGCGGAATCCAACTCTCACCGGAAACGAGTCCGACTTACTGCCGGCAATGCGGACCAGACTCTGACACCGGTCGTACAGAGACCTGACAGCCCTTATTAAAGGGTCCGGTACTCCATACTCCCGGAGTACCCCCCACAGGATCCCTCGGGGGACACGGTCGAATGCCTTCTCCAGATCCACAAAGCACATGTAGACTGGTTGGGCAAACTCCCATGCCCCCTCCAGAATCCTGCTGAGGGTGTAGAGCTGGTCCAGTGTTCCACAGCTAGGACGAAAACCACACTGCTCTTCCTGAATTCGAGATTCGACTATCCGACGGACCCTCCTTTCCAGAACCCCTGAATAGACCTTACCAGGGAGGCTTAAGAGTGTGATCCCTCTGTAGTTGGAACACACCCTCCGGTCCCCCTTTTTAAATAGGGGAACCACCACCCCAGTCTGCCAATCCAGGGGAACTGCCCCCGATGTCCACGCAATGTTGCAGAGCCGCGTTAACCAACACAGCCCCACAACATCCAGAGCCTTAAGGTACTCCGGGCGAATCTCATCCACCCCTGGGGCCTTGCCACCGAGGAGCTTTTTAACAACCTCGGCAACCTCAGCACCAGAGATGGGAGAACCCGACCCAGAGTCATCAGGCTCTGCTTCCGCAATGGAAGACATGTTGGTGGGATTAAGGAGGTTTTCGAAGTATTCCGCCCACCGAAACACGATGTCCTGAGTCGAGGTCAGCAGCACACCACCCCCACTGTAAACAGTGTTGGTACTGCACTGCTTCCCCCCTCCTGAGACGCCGGATAGTGGACCAGAATCACTTCGAAGCCGTACGGAAGTCTTTCTCCATGGCCTCTCCGAACTCTTCCCACGCCCGAGTTTTTGCCTCGGCGACCAGCCGAGCCGCCTGCCGCTTCGACTGCCGGTACACATCAGCTGCTTCCGGAGTTCCACAGGCCAAAAAAGCCCGGTAGGACTCCTTCTTCAGCTTGACGGCTTCCCTCACCGCTGGTGTCCACCAGCGGGTTCGAGGGTTGCCGCCGCGACATGCACCGACAACCTTGCGGCCACAGCTCCGACTAGCCGCCTCAACAATAGAGGCGCGGAACATGGTCCATTCAGACTCAATGTCCCCCGCCTCCCTCGGGACGTGTTTAAAGTTCTCCCGGAGGTGGGAGTTAAAGCTCCGTCTAGCGGGGGACTCTGCCAGACGTTCCCAGCAAACCCTCACAATACGTTTGGGCCTGCCCGGTCGGACCGGCTTCCTCCCCCGCCATCGGAGCCAACTCACCACCAGGTAGTGGTCGGTGGAGAGCTCCGCCCCTCTCTTCACCCGAGTGTCCAAGACATACGGCCGCAGATCAGATGAAACGACAACAAAGTCGATCATTGAACTGCGACCTAGGGTGTCCTGGTGCCAAGAGCACATATGGAAACCCTTATGCTTGAACATGGTGTTTGTGATGGACAATCCATGACGAGCACAGAAGTCCAACAACAAAACACCACTCGAGTTCAGATCAGGTGGGCCATTCCTCCCAACCACGCCCCTCCAGGTCCCACTGTCATTGCCCACGTGAGCGTTGAAGTCCCCCAGCAAAACGAGGGAGTCCCCAGGAGGGGCACTCTCCAGTACCCCTTCCAAGGACTCCATAAAGGGTGGGTAATCTGAACTGCTGCTTGGTGCATAAGCGCAAACAACAGTCAGAACCCGTCCCCCCACACGAATGCGGAGGGAGGCCACCCTCTCGTTCACCGGGGAAAACCCCAACGTGTAGGCACCGAGATGGGGGGCAACAAGTATGCCCACCCCAGCTCGGCGCCTCTCACCATGGGCAACTCCAGAGTGGAAGAATGTCCAGCCCCTCTCAAGGAGACAGGTTCCAGAGCCAGAGCGGTGGGTCGAGGTGAGTCCGACTATCTCTAGTCGGAACCTCTCAACCTTGCGCACTAGCTCAGGCTCCTTCCCCACCAGAGAGGTGACATTCCACGTCCCAAGAGCCAGCTGCTGCAGCCGAGGATCGGAACGCCAAGGTCCCCGCCCTCTACTGCTACCCGTTGCACATTGCACCCGACCCCTTTGGCCCCTCCGACAGGTGGTGAGCCCATCGGAAGGGGGACCCATGTCGCCTCTTCGGGCTGAGCCCGGCCGGGCTCCATGGGCAAAAGCCCGGCCACCAGACGCTCGCCAACGTGCCCCACCTCCAGGCCTGGCTCCAGAGTGGGGCCCCGGTGACCCGCGTCCGGGCGAGGGAACACGAAATACAATAATCTTGCTCATCATAAGGGGCATTATTATTTAGTGTTTGTTTTTAATTTCCTTAAGCCCTAAAAACAATTTCCCCAGAGGAAAAATGAAGTATCTTGTATATATTCTGTAAAAAGTAATATCAGCCCTTAGTAGAATTAATTTACAAATTAGAAACACTGTCTATTTAGATTAAACTGTCCAGTCAAGTCAGAGGACTGTAGGAGTTTGTGAAGGAACAGTCAATGTCTCCAGATAAGATCCCTTCAAACAACTAAATGAGAAAAACCAAAAACATACATATAGGAATAGAGAGACATAGAGTCAAACAGCCAGACAGAGAAGACAACATTATTACTCCCCAGCTGATCAGACTTGGGTTGCACAGTGGAGCAGTTGTAACCCTGTTGCCTTGCAGCAAGAAGGTCCCAGATTCAACCTGAGGTCTTTCTGCATGGGGTTTGCATGTTCTACCTGTACATGCGTGTGTTCTCTCCAGGTACTCCAGCTTCCTCCCACAGTTCAAAAACATGACTGTTGACTGATTGTCCGGTTGACTGATTTTTCTAAATTGCCCTTTGATGTGAGTGCGTGCCTACATGGTTATTTGTCATGTTTCCCTCTCGCCTATTGACTGCTGAAATAGACAGCAGTTCCCCTGCTACCCTGAATGGATAAGCAGGTATAGAACATGGTTGGATTATCAGACTTACCTTTTTAGGACTCTTTTTTCTAAATTTAAAATAAAGAAGTAGCAGCAGCTATTTTGAATTCATGAGCTAACCATACAAAGTTCCTCTGGACTTTTGTGAGAATAATTAAGATTAAAGAAACAAGTGAGAAAGCAATGTCCAATATGAATGCATACTGCAGGTGCCACATGGTTCAGTTAGTAAAGCAGCAACAGCATAAGCGGAGGTCACAATTCTCAACACAGCTGTCTCAGGTTTGATTCCGGGTCCAGAGCCAATTACTGCTATTAATGACTAATGGCACAAGTGCAACCAAAACCTTTAAAAAAATAATATTGAATATAATTTGCACATTTAAATGATGGGAAGCTGTTTTATTAGACCAGCAAAATGTTCCAAACAAGCTGAAGAGCTTAATATCGGCCCTCTAACAGAAAGAAACACCATATGTATGGATTTGACATGCATTTATTAATAAGCATTAATGCAGTGTCAAAAAGTGAGCCTTCATCTTCCACAAACACTGCAGTTGCACAGTTGAAAATTACATAATTAAAACATATAAAACATTTTCAGTTGTCTGATAAATTCCAACATATTAAAATGTTTCTGTGGGTGTTGTGTAATTCCAGTCTATCCAGATGACACCAAAGCTGGCCTATCTGGCAGTGTGAAAAGAGCAGGCGGCTAGAATCATTTATCAGGAATCTGTCTGTCACCACATAATTACTCCCATCCATTTAGTTTGTCTTTATCATTACTGGGGAAGTAACAATAACCTCATGCTCTTCCTAAGGTGGTTATGAAACATCTTAATGTTCCCTGCATTATGTATAATATACCCAAATGGTTCCTAAACTAACCACAAGGCCTTTGCTTGCAACACACAAGATTGTCTTCTCTGAGTCCAAAGGCTTGCTATAGACATTGCAAGAAGTATGCAACAATAATCCAAACAAGCTTGTGATTTTAACAGTAAAATTAATAATATGAAAGTATTTCTTATTTTATGTGAAGGAAAGCAGACTAAAAATAGTCCTTGTAGATGCACATTAAAATAGCAAATTACAATGTTTAGATGGTTTACTTTTATTATGCACTATGGTGGTGTTTTCCCCAAAGAGACTCAAGTGGTGCTACTTCTTATTTTCCATAATTTCTTTGTTTTATCATTGTTAGAAGCATGGTGCTAGCGCAGAACAAACTCTTAGTGTGGCTGAAAGAAAGAACTGCTTTTTTCAAAAGGAGAACATTTTCATGGACAGCCAAAAAACCAATCCGAATGTTGCGAGCATGACAGAAACTCCTAAAAGTAGAGTGGACCATTTTTCGGGAAATGTAGGTAAGAAACGCCCAACTCCCTTTTTGAATAACTGCACTTGCACAAGACGACCTTACCTGCTCTTTCGCTCCTCAGGGGATCACATGAAAGAATCTCCCAAATCCACTCTGGCCTTTTTTCTTTCTACTGAGGCCTTCCTCTACTTCTCATAAACTTGTAAGACAGTTTGTAAGCTTGTAAGACATTCTTAAAATATACGGTGAGAGCAGCAGAGCTGCAATGAACGACTAACACCAAAGCTAATTGGATACATAAACACTTGAAGTGCGCATTCGCAGCCAGCAAGTGGAAACTATCAAGGAGCATGCACACACACCGGCGTTATGATTGGAATGTGAGAGGACCAATAGATAAGGGACTCTCCCCACAACTCAAAGCTGAAAAAGAACGACTGCTATACCTTTAAATTAGCTTTTCTTTAGATCTGCCAGTTATGAAAAAAAAAAAACACAATAAACACGACTTTAGGAATACATAGTCAGATTAGCTCTGGAATGACACTGTGAATGCTGATTGTTTGGAATAACACTGATCCTTGTTTAGGGCTGCAACAACAAATCAATAAAATCGACAAAAATTAAAAGCGTTGGTAACTTATTTCGTTATCGTTTCGTTGTGTCATCCGATTAATGCGTCACTCGCCATGTCGCGCAGCTGTTCACCTCACATGCGGGCGGTCATTAATGCTAGCTGACTTGCTGCAGAGCGATGTAAACGCTGTGAGGTGGAGTGGAGGCGACATTTTGAAATACCATTTTTTTGTAGTAAATTCGACAAATGACGACACAGAGAAAAGGGCTTGAACCAAATTCTCAAAAGATAGGGAGCACATTGCGCTTCACAAAACCAAAAAATAAGTAACATGCAAGATTTGACATTGCACAAGAGCACCGCAGTGACAAAGGATCTAAAATAACATGGAGTCATTAATGAATGTGAAGAGAGCTAAACAGCAGGGTAAGTCATTACAATATTTTACATTTGTTTTGTGTCAAAGTGAGGAAACCCTGATAGCGCTTGGCTCGGGGCTGTGAGCGGAGTCCTGCGCGGCCGAAGTCGTGCTTCATGGTGCCACGTTAACATCAATCTGCCTGGTAGCTCGTCTAATGCAGGTGTTGGCTGGTTAATGACAGGAGCTTGTTTACGCGCGCCACTTTCCCTGATGTGATTAAAAATTGTCCGAATTAAAAGAAAATAAAGCATTTCGAATACACTTCGAATGGGCTGAAAATTAAACAAGTTTTAATTTGCTGACAAAGTCTGAGTGAAGGTACTGTATGGAAGAGAGGAGCAGGGCTCTAAACTAACTTAACAAGAATCTTCACTGTTGTTATGTAACCATAATGAAATCTTAGTGAGACACTCACAATGATGAGCCCCAAATTAAAACAGTTACAAAAAAACAAAATATAAACATCCCTTAAGGACACCCTCAAAAATTGTAAAACCCTCAGAAGAAATGAAAAGTATTAACTGTCTAACTAAATGTAGCATGTAGTATTTACATAAAATGGAGCTTGTGCTGAAATGGTCTGAAATGGGCAGGTAGATTATTTGATTGTCAGAAGTGGTGTTTTTGCTCTGGTTGCATTGTTATGGCCAATTATTTCCCTAGATGCACTAGTTAAAGGGTGAGGTTCAACCAAATGGCATTGACACCCCAGTTTTAAAGCTTCACTTTGTCATGATTTAGGGTTTTGTTTGCTTTGTTTTGGACTAGTGGATTCGTTTCCACTCTCCTCAGCAAACAGCCCCTGTCACCTCCCTGTCCACACTTCTTCTTCTTCTTTTGTTGAATAGCGGTTGGCAAACAACTTTTGGTGCATTACCACCACCAACTGAAATGGAGTGTGGATCAGGATGACCTAACTGTCCACACTTTAGTCTCCAGTCAGCCCAGTCATCTGCCCAAACCTGCTGTCACTAATTAGTTCCAACTCTGCTCACCTGTTCACCTGCCTTCATATACCTGCCTCACTGGCCCACTTGCTGCCAGATCGTCATAGCATTTCATTTCACAGCACTTCACATCGCCTCACTTGTGCCCTGCTGCTGTTTTTTTTTTTTTTTTTTTTTTTTTTAGTTTGTCTAGCAGTTGTAGGCTAAAAATAATGAACAGCAACTTTGACAAATCCTTTTAATTGGATTACCGAAATCCAAGTTTGCTGATGAAGATGCTGCCTAGCCTGGAAAGGCTTTTCTTGGCCGAATCTTCCAAGTTGTTTGAACCTTCATCATTGACCATCATAGACAAGATGAACCCCTCCTCTAAGTCATCAATAAACTTTGCAAGGCGAAGACTCTCCTTCTTATCACGGTATGTGTCGAACCTGCAACAGAAGATTGTTGAAACAGACTAATGAGATAATGCTAATAAGAGGATCGGCTGTATTACTGCAATCAGTGAGACTTTCATCTGTCAAATGATCAAATAAAATCAAAGTAAATATTCATAAAAGGCTATGTGTATATACTAATGTACGGTTTCTCCTGGTTGGTTGGATGGGTATATTTACAACTGCAACATCAATTTACCTCATTCTATGTACACGCAGATGCTTTGCTCTTACTTCAGATAAGAACTGAGTAAAGCAAAATACACTACAGTTTTAACAGAATATGTAGTTGCAAACTCATAACTGCAAAATATTATGCATAAAATACTGGTAATAACATAACAAATATTGGTGTTATTTTTGACCAAAACATGTCATTTAAATCCCATATTAGAATAGAATGGGAGGCAGATCCTTTAGCTATCAGGCTCCTCTCCTGTGGAACCAACTCCCAGTTTTGGTCTGTGAGGCTGACACCCTGTCTACTTTTAAGACTTCCCTTTTTGACAAAGCTTCTAGTTAGAGTGGCTCATGTTGCCCTGAGCTACCTCTAAAGTTATGCTGCTGGGGGACATCAGGGCCTATTTTTCTCACTGTACTGATTTCTACTGTTCTCCAGTCTACTGTTCTCTAGTTTTGCATTGCATTACATTGAAATGACTTGTCATTTCAGCTTTTAACTTTTTGCTCTCTCTCTTTTTTTTCTTCATGGTAGGTACACCTGGTCTGGCGTTCTGTTAGCTGTGACATCATCCAGGTAAGACAAATCACCCGCTATTACCATGTAATGTAGAACAGATTACTGGATCAATGTGTGCTTCTCTGCTCTGTCTTCTCTAACCCACAGTCGGTCAAGGCAGATGACCGTTCATACCGAGCTAGGTTCTGCTGGAGGTTTTTTCCTTCCCGTTAAAGGGGAGTTTTCCTTTCCACTGTTGCTTCATGCTTGCTCAGTATGAGGGATTGCTGCAAAGCCATGGACAATGCAGACGACTCTACGTTGTCTGCATCGTCTGTGGCTCTACGCTTCTTCGGGAGGAGTGAATGCTGCTTGTCAAGACTTGATGCAATCTACTGTGTTTCATTAGATAGGAAATTTTTTGAACGATCATTATAACCTGATCCAATCTGTATAATGTGATTAAATTTGACTTTGGAAAGTGCCTTGAGATGACATATTTCATGAATTGGAGCTATATAAATAACATTGAATACAGCTCCCTGAAAGAGGGAAACAATGTAAAACCCGTAGAATGGGATGCCACACCTTCACGTGTTCTGGCTGTTGGCTGGCAGTGATTTAACAGTAAAACAATTGAAATGTAAACAATGCAGGAGAAAGAGACAGTGTGCAATCACAGTGTACAGGTGAGTATTTTTAAAAACCATTTGTATAAATGATTTGTGCAAGAATGCATTTTAGAAACTGAGAGTTCGGCAGCATTTGAAATGCTAGATAAGGATGCAATGATGCAAATGTGCAAAAATGCGAATGTGGTACAGAGTCCAGTTTATAGCTTCAGCAGTTCAACAGTCTGATGGCAATAAAGTCCCTTAAATGAAAGTTGCGCCAACTCAGCGAGTGCCGCCATTTTGGGTCTAAACTTGCCACAGGCAGGCGCTTTAACACTGTTATGTTATGCGCGTTTCGCACCTTCTAATACCCTTCAGGCAGGTGTTCTGAATAAAACATAACTGAGTGTTGATGATCACCTACTAGACATCCAGAAAAGCTGATATTACATTTTAATAAGACTTGAGAGAGACATTTTTAAGTGAACTGTATACTTCTCTTTTCCTGTCTTGAAGTCCAGAATTGATCCCATAGGACAAAAATCAGACACACATTATGCTACAGCACAATGAAATAAAGCAAGAAGTCCAGAAGAAAATTTCACATAAAAAAATCCGACGGTCAATGAAAATCAAACATGCTTGAAATTCAGTCGGCCGTCGTGAGGTTTTTGTGAGCGCATCCTGCTGTTCAAGCAGAGCTACGAGGGAGCGCCCTCCCCTCCTCTCCGTCCCCGCCAGGGGAGGGAGGGGAGCAGGCACCCCAAAGCGACCTTCGCCCAGCCCAGGACCCGCAGGGCCCGGATGTCGGCTCGCGGGGCGGGGGGAGGGCAAGCGCTCCGGTCCGCGCGACGCGCTGGCCGCCTGTTTCGGCACGCCTCCGCTCGCGGGGCAGGCCGGGCGACCTGCCGTGCCGCGCGGCCGCCGGTGCAGTGCGTGAGCTGGGCTCGACCCCCTGCTCTGGGTCCCTGTTACCCACCGTCGCTCGCCTGCCTCTGCCACCACAGCGAGCGGTCCCAGAGGGGGCACAACGTAGAGAATGAGCAGTCCGGTCGCGTCTGAGCGTCGCGCCGCACAGATCGTGAGCGGTGAACTTTTTAAACCCCGCGGTTCCGTCGTACAGTTTGAGATGTATATAAGTACCACCACTGAAAAACTTGTACAGTGTATGCCCGGCTTAGCGGTTGGGGACTGGCGGGGAGAGACAAGCTTTGCGCGTTTTTTTTTTTTTTTTTAATATATATTGTCGAGGCGGCCGCCAAACTTAGCGCTGCGGGAAACCCTGACTTCAGAAAAAAAAAGCCCACATACCTCACACAAGCGAGAGTTTGTTGTAGGTCTCCAAGTTTTGTTCGTCTCTTGGTCCAAGCGACTGACTCGGTTGATCCACAATAAACGCCGCTCTTCATCGCTTGGAAAACGGAACATCCGCGTCCCTTTATCAGTGCTGTTGCTGCAGCCGTGGGCACAACACCCTGGCATGGTGGCTTATTTTCGAAATAAAGAAATACTCGAAATAATCAGAAAAAATAAAATAAAAATAAAAGAAATCGGTCGCTCGCAGTGTTGTAAACGCGCTGAGCTTAGCTGAGCCTAGACCCAAAATGGCCGCATGAGATCACGTGACCCGAAAAAAATGGAACGCCCATGACGCAACTTTCATTTAAGGGACTTTAATGGCAACAGGGAAAAAGCTTTTGCAGAACCTGGTGGACCTGCAGCGGATGCTGCAGAACCTCTTCCCAGAGGGCAGCAGGGAGAACACTCCATGGTGGGGGTGTGAGGGGTCTCTGATGATGTTATGGGCTCGGGACACACAGCGCTGAGATTAAATGTCCTTAATGGAGGGAAGAAGAGCCCTGATGATCCCTTCTGCTGTCCTCACCACTCTCCTCACATTCTTCCAATCGGAGGCACTGCAGCCTCCACACCACACAGAGAGACAGAGGGTCAGAATGCTCTCTATGATGCTTCTGTAGAAAGTTGTGGGGATGGGCGGGGGCAGGTGGGCTCTCCTCATCCTCCGCAGGAAGTACAGTCGCTTCTGTGCCCTCTTCACCAGTGACGTGGTGTTCACAGACCAGGTGAGGTTGTCTGATGTGCACCCCCAGGAACTTGGTGCTGCTGACCACCTCCACAGCTGAGCTGTTGATGAGCAGTGGAGCGTGGTGAGGCCGGTTCTTCCTGAAGAAGACAATGATCTCCTTCATCTTCTCCACGTTCGGGATCAGGCTGTTGTGTCTGCACCAGCACACCAGTTGCTCCACCTTCTCTCTGCAGTGCTGGTTGTTGTCGTCTCTGATCAGGCCCACCGCCGTTGTGTCGTCTGCAAACTTCACGATGTGATTGGTGGTGAACCTGGGGATGCAGTCATGTGTCATCAGAGTGAACAGCAGGGGGCTCAGGACGCAGCCCTGAGGGAAGCCCGTGCTGAGTGTGATGACATCAGAGGTGTTCTGTCCGACCCGGACTGACTGAGGTCTGTTGGTGAGTCTAGCAGCCAGTTGCGAAGGGGTGTGCTGAGGCCGAGATGTTCCAGTTTTCCCACCAGGTGCTGTGGGATGATTGTGTTAAACGCTGAACTGAAATCCAGGAACAGCATCCGCACGTGCGTGTTCTTCTCCTCTAGGTGTGTCAGGCTCAGATGAAGAGCAGAGGAGATGGCGTCCTCAGTGGAGTGGTTCCGTCGGTAGGCAAACTGGAACGGGTCTAGTGTTGGGGGGAGACTGGAGACGATGTGTTCTTTTCCCAACCTTTCAAAGCACTTTATCATGATGGGAGTCAGTGCAACAGGCCGGTAGTCATTGAAACAGGTGACTTGAGGTTTCTTTGGCACCGGAATGATGGAGGCAGACTTGAAGCATGCTGGCACTGTGGCTTGCTCCAGGAAGGTGTTAAAAAATGTCTGTGAGAACACCAGCCAGCTGACCTGCACACTCCTTGAGCACCCGCCCAGGTATGTTGTCGGGACATGGGGCCTTCCACGGGTTGACCCTCCTTAGAGTCTTCCACACGTCGGCTGTGTCAAGGCAGAGCACCTCCTCTTCATGATGGGGGACAGCTGTCACTGCTGGAGTGCTGTTTAGTGCCTTAAACCTCCCAAAGAAGTTGTTTAGTCCGTTAAGAAAGTCAGCATCAACTTTGGCCAACGGGGGAGGGCCTGTTGTATTCTGTTATTGCCCGTATGCCTTTCCACATGCTCCTGGTGTTGCTTGCGTCATGGAAAAACTCCTGGATTTTCTAACTGTGGTTCTGCTTCGCTAGCCCGATGGCACGGTTCAAGTTGACGCTTGCTGTCCTCAGTGCCTCCTTGTCACCAGACTTGAAGGCTGAGTTCCTTGCTTTTAGCGCTTGACGGACCTCCACAGTAATCCAGGGTCGTTGTTTGGCTCGGGTGATGGTCTTGGTGGTGCTGACATCCTCAATGCATTTGTTGATGTAGGCTGACACAGTCATGGCCTACTCATCAATGTCGATCTTGTCCTCATAAGTTGCTGCAGCTTTGAACATGTTCTAGTCAGAGCACTCAAACAAGTCCTGGAGCGCCTCTATTTCTCCCTCAGTCCACACCCTCACCTGCCTCACTGTAGGTTTAGCTCTGATCAGCAGAGGCCTGTATGCAGGAAATAGCATCACAGAGATGTGGTCTGAAGAGCCCAGGTGGGGGTGAGGGGCTGCTCTGAATGCGCCTTTTATGTTTGTGTAAACTAAGTCTAGAGTGTTCTCTCCCCGAGTTGCAAAATCCACATGTTGGTAGAAATGAGGGAGAACAGTTTTCATATTTGCCTGGTTAAAATCCCCAGCAATGATGAAAACCCCCTCTGTGTGTGCAGATTGCAGCTCAGAGATGGTCCGATAGAGAACACTCATAGCCTCTTTTTTGTTTGCACTGGGAGGCACGTAAACCGCTGTGATGATAACAACAGTAAACTCTCTAGACAAGTAAAACGGTCTGCAGCTAACAATTAGGGTCTCAATGTCCGGAGAGCAAAAACTTGTGACTATTCTAGCCTTTTTACACCAGTTGTTATTGATGTAAACGCAAAGTCCCCCTCGAGCCCAGGTGAATAGTTGTACCATGTTCCACTCCTTCAAGGAACAGTAATTATAGTATTTACATTAGATTCCCTCCCATTCAATTCACATTTTATAACACATGTTTGGAATGTAAATACATGTTCCATAGAGCAGATGTCAAACTCAAGTTCTGCCAGAAAACTGGTGTGGCATTGTTTGAACTGACAGAACAGCATTACCCACAACAGGGAAATCACATCCAAATGATAAAACCTAACAAAAGTGTGTAGATATAACAAACAAGCACCCCATATGTCCTTAACTGAACAATCTATCTGAATAATGCCTTTTAACTAGCTCTGCCCTACCATAATATACTTTCACATCCTCATTTAACACAAAGACATCAACCAAAGCCAAAGGCTAGGGGTACGTACTCTTCAAAATAAATGCTGCATTTCGACGTAGAGTAATCCTTCACCAAGGCAAGGAACTGCCCACATCTCAGCAGTTGCCTTGTCCAAAGATGCCTTGTCCCTATTAAACCTCAGTTTTTCCCTTACATCCAGCAGAGAGATGCACTGTGCTGTGGTGTTAGTTTGTCATATCATTTTCATATAGTGTGGGAGTGGTGGCCTAGTGGTTAAAGAGCCAGGCATTTGCATCTTGGAGAGGACCCAAAGATTGGTGGTTCAAAACATGGTTTATCAGTCTGGTCCCTGAGCAAAACCCTTTACCGCAGATTGCTCCCAGAGCACCACTGTGTCAGCAGTACATTGCTCCCTAAGGGATGGGTTAAACGCAGAGACAAATTTCACCTCTGTGGGACTCAAAAAGGGAATTTTTAAGTTTACATTAGTCTGGAAGTGGCGCTGAAATGTTGAGAGGCACAAAAGAAAGCCCTCCTGGAAAGAGCAGTAACTCATGTAAACATTTCTACTGAAGATGAACTTAAGCCAGATCTGCTAAAAATGCTGGAGAGTGATGAGATTATACATAGTGGAGCAAAATGGAGTGCAGAGGTTACCCACAGAGTGAACAACATAGGTTTATATATACAGAAGCTTTCCATTTCATTCTTTTTTCAGGTTCTAGTTAAGTCTGGAATTTCTTTTGTTGCAAAAAAGAAAATCTGTGGCTTTGTTATGGTTTATCTTACATGCTAGTTACTCTATGTTGTTGTTGTACATTATATTGGCCATCTGAGAATGAAAATAATCACACTGCAACTATATAAACACACACACACACACACACACACACACACACACACACACACACACACACACACACACACACATTCAAATTTCAAGTACTGTATTAACTTTTGAACTATTCACTGTGCTAGTGCTTTATTTTGAGATGTTACTGTTAAAAAATTCTGTGAATTATCCTATATTTTAAGCAGGCGAATAATTTGGGTTCTTGAGAAGGTACGGCTGATTTATTTGTTATGGTCTCTTGTCATTCACACACAACAATAAACCGTGAGAGCCGACTTGAGTTTTGAAACACAAAGCTTTGTCTTAAGCGGAAGACCAAACGTCTATCTACACAGCACAGTTCATAGACCAGTGTGATGCCTTCTCGAGCGTCAGAAAGCTATGGTGCACTCAGGAGCATGGGATATTTCAAACTTACAAGGAAAGCGGCATAAAACAGAATAGAACCTAACTCAAACAGTAATGTATTTATCCAGAAATAGCGTGGGCTTTCTTACAATACTGAATGCTCTATAATTGTATTTCTGATATTTTTTGATTATGCACATCTGTTAGCTTTTTATTCTAAAAAATCTATAATATTACATATAATATTACAGCAGCAAATTATCAAAGTTTTTCAGGGGATGCATTTTGTGTTCGTCTCTAGAATCCTCGCCGATGATATATCGTGTGTGTGATAAGTGCAAGTGAAATTAAACTGAGAGGAGATTTCGAAAGAGCTATATGACTGAAATAAATTCAACATGTAAATTAAATTTCAAATTCAAACCCTGTATTTTTATCATAAAAATTTGACTTTGTTCGTGAAGAAATGTTTTGATCGTTTTTAGGACAGAACTGTGAATAATAATAATAAGATGAATAGACTTCACCTTATCTGATCTGTTTTATGTGGTGCTAGTACTTCAAATTAAACTAATTTTATGCAAATGTAGATTACCATACCTTGTTAAAACATGATAACATCATGTGAAAAAATTATGTTTTAAGAATAATAATAAAAAACAAAGGTTGTTTTTGAAAAATTTATCATTCACATTTTTTGCCTTTTATTCAATTTGAAACATGCACTCTGACTTTATAGTTTAAATAATCACCTGTCTTGAAAGCTTCCAAAATACATCAGGGAGACTCTATTTTTCAAAATTCTCCCCTCCGGGGCTCGGGCACCGGCATAAGTGCACCCTCCTACCTGATAGTGTGTGGCCTGCTACTGTAAAAAAGTTTGACTGCCCTGTTGCAGCTCCTTTGCGAACGATTACTGTGTTGTTGCAGTAATACAGCAGCCTTGATAACTGACATAATCAAGGCTGTCATATATCGGTGCCACCCAACCCCCTGACCAGCACCAGCAGGCAATGCAGGTGAAGTGTCTTGCCCAAGGACACAACGACTGAGACAGTCGGAGCGGGGATTCGAAACAACTATAACTATTTAAAAAATAATAATATAAATCTGTCCAGGAAGCACCATGCCTCTCTCCCATAGACTGATGGAGACAGGCAGCAGCCCCCGCCATCCTGCATAGATAAGCGGGTAGAGAAAAATGTGTTACGCCAGTTCAGGACGTGACAGCCTGCATTAGTTCGGGACGTGACAGCCTGCATTAGTTCGGGACATGACAGACTGCATTTCACATGATGCAACTCCCATCATGCAAAACGGCCCAAAATGGCCACCGCTCCTAACGACGGATGACAGATAACGTTACTATGGCAAAAGTTTTATAAGCGATGGACGTGCTGTGCTCATTCTTGTTACTTGGCGCCCAGCCAGCCTGGGAAGACACCACAGATGTTTCACTCCGTGGGTTTCCACCCCACGCTCCACGTGCTCCAACTTCTCGCTGGACCGAGATTTACCGAAGCAACTCCATCCCTGCACTGCTGATTCAGGTGGTCGACTCTAAAAAGTACTTTTCCTAACCCACTTCGATCGAAGACTGAGAGCTGTTTATCTCCCGGTGATCGTAAAGGGACCACGCTTTGGTTTTGGCCAAACAAAACACCCGAAGAGCCCAGAGACTCCGGGGATTTCCCCGCATCTCCTGCTGCCTGACGGACCTGCGTTCGCCGAAGCGCTCCAGGACGCCCGCGGATCTGGAGCTGGGACTTCCCCTGAGACAACACAAGTAAACGGGATTTTTCCCTTTTATTTATACTTTCACCCATAAGGTGAAACATTTCGTGCCTGGGCAGTATTATTAGGATTTAGTTTAATGCTTGTTTAATCCAAGACGGAGTTGTTTTAACCGCTGAACATTTTCTGTTGTATGTGCATGCATTTTGAAAGTGATTTTGGCTGTGTTGATTTGCGGTTCTTATAAGTGGCTCTGCCGAGAGCTGATTTTTCCATCTTTTCCCCGTTCTCTTTTTCTTGTCTTTATCAGTTATATCTCTTTGTGAACCTGGGTTCGCGCCCTTCTCTTGAATCTCTTATTCAGGCTGCCTCTTTAATTAAGGTGCCACCCCACATCAGCGTAAGCGTTGATTACGTCATTAAGACCTCCCCCTTTAAGTATCGCGCAAGGTGATGCTTAAAGGGTCACGGGTCGTCATAGTCAGGACAGCTGACAGCTTTGCTAGGGCCCGGGACAACGCAGTCTTTTTGGGCCCCCCCACTACACCTGCCGCCACCACACACACACACACACACACACACACACACACACACACACACACACACACACACCAAAAAAAAGTCAGCTTAACTGTATACTTCATGCCCTGGGAATCTCTGTATTTTATACTGGATATTTTTAACCCATCTATTGAATTTAGTGCACTAGTTGATCTTTTATTCATAAGAGAACAGCAAGCACTGCAGCCAAAACATGGCCTTTTTTGACCTGCTGTATATTAGCCAGTCCCTAAGCTTGATGTATCATGAAACTGTTGACCTTTTGGGTTTTCTGATTTTTATTTTATAATAATAATAATAATAATAATGTTCAGTGTTTTTCCCTATTCCACCTCTTAAATCTTTCAATCCTTATGTAATTTTGTCTGTGTTGTGTGCACCTGCCTTTTGCTTTAATCCTATAATTTTCCCCGTCGTGGGATAAATAAAGGATTAGCTAATGTTATCTTATCTTAAATAACACTTTTTAATAGGAAATATGTGCTGGGTTCTTTCAAGGTCTTAATTACATTTTCTGTGTGGGTTCCAGTAACATATGAAAGATAATATCTACTTTAAAAGTTAATATCAACTGCTGCTCCTATCTTCCTGGATGTTCTCTGGAGGACTGAAACGCCTCAGTCAGTGACGTCAGTCTGTGGGTCTGTCGGGGCAATGAGAGAAGATTCGTCTCCTCTCTCCGTTTGTTGCTCGACGTTTTCTTGCTCATGTTTTTTCACGTGCTTAGATAAATTTGTTGTGTTTCCACTGAAATTAACCTGCTTTTTACAAAACATACAGCTTGATTTCATTTACGTTAATAAAATAAAGCCAAACGGCGCTACTTTCCCTGTTCATGTTTTTTCGCTGCTGCGGTCTCTCTCAGCAGCGCAATTGTTTGTGTTGAGTTTGTGTGAGAGCAGAGTGGGCGGGCCAAGCTGAGCCTGCATGCTGATTGGCTGGCGCCGCTGAGCCATGTAGGAGAGGGGAGGGGGAGCAGCAGAGTGTCAGTCAGCGTGCATGCTGACGGACACTGACCATTTTAGTGGTGAGTCAGAGTAACAATTTTGGGCCCCCCTTTGTCCTGGGCCCAGGACAACTGACCCGTTTGTCCTTCCCTGTCGGCGGGCGGGGTCATAGTCGCCATCTTGGGGAGGTGTAACTCACTAAGCTGTAGCTAACTTAGTGGAAAACATTGAGAGTCCATCTGGATTCTCAAAGCTGTTTGTCTTTTAATGCTGCTGCGTCAGTGCCGACGTCTTGAATGTAATGTTTAAACAACTGAGTGAACTAAGATTTGCTACCTCTTATTTTAATCCATTTTGACTTTTATTTTCACATATATCTTGCATGTTTGGTTTAGTAGTGAGTATAGGTTCCATGTTGTTGAATCAGAGAATTACTGTAACAGGGATATGCTTTTGGTTCAATAAAAGCAACAACTTGTGGAATAGTAATTGTTTGTGTTCATTCCAATTCACAGTTGCATGGTCTTTCAGAATATAGAGTTACCACTTTTCGTGTTAACATCTGACATAAAACAGAGACATTATCATTGGATTGGTGATAAAGGAGTAATAGTAAACTCCAATTGCAGTTATAATTTGAGTTATCGACGCTGCCGGATAGATTTCATCTGCCAGGAACCGATCAGATCAGGCCTCCTGTTCCAGATAAATGAGTCCATAACAGCGAATTAATAAATGCATCAGTGTTATAAATTATTACAAGCTTACCGCTGGTATCACCACATTTTGTTATAGCTACTATTTGAGTTTGAATTACCTATTATCAAAATTATAATACCAAATTATAATTAATATTAATAATATTTAAACAGCTTCTGGCATATAATTAAATTGGCGTCCCTGTGTGGGCGAAATCTATCTTATTGGTGTTTCTTTAGACTAGATGAATGACCAGCAACTTTTGAATTGAATAAACACAATCCATATTCCAGCACATTTTGATTGCAGCACCTTGCCAAAAGGGCTATTCAATCATAATAGATTAAGGAAACATTCCAACTAAATATATTTGTGTTTGTGGGTGTTTAAAGTGGTTAATCTTTGGTTTGAATATTGATTTCTAAACCTGGAGTTAGTTATACTGAAATGACTAGAACATACAGCACCATCTAGCGTCTGCTTCTGTGTGCAATAATTTGCTGTGAAAAGAGAGACCTTGCCTACATCTGGTGGACGTTGTGTGTCATTGCAGCATAATTGTTTGGTGAGGGACACAATCCCATCGGCTGGACATTTTGTGTAATTACAGCAGTCTCCCCAAGGTGAAGGGCACCCTGCCTCTATCTGGTGGCCAGAATAGGTAGTTGCAGTCATGGTTAAAAACTCAGGCGAAAACACTTGGTTTGCCTGAGGTATATTTGAAAGTCAATTCCTTAAAAACTTTCTTTATGGTTATTTCTTTTAATAATTTTATTTTCCCAACGTTTTATAATTTTTTTATTTCTTTCAAATTTCCTTTTTTAATTATTATTATTATTATTATTATTATTATTATTATTATTATTATTATTATTATTATTATTATCCATCCATCCATTTTCTGACCTACTTAATCCCTCATGGGGTCGCGGGGGTTGCTGGTGCCTATCTCCAGCGTTCAACGGGCAAGAGGCGGGGTACACCCTGGACAGGTTGCCAGTCTGTCGCAGGGCAACACAGAGACAGACAGGACAAACAACCATTCACACACACACACACACACACACTTATTATTATTATTATTATTATTATATTTTCCCCCTTCTGCTTATCACAAGTGATTAAAATTGAGCTGTGGTTTTGAAACTAAGATTGTAATCTAGTGGTTTTCACTGTCATTCTTAGTCACTTCTGAATTTCCAAAAAAACTCTTTGCTATTTTCCACATGTGTAAAGCACCTATTTTTACATAACTTACATCACAAACAAAGCCACAACATTATCACTTAGTTACTGGCCGAAAGGTTAGTGGTCCATGTCACTCACAGTTAATATTCAGAAAGTAAACAAGCATATTAAACGTTCCTAAACATAGGAGTTGTAAGTCACAGGGTTGATTTTCCCCTGCGCAGCTGGATTAAACACACGTATTTGAACACTTACTGCAGTAAAGTGTCAGTCATAGTGCGTGTTGCTGTTAACAGTTAAGTCAAACTACTCAACAGGTTAGCAGTTGTTGTTTAGCGCTGAGCTAAACTACAGTGTTTTTGTTGTGTATTGCCAAGCTACAGTTGTTGTGTTGCTATCCATAGCTGTGACAAAGAATGGATAGCAAAAGTTCTTTTATGGAGATAAATTCCTGCCAAAAGGTTGCACACAAAAAAAGTTTTTCACACAAATAAAACTTGTTTTGCACACAAAAAGATATGTTTCACACAAAAAAAATGTTTTGCAAACTGTTCGCCAACCTTGCACTAAAAATATCATTTATAAGTTTTCCTTGAGTACAAAATGGTCTGTGCTCATACAAAACGGTCTGTGCTCGCACAAAACAGCCTCTGCTTTGGTACGAAACAATCCCACTACCGCTGCGGTAAATTTGTGCCAAAAGTCACGTGATGCATTGAGTTGTTGTTGTTCAGACTTCCCGACAGCAGGGGGCGCACCCGAAAGAACACTGCATGAAAAGTGTGATTTTCGTCATTATGCGGCACTGTAGATTGTCGTGGAAGTTCAGGTTAACGGCTGTTCACGGTAATTTGCAGGCAACACCGAAAACTGCCGTGAATTGTCAGAAATTGACGTGGGCCTTGCTTGGCAGTGGTCCCCCCATCACCCCCTCCTCCTAATTCTAGGGGAGGCTTTAACATGTAAATGAAAATGCTGTGAGCAATACAAATGCAAATCGGGGTTGCAGGGGGAGTTTACCCACGTCTCGCGTTCAACTCCCCTTCAACTCCCCTTCAACTCCTTGGACGCAATCTACAACTTTCAGTCAGTCCGCAGACTGATGAGAAGAAACTGCTGATTGCTATCAGTGGACTGTCTCATATGAGTCAGTTGGTATTGAAGCAATGCCAAGAGCGTGGAAATGTTCAAGTCAGAAGTTTTGGTTGGATCATTCATGATGAGGTGAGGGGGGCTCTGGCTGGGTGGCTCGTACGGGTCATGTTGGCCCGCCCTCTTTGGGGGGCCCGGTCCGGGGGGCGTCTGGTCCGGGGGCGGGGCCGGGGGTCGGGCACAAGCAGTCGTATAGTCGATTTGGGGTGACCCCCCCCCCCCCCTCTGGTCAGTGTTGGATGCGAGTGTTATGTGGGAATGTGTGTACAGCGTCTTTTTTTTTACTCTGTGTGTGGTGAGTGGGGCACAAAGCAGGGATGGTGTGAATGAGTTCTCCTTTTTTTTTTCTTTTTTTTTCCAGGTATGGGTGTGGTCCGCTCCCTCTCCCAAGAACATCTGAAGTCTCCGCTGGGTGCGGAGCCCATCCCCCCACGTCCTGCCCTCCTCCGCTGCGTTGGCAGGCGCCTTGGCCCTCTGGCGCATTGGTGGGCTTCGGGTTTGGGGCGGGTTCCCGGGCTTGCGCCGGCCCACTCCCGGCGGCTTCTTCACGGGGCCTGGCCCCCCGGGGGGCGGCCGGGGCCCCCGTCGTGGGGGCGGGGCGCCCCTGGGGCCTCTGGCCCCCAGGGCCCATGGCCGGGACCACTTCGCGGGGCTAGCTGCCGGCGGAGCCCACGGGCTCGTCCCCGCGGCTCTTGGGGACGTCGGCATTGTGGTGGCTGGGGGATTTCCTCGGGGTCGTCTCTACTCTTTCCTTGGGGGGGAGGGGTTGCAGATATCCTGTGTCGGCCCCTCCTGGTAGCCCTGCTTTAGGGGCCCCTTTGGGAGTCCGGGATTATGGGTCTCTTGACTCCTGCCTCTGTGCTCGGGGAAGGCGGGCCTTTGGTTCTCCACAACCACTATCAAGCTATTTCCTTCTGGATAATTTTCACCTAATCTAGTGCACTCTCACAAACTCCCACAGGTGCTGGGTCCCAGGTATTAAATGTTCACTTATATACAGTAATCTTATAATTTATTTATTTATTTATGTTCTTTCACTTTCTTTTTTCAAGTATCACATTACACATCTCAGCTTACATAATAATATATATGATTTAGCAATGGCATCTAGGTGTTATTTGATTGTATCTGTTGCTTTATGTCTGTTGGTTGTGCTGTTCTTTTTGCATCTCTCTTTCCAGGTGACGGAGCAGACGGAGAAGGTTTTATCATTCTCTCCCTTTTATCTCTTCTTTCTTTCACCTCTACTCTTTTTTTATTTTCTTTCTCTTTCACTTTTTGTTCTTCCTTTACTCTACCATTGTAATGTCCATATAATTTGTAATTCTCCCTGCAGCAATCACAATAAAGCTATTTACAAGCATAAATCAAGTAGAGCACTATGGCGACAGCTGCTCGCTCCACTTGTAAAAGCAAAATCTGTCGAGCTCTATCTGGCATTGAGACATCAATTCCTATTGCCACATTGCTAGACAGGACACTGAAAAAAATAAAATAATGAAGAAGCATGCTGGTGGCAACTGAATTCTGTGGTAGTCCAGAGACTATAGAGCATGTTATTGTACACTGTAATAGATATCAGGAAGAAAGACAAAGACTAGTCTTACAATTACAAGGAGAACAAATGAGGCTAAACTTAGAAGAAATTCTGCAAAAAAACACAGGGGAAATGAGTGTAAACTATGTAATTGGCTTCCTGAGGAATACAGGACTAATTAAAATAATTTAGTATGATCTTTTTGTTTGTTTTGTTTTGATTGGTTTGTTTCGTTATGTTTGTTTGTTTGTTTTATTTGTTTGCAATTACGAAAGGTTAGACTCCAGTACCACACTCCAGTCGAGTTGGTGGCGGTAATGCACCATTAAAGTTAGTTGCCAACCGCCACAAAAACCGAAAGAAGAAGAAGAAGTGAACCGTCTCGTCAGCTTAATAGTGCCGATATGAATGAGCGGTTCACTCAACTGCAGAATTCGGTAAACTCCAGGTTGCTGTCCATAGAGGACAAGTTGGCGGCTCTGCAGTCGAACAACTGTGTGGGAGAACTCCAACAAGAGAAGACGGGTGCACAATCCCAAGCTTGCGGTAAGAATGAGTTCGGTGACTGCTAGCTAAGCTAAAAGTAGCCTAGCCTAAAACCAAAGCTAAGATTAGCCTAGTAGCCTTGCAAAAGAACAAGCTTTATTAAAGTGTATTTTCATTTACAGGAAGCAGTATGCCGTCTTCACAACGCGGAGACAAATTGCAGGTGCTATGAACCGGAGCAAGGCGGTGACCTCCTATTTGCTATGAGCAATATCTGCAAGTCCACATTTACACGATGCTGATAAAGATGATATTGTGTGTAAGTGACTTGTTTTTACTGTTTCTCCTTCCTTGTTTAATGTTACTGTGACTTGCGTTTGATTTTTATTCATACCACTTTCATTTAATTGTTTTCCAGCCTAGCGGATGACGAGGTGGAACTCTGGAAGTCCGCCACCGTAGACCGCATGTCTGACGAAGAAGATGGCGTTGTTGGCGTGGTCTCTGGATGGATTGTACGGCCGCCGTGATTTCGTAGGCTGGTGTAGTGCGCAATTCTGTTCCCCCGTGAAAATCTGTTTCCCCCGTGTCGGGAGCGCGCTTTGCAGCCATTTTACCAGTGCTTCTAGTTGATTTCTCGGTAAAACAACTCCTATAATCATGTCGAGTTTAATTTAATTTCAGTTTAATCGGCAGCTGTTTACAAAATTGTAAAATAAAAATAAATAAACGAGGTCTTTCAGACATCTCCCGAAAACTTTGGGAAATAAAGAGCAAATGTTTCTAAATTCTCAAATTATGTGTGATAGTATGTAGTATACAAGAAATTTCCTTAATCCTGTAAACGGTCATATTTTACATTACATGTACTGGGAAGTCTACACTCTTGTGTTTTCAGGAAGTCTTAGGCGCGCTTGCGTTCTCGTGAATTGAGAAACAGCCATAATGTTTGTGTCCTGCTATCAGCCATCCCATCCTTCTCTTTCAGCAATGTAAAATCATAAATACACACTACGTGCTAGAATAGTGTTTGGTGGCTTACTTTTATTTGTTAGGTTAAAGTGACAAAAGTTGGAAAAAGACCGTTTATCTTGCCATTTAAAATAACACAAAACAGCGTAAGAAGACCTCGTTTATTTATTTTTATTTTACAATTTTGTACACAGCTGCCGATTAAACTGACTGTTACAACCTTGACATGATTATATGAGTTGTTTTACCGAGAAATCAATTAGAAATGCCGGGAAAACGGCTGCAAAGCGCGTTGCCGACACAGGGGAAACAGATTTTCATGGGGGAACAGAATTGTGCACAACACCTGATCTCTCTGAACTCTGTGTGAAGCTGCAGTCCCGGTTAGAGGCGACGCCGAAGTACAGAGCCACGCACAGTAGGCGTCTGCACAACGGACCTGCCTCGGAAAGAACGCCGCCAGCAGTTACCTACAACCCCGAGGAGGCACATGGATCCTCGCATTGTATATAGTTGTATATAGCGGTTTTGCTGCATTCATATGCTAATTAGGGCCATTAGTACAGCTGATCGCTCTCCACATACGTCATTGTCCGGTTCCAACAATTTGTGGCACTGACAAACGGCGACAAGCGCGGGTTGCAAATTGTCGTCAACTGCCAAAAATGAGGGAGATCTGCGGTCGTTTACGGGGACGAAAATCTCACTTTTCATGCAGTGGAAACTGAAACGCGCCGTTTTTTGGCTGAGGAAGAACGATGTGATATCACAGCTAACTGCATCAGCACCCCACAGGTAACTTTCCCGGTGAAAAAGTAATAGCTCACTATGCAGATAGATCATGTAAGATTTCAGTTAAAGGCCCTGCTATGTTACAGTAAGGGACCATGTTACTTTTTAGGGCAAATAACGTGAAAGCTAGCCTTAGGTTGAACGCCCTGCTAAAACAACTTTTGCTTTGTAATGTAACCCCTGTGGTTGGCTTCTCCCTTTACTGTGTTGTGTCAAATAAATAGTACTTGAGTGGATACCCAAATAAATGCATTGTTAACAGATTATAATGTGGTTTTTATGTTGTTTTCAAATGACTGACTATTGTTCTTATTGGTGTAAACCTAAATTGGTGTTTGGATTTGGTAATTTATCCTAAAACTGTCAAACCAATGCATGTATGCTTATGTGCAAAACGGATTGTTAAGGAATTTAAAATAATTACTACAAGTGGATATTGAATATATGAAAATTGGTAAGGAAATTAATTAACAATTGTGTTTTCTAACATAAATATGAATGTTACAAGTAAAGCATATAGCAGCAGATCTAGATTATATCTCGCTACCTTTCTAACTCCTTAATTTCTTCAAAGTAAAAATGAGGTCATCTGTGCCCAATTGCAAATGTGTTGTGCACTTAATAAAATTGGTTTGGCCATGGCAAAAATTGAATTGGCCACATGGGCAGATATTTTCTTGAAAAGTTTGTTTTCATTCTAGTGGTGATTTATTATTTTCTTTAAGAGGAGTATTATCTTTTACATAACCATAACATATATCTGTTTTCCAGCATCCACTGATGAGGTGAAGGCCATCAAAGTTCTGGGCTGGATGGAAGGCTCCTACATGAACTCTCACCATGGAAAGTAGCCCTGGTAGTCTACCAGGTTGACTTCCATCACAAGACTACCAAGACTTGAACAATTCAGGATTTGATGGAATCTTTAAACACGCGACAGAGGATTTGGGCTTGTTAAAAAATAACTTAATATGTAACCGTTTTAGTTCCCAGTATTAACTACTTTGATCAGTAACTGTTGCAGCATGTCCTTCATAGCTCTTAGTGGAGCCGTTTAGGCTGAATACAAAGTTTAGGAAAAAAAAGGCCAGATTTGAGATTGTTCTAAATTTCCTAACAGTCTTACATGCAGAAATTGTTTTTCATAGTCCTGTTTTCCATAGTTCATAGCCAGTTTTTTTTAATACAGCCCGTTTTATAGGTAATACATGGATTGTTTACTGGGAAAAACCTGAAGAATTTATGGAGTTCTTTCAGTCTTAATTTCAACAATAAAAGCAATCCTTGTGGAAAAGGTGTATTGACTTTGATTAATATTGGTAAGAATTGGAAATGAAGACTTTATCAAAGGGTATGTTTATTATGCAATGTGGAAAACAAAGGACTGTTTAATTGTCCCACAATGTTTGCATCCTCAGTTTTAGTAACAGCCCCATGTGCCCCTTTTTTTCCAATAACCTCAGCATTTTCAAAAGGTTTATACAGTACCTTACACATTTACTATCACAATCCCAGCAATTCTACATTTTTATAACTTAGTTATATTTTCCTGGCTAGATTTTATTACTTGAAAACCTTTTGCAACAATGATAACCACAGTAAGATTAAACTCGTAAAGTGTCATACTGGACAGTAGCAACATATATATCTGAGCCATGTGATTCAGAATATCCCAGTGCATCCATGGCTGCCCTCAGTGCTACCAGTTGTTTGGGGCTCAACACATTGCCAGTTTCAGAAATAGTGACCCCACAGTGTGGGTCTTTAAGTAGTCCACTGTTGTCCCAGTCAATATGAGGCAGGCAGAGTCCCTGCAAGAAAGATGGAGATATATAGAGAATATAAAAGAGGCCATGATTCTGTTGCTACAACATACTGAATATAATTTAATTCATGGAGCTAATGATTGGAAAAAAAAAAGACTCCAAAATCCATTAATTATTTTAATAATAAACACATTTCAAAGAAAACAGTTTCAATGCCACCTCTCTGATGTATTCAATGTTTTGTTGTATTGGAGTGATCAGATAAAAGATCAGATATATTCATTTCTGGTTTGAAATATATGCATTAATGTGAGAAACTGTATAGTAGCAAGCACAAAAAAATCCATCTTACCTCTGTGATTTCTGGTTCTACGACAGCATGCTGGATGCTTCCCATCTCCCATAACTGACTAAGTGTTAGATTCCCCTCAGTTCTGAGTGAATGGTCATCCCAGCAACTGCTGATGGTGTGAAAACTTGGTTGTAGTCTTAGGACAAATAAATAGTGACAACAGAAGTTATCTAACATGTTTGACAGGTCAAGCAAACTGTTGTCTTCTCCTGAGTGCAGCACATTGTTGTATATGCTAGCTCCTGCGCACCACACGTCTCTCCAAAGACGTTGAATTCTGAAAGGAGAGTTAAATCATGGTTTAAATACATTATTTTTAAAAAGTCCGTTTTACAGCATTTTTAGATCAGAGATAAAACTAAACAGTACCTTTAACTGAAATCTTACATGATCTATCAGTGAGCTATTACTTTTTCACCGGGAAAGTTTTGAAAGTTACCTGTCGGGTGCTGATGCTGTTAGCTGTGATATCACGTCTTTCCAAACCGGCGCATTTCAGTTTCTTTCGGGTGCGCCCCCTGCTGTCGGGAAGTCTGAACAACAACAACTCAATGGTTGTTGTTCTTTGTGACTTTTGGCACAAATTTACCGCAGCAGGGGTGGGATTGTTTCGTACTCGAGCAGAGGCTGTTTTGTGCGAGCAGAGGCTCTTTTGTGCGAGCACAGACCATTTTGTACTCGAGGAAAACTTAGAAATGATATTTTGAGTGCAAGGTTGGCGAACAGTTTGCAAAACAATTTTTTTTGTGTCACATATCTTTTTGTGTGCAAACCAAGTTTTATTTGTGTGCAAAACTTTTTTGTGTGCAACCTTTTGGCAGGAATTTATCTCCATATTCTACAGTCAAAGGAGCTGAAGACTCAGAGCCCTCTGTTGGAACAGAGGCCCAAGGTGTCTTTAGCTCATTACTTAAAATGATGCAGGAGGAACAAAGCCTTCTGAATCAGTTTGGCATAGAGGACTGTGAGCAAAGGATTTAGGAGTTGGTTGATGAGGTCCAGAGCAGGCCAAAGGATAGATTGGTAGCAGATGTCCTAGGTGAGTTTACTGCATTATACCACCGAAGGTTAAAGCTAGAAACCAATCTGCATAACAGAGAGCTTGAAAGGCGTATCTTAGCTGAGGAAAGAGTTTGGAAGCTAGAACAGGGAAGTTTTCAGGGCAGCTGTTATCTCAAGGAGGAGCGAGAGGAGGATCTCGCTAGCTTACAGACAGAAGGATCTGAGTGTGAGAACCCCAAAGGAAAGCGTGGGGGTCACACCTGGAAGACATTGGATGAATTGAGCCCTCAGGCATCTTCTGAACGAAGAGTAAATGAAGGAGTTCAGGACAGATGTAGCAGTGTGGTACAGAAGGAAGTGCCTAAACAACTTAGGGCGGGATTCGCATGATGTAAATCATGGAACAACACCTGCTTCCCACCTGCCCCCTGGCACTGTCTGCTATGATCTTTTTCCCGCACCAGGGCGACAGGAGCACCGTTCCTGGGACACAGGTGAACCCCACTTCTCTGAACTGCGTCCACAGATAAGAGTTCATGACAGGGAGGGAACCCCGGCGTCCCACGAACGGCCGCCGATGCCAGGTAGGTGGTCAGAACTGGAGCCCCCCTCCTATTGTGGTTACTGCATGTAGGAGTCGTCAGAGGAGGACTCAGATGGACCAGCCCCGATTCCTGAACAGGGTCTGCGGATGCATCAGCTTGAGTCCCTAGCCCGAGACATAGAGCGTTTTGATCCTAGCAATACAGAATCCACCATTGATGACTATTTCAGAGAGGTAGAGTGCTGTCTGCTAGACTTATATAATCCCTCTGCTCGGGAAAAGTTGAGGCTCATCTGGAAAACCACATCTAGAAGTGTCCATGTTTTCATAGAAACCCTTCCCCCAGCTACACATGACCATTATTCAGCCCTTTGTCAGGCTTTAAGGGAAGAATATTCTGTGTTCACAGACCCAGCCTCTGCGACTCTTGGAGCTTTTGCTATTCAGAAAAGAGAACCCAAGCACCAAAGGAGTATTACCGTCGCTTGTGAGCTGCTTATTTTCAGGGACAAAATGCTCCCGGCTTGGAGGAAGACCACACTTTCAAATCTTTGTTCCTCCACAACCTTCATGAAAGCGTGCAATATGAGGTTACCATGCATTGTAGAACCAAGAGACTTACCATGCAGGAAATCAGGAAATACGCGCAGGTTGCATGGGAAACACATGTCCGGGTCAACAAAGGAGCCGACAGTGATAACAGGGTTCTACAGATTCAGGCGGAACCAGAAAAGAGGTTAGGTTAGGTTTGGAGGGACAGGAGAAGCCTCCCTTCAAACCTAAAACTAGATTTGGGTCCAAGAAGCAACATGGTTTTGAGCCGCAGCAGAAGAAAGCTTCTCAGGATAGGAGAGGTTAGCATGACAGCATGGATAGGGAGAGGTTTCAAAAATGGCACAGGCTGGATCCAGCCCAATATGGTAAGCAAACAGAGATCGGAAAAGCCTAAAAGCACACATGACAACAAAGGCTGGAACCTGCGCATGGAAGAGTCAATGAGAAAGGAGATGGAGTAGACTTTTCGCAGGTTGCTAGCCGAAACAGTGCGTCAGATCGCGCCACAGCCGTCCCTGCCATCATCCAATCCTGCCGACCCTCCGGGGAAGCCAGGCCCAAAACCCCCGTCAGCATGACTAGACGTGGACAAGGCTCCCCCTCTAACAGAGTTTATCTGATTAAGTGGGGGGACCAACCGAAAAATCATCAACAACCTTTTAAAATCCCATCAGCAGGTGTTTAGAAAACCCATTTTCTAGGGTTTCTAGGCGAGCTCAACCATCGTGAATATGCGTGCCGCTTATACTGCTCGACAGTTATAGGAGGATGTGTAACTGCTAATGCTCTTTTAGACACAGGTTCCGAGATCAGTCTGATGTGCTCAGATTTGTTTAATGAGGTGACCAGAGCTATGGTGTCTCTTGGGAAACCGTTCCAGGTGGAGACCTGTAACGTGGGCATCACCAGCTACACTCAGGATCAGTCATGCATCACCAAACGGGTGTGGTTAGACATCACTTTGTGTGACATGACCCTAGTGCACCCATCTACATCTGAACGTTGGACACAGAACCTTTTCTTGTGGGTCAGGATCTGTTGAACAGGTTAGCTCCACTCATCGACTGCCATCATGATCATCTTTGGGCCCAAGTGAGGACCCCCAAGCCTCTTACTTCTGGAAGTGGACCGTCCGTCCTTATCCACCAGGGTACCTGCTCAGAAGAGCCCAAAGAACTCTTGACACAGCTTCTGCCTTCAACAGAGCCAATTTCTGAATCCTCTGACACACCACCGCTTCTTGGCGATCAGAGAATATCTCTCTTCAGCAACACATCTTTCCTTTGCTTGCTTAAACACTCTGGAGTTGAACCCTATAACCCCAGAGAGCCGAAGGTGTGCACATGGAAAACACATTCATGCCAGATGTGCTACTGGCTCTTTGGTTGGAAAAATCCATGATCAACAGAGATCTGTACAGCTTTTTGTGCCATGAAAAGCCCCATCTGGCTGACACAAAACAGAGCCGCTACTTGCTCTCAGCAGACTGGCCTCGCCGGCTTCTGAAAGCAACGGGGGTGTGCATACTTTATGCTGAATAACCGCTCAGCTTACCTTCTGGTGGAGAATCCAACCCACATGCCGATCCATGTTGTGGAGACTAAACCTCTTGGGGTGCTCATTGAAAGCTCCTTCCACAACTTTGAGCTAAGCATTCCCGTCATTGGAGACCTGCCCTTATCCTTGACCAGCAGACAGGACTCTCCAGACACCGTGTTTACTTTTCCTTCCAACATGATCTAAATCAGGCGACATGAAGCTCTGTCTGCTGGATCCCTTTGTGGTGCAACGCTTGAAGCTGAAGGAAACCTGTTGATTTATGCGATAGCAACCAATCCAACAGAACCAGCACCAAATCAACCAGAGAACCGGGACTCACCCACTGAGCCCTATCCTGGTTTCAAAACAGAAATTATGCAGCAGCTGGGAAAAGCTGATGCACTGACCACTGAAACAGAGAGAGAACAGCACTTAAAGAGCTGCTCCATGAGTTTCAGCCAATTCGATCCAAAGATTCCAACAATGGGGTACCGCGCGCGAGCTATTTTTAGAAACACAACGTCACGATGACGTCACATCACGTGGTACGCAGTGGGGCAAACTCCGGAAAGCCGCTGTTGTTTTGCTGTAACAGACGTGCGTTAGCCTAGGTTTTACTCGGTAAACGACTGCTTTTTCCAAATCTAAGACCATGGTTTTTAAACATTGTTGCTATGGAACGTGCAACAGCGACTCGAGTTACGCTGATCGGCCGCATATAAAGGATGTTTTCTTCAAGACTGCCAAGGAGAAATGTGTACGCTTGGAACACCGGGGCGGTCGGCCTACACAACAGTTCAACCCGGAAAAAGTTACCAAATTCAAGTACATATGTAGCAAGCATTTTGTCTGAGGAAAGGGCACAACCGAAGAACATCCTGACCCAATTCCAGCGACATCAAGGGAAGGTAAGAGTATTTTGGTGGCCGACATGTTAATAAAGTAGCGCCTGCTACCATGACAGCATATAGGCTATCATGGTAGCAGGCGCTAACATGATAGCCTGCTACCAGGCTTACTCAAAAACTTTTCAAATGAGACAAACATTAAACATATACCCATTCCTGGACGGTGATTGCAAACAACAACAACAAAAAAAAAAAAACGGCCGACGCTGCCATGATCGCCGCGCAGGAAAAAAAAAACAAAGCTTACCGTTCATCAACTCGGCCAGTTTTCCAGTCTTTTTAAACCCTCGACACTCAAGCCATCGTTTGAGCTGAACGTTGGTGTGTTCTTCGACAGTGCGACCAGTAATCCGTGTGCCTGGGATATCGTCTTGGGAAAGTTTAACGGCTGTAAAGTCGGTCATATCCGTTATCCGTGCGTTCTCTCCTGTATGCGTTCTCTCCTGTATGCCCTACCTAAGCGGCAAAAGGGGCGTTGCTCTTGAGACAGTGTTGTCACGTGCGCGGTACCGCATTGTGGGATCATATTGACACATGTCCATGACTCACCAGTAGGAGGACACAGAGGCTACAAAGCTAATTTCAAAACTCTCCAACAGGTGGCGCACTGGCCTTCAATGGCCCAGGACACCCAGGTATATGTACAGGGCTGCTTAACCTGCAGTCAGTTACAACCACTAGACCGAGCCCTGCTTCAGCGAAGGGGGGTTACATTTCCATGGTCACATTTGCAGATTGACAGGAGCGGTCCAGTCCCCAAATCGTCAAGAGGTAACAAATATCTTTTAACAATAACATGCAGCTTCACAGAATGGGTCGAATGTTTGCCGGCACAGAATGACACCGCTTTCACCACAGCAGTCCTGCTGCTAAATCACACTTTCAGCCGGTGGGGCCTTCCCCTGTCCATCGACTCAGACAGAGGAACACATTTCACATCAAACATTATGACCGCGCTTTTCGACATGTTGGGTGTGGAAGTTAAATTCCACATCCCCTACAACCCACAGTCATCAGGACAGGTAGAGCGAATGAACTGCACCATGGTCAGCATGTTAAATGAACATGTCAGCAGCCACGGCAGGGACTGGGACATAAAGCTTCCCCTGGTCCTAATGCTAATCCGCTCTACCTCACCATGCTCCACAGGGGTGACACTTTTTGAGATGATGACAGGGAGACAAATAACCCTGCATCTCATCTACCAGCCCGAATACGTCAGTTTGACAACCGCCTACACGGCACACCAGTACATCACAAATTTTAAAGACGATCTCCGAACGACTTTGCGTGGGCTCAAAAGAACCTAGAAGCCAGCATGCAAAGTCCAGAGTACAAATGGGTTCATGCGAACCACATTAAACCGTCCACCAAACTCTCTTCACAGGAAACGGAGCCTAACTCTGCCCCTGCCGAAGAGAAGTGCATGTTCAATCAGGACATTTTAAACAGACACTAATAAACAAATGTCCATACATAACTTCACGTCTATAATTTCACGCTCATCAATAACACCATGCATGCTTTGGAAACGCTCACAGAAGTGGTAAAGAATGACATGATGTAAAATCAGGTTGTTAGAGATTTAGTGCAGGACCTCACTCGAGAGGTTAGTTCATCCGTAAATAGCCTTGCTGAAGGACGGATTCCTCTGTACCCGGTACAAGTAGATTTGGTTGAAAAGATTCTCAAATCTGCCTCTAGTGAAACCCTGCAACCACCACAAACACACCTGGCGTACAGCCTAGGTAGTGCAATTCCAATATTTGTAAATCCTGACAACTGGAGATAGGATGGTAAATGGTAAATGGACTGAACTTATATAGCGCTTTTCCAGTCATGCTGACCACCCAAAGCGCTGTACACTATAGCCACATTCACCCAGTCGCTCTCACTAACGCGCACACATTTATACACCGAGATGCAGCTCGGTAGGCAACTTGGGGTTAAGTGCCTTGCCCAAGGGCACATCGACATGTGGCAAGGGGAAGCTGGAATCGAACCCATAACCTTCTGGTTGCCAGACGACTACTCAACTGGTTGCCAGACGACTACTCAACCAGACGACTACTCAACCTATCAAGCCACAGTCGGAAGGATTTATGCTAAACCTTCCCATCATTGAAAGAGCTAACGTGTATAGGCTTAAATCAGTATTACATGTCGGTTTTTGGCAAGGTGAGACCCACGTACACCTACAAACCCCATCAATGTTAGCATATAATGATGCTGACCCCAAACTTTATTTAGTCCCTAATTTGGATTTGTGTACCAAAACCAAGGACATCCACTGGGTATGTCGAAGCAATCCATTTTTAGAGACATTACCAATTACCTGCATGGTCTAAGGAATGAGTTCCCTGAACAAAACTGTCAGGCTAGAATGACCCTTAAAGATGCAGGTGTGGAAACCAAAATTGAACGGGTAGGTAACTGCTGGCTCGTTAGCACCCCAGAGGCAGAAGCCCTGTTATCTTACGAGCAGCATGACACAGTTACTAGACTAAAACTGCCCAACCAAACCATTTTCTGTTCCCCACCTCAAGGTGCTGTAGTCCACATTGGAAACATGGTTCTGCATCACCTTGACATTGACAAATATGACTCAGAGATTGAAATAATAGATGTCTTTAAGGGATACAATTTCAGCATTGATGTAGGCATTGAAAGACAACTTTTACTTGCAGGCACCCAGCTGATTAAATTCAGTCTCACTCCATCAGAGTTGAGCTTGGTCCCTCTACTTCGCTTCCCCGGAGCTACAGGGTCGACCGACACTCACATTATGACCATTATTGTGATTCTCCTTGTATTTGGATGAACCATCACCACCGCGATGGCGTATGCAGCATACAAGCAGATCAAACCAGGATTGCAAACCAAGATTGACACCCTCACCTGTCGCCCCCAGGTTTGTAGCACCAGCCCCTCAAAGGCCACAAGCTGATTAGACTACGAACCACTGTCTCTTTCCCTTCCCCTTTCTCCTCTCTTCTTTCCTTTATTCAAAGTTTCAAACCTGATGACCAATAAATGTATGGACAATGGTGATTATGAAGTTTTGCATTTCTTGTTTTTATTACATTATCGTTTTCCTTATTAGCCAATTGCAATGATTAGCTATAGCTTAGTTCTGCCCAGGCTAGGTCACTGACCCAGACACAATAAATGCTTTTTTCTTTTCTTCCTCTTGGATGATGAACTGAACTGCATGAATCCCAAAGGACTACTAGAAGGACTATTAGGTTGTTCCACTCATGCACAATGGATTTTCGTCACGCCAGAACAGACTTGGTTGTAGCTTTAAAGACTGTGACCAGCATCCCACTCTTCAAAGCTAAAGAGGGGTATGTTACGCCAGTTCAGGATGTAATAGCCTGCATTAGTTCGGGACGTGACAGACTGCATTTCCCATGATGTAACGGGGTCAAAATGGCCACCAACTCCCATCATGCAACACGGCCCAAAATGGCCGCCACCCCTAACGACGGATGACAGATAAAGTTACTATGGCAAAGGTTTTATAAGAGATGGACGCGCTGCGCTCATTCACTCTTACTTGGCGGCCTGCCAGACTGGGAAGACACCACAGCTGTTTCACTCCGTGGGTTTCCACCCTACGCACCACTTGCTCGAACTTCTCGCTGGACCGAGATTTACCGAAGCAACTCTATCCCTGCACTGCTGATGCAGGAGGTCGACTCTAAAAAGTACTTCCTAACCCACTTCGATCGAAGACTGAGAGCCGTTTATCTCCCGGTGGTCGTAAAGGGACCACGCTTTGGTTTTGGCCAAACAAAGCACCCGAAGAGCCCAGAGACTCCTGGGATTTCCCCCCTTCTCCTGCTGCCTGACGGACCTGCGTTCGCCAAAGTGCTCCTGGACGTCCGCGGATCTGGAGCTGGGACTTCCCCTGAGACAACACAAGTAAACAGGATTTTCCCCTTTTATTTATATTTTCACCCATAAGGTGAAACATTTCATGCCTGGGCAGTATTATTAGGATTTAGTTTAATGCTTGTTTACTCCAAGACGGAGTTGTTTTAACCGCTGAATATTTTCTGTTGTATGTGCATGCATTTTGAAAGTGATTTTGGCTGTGTTGATTTGCGATTCTTACAAGTGGCTCCGCTGAGAGCTGATTCTTTCCCCCGTTCTATTTTTCCTGTCCTTATCAGTTAAATCTCTTTGTGAACCTGGGTTCACGCCCTTCTCTTGAATCTCTAATTCAGGTTGCCTCTTTAATCAAGGTGCCACCCCACATCAGCGTAAGCGTTGATTACGTCATTAAGACCTCCCCCTTTACGTATCACGCAAGGTGATGCGTAAAGGGTCACGTGTCATCATAGTCACCATCTTGGGGAGGTGCAACTGGCTAAGCTGTAGCTAGCTTAGTGGAAAACATTGAGAGTCCAGCTGGACTCTCAAAGCTGTTTGTCTTTTAATGCTGCTGCGACAGTGCCGACGTCTTGAATGTAATGTTTAAACAACTGAGTGAACTAAGATTTGCTACCTCTTATTTCAATCCATTTTTTACTTTTATTTCCACATATATCTTGCATGTTTGGTTTAGTAGTGAGTATAGGTTCACAGTTCACAGTTGCATGGTCTTTCAGAATATAGAGTTACCACTTTTCGTGTTAACATCTGACATTAAAACAGAAACATTTTCATTGGATTGGTGATAAAGGAGTAACGGTAAACTCTAACTGCAGTTATAATTTGAGTTATCGACGCTGCTGGATAGATCTCATCTGCCAGGAACTGATCAGATCAGGCCTCCTGTTCCAGCATAAATACCTTTATTTATTTCAGACACACAAGTATATAATAAAGACAGTATATGTCCATATAACATAAATTAAAACAGTCTGAAAAAGGGTGTATTGGCAGAAGCAATAAGCTTATAATGGCTACCCTGCAAAGAGAATTTACATTGGACTAGAAAGCAAAAGAAAAAAAAGAAAAAAGATAAAAAGGCTACCGTTTATAATACATACCAACATATGATTTTAGGAAAAGTATTATTCTACAATAATAACATATTGTGGGGAAAAAAGGTAACGCACCCAGTATCTAAGCTCTTAACTGCATTCACATGATTCATAATTTTTTATCGTATTATTCTTAAATATGTTTTTAAACTTTTTTACTGTTGTACAGTCTTTTAGCTCCTGATCTAATTTTTTCCACACATCAACCCCAACAAAAGAAATACAATGTTGTTTTACATTTGTTCTTGCTTTTGGTTTTCTGAAATTTTAAATTTTATTTAATTTAATGTTTTTAAATGTACAAAATATTGGTTTGTATGCTCTCTATAATCTGCTTTATTTACAATTCGAATATCTCTCTTTTGAATTATGAACAAAGGGTTTAAATTAGTTTTATAGGTGTTTCCCCACACTTCAATACAGTACATCAGGTAAGGCAAAACTAATGAACAGTACAAGAGATATAATGTTTTTTGATTTAAAAGGCCTTTAAAGGCATACTATGCAACATTTTTCAGTTAATTAATGTGTTCCATACCGTTTTGGATGATTAAATTAGTCATTTCAGGTCAAACAAAGGTTTTCTCGGCCGCCCTGGTGGTCTGTGGGGAAAATACCGTACTTGCAATTGCAAGAGCCCTCGGCCCGCACCCACAGGCTCAGAAGTCTCGTGCAAGACCGCGAGAGTCGGTCTTGCTTTACCGCGAGAACTCCATGTGTTTTTGCCCTGCCATTCACTATATGCACGCTCAAAATGCAACAACGAAGAACCGCGTGTTAACGTCAAATAAACATGCAAGCATATCAAGTTTTTTTTATTATTATTTTATTTTTATTTTTTTTTTAATGTTGGCGAGGCGGTAACGCGAGTTTGAAGAGGTGGCCGTGGCCGCCGCGGCGGCAGATTCGCCAAGATAGCGCTGCGGGAAACCCTGATGTTCATACTTTCACTGTGTTAGTCATTGTTTGTACTTTAGGTTTTTCGACTTTTCGTTGCGTTTGGCTGTCTGCTAAGCTCAAAACAACCGTGCCTGGCTTGACGGAGAAACCAGAACAGCTGAGCATCTTTATGACAGTGCACTTTTACTTTCGCCCTCTGGGGGGAGCCTCGCTGGAAAATCAACCCCGATTGCATAGTATACCTTTAAATTTATATAACACTGCCAATGTTTTAAATAACTTTGATCTGATATAGTCAATATGTGGTTTCCAACTTAACTTATTTTGTATTGTTACCCCAACAAATTTTACACCACTTACTCTTTCGATATCTGTCATTTATTTTAAATTTTGTGTGCACATTAATAGCATGATTTGTGAATATTATAAATTTTGTTTTCTTTAGATTTAAGGTTAATTTGTTTGAATCAAACCAACATTTTAATATATTCAATTATTTTTCTATTGCCTCCAATAAGGTTTTTAAATCTTTACCAGAACTAAGGATATTAGTATCATCTGCAAATAGTATAAAATGTAATATTTTTGAGACTAAACATATATCATTAAAAGGCATACTATGCAACATTTTTCAGTTAATTAATGTGTTCTATACCGTTTTGGATGATTAAATGAGTCATTTCAGGTCGAACAAAGGTTTTCTCGGCCGCCCTGGTGGTCTGTGGGGGAAATACCGCACTTGCAATTGCAAGAGCCCTCGGCCCGCACACACAGGCTCAGAAGTCTCGTGCAAGACCGCGAGAGTCGTTGCGTTCGCCTGTCTGCTAAGCTCAAAACAACCGCGCCTGGCTTGACAGAGAAACCAGAACAGCTGAGCATCTTTACGACAGTGCACTTTTACTTTCGCCCAGTGGGGGGAGCCTCGCTGGAAAATCAACCCCGGTTGCATAGTATACCTTTAATATAAAGGATAAATAGTAAAGGACCCAACACTGACCCCTGCGGTAGACCAGTGGTCATTGTCAGCAGTTGCGAATCAGTATTTTTAATGTGGACATATTGTGATCTATTCTCCAAATAACTCTTAATCCAAGAAGGAGCCACACCCCTAATTCCATATCTAGAAAGTTTTGTTAAGCAATAATTCATGATTAACAGTATCAAAAGCTTTAGTTAGGTCTAAGAACACCACTACAGTGTATTGTTTATTATCAATGGCATCAGATATTCTTTCCACAAGATCAACAAGTGTCAGAGCCGTGGACCTATCAGGTCTTAACCCATATTGCTGTTCACAGAGAATGTTATGCTTTACAATAAAATTATATAATCTTTTATAGAACATTTTTTCCAATATTTTTGAAAATTGAGATAAAAGGGATATCGGCCTGTAATTAGAAAAATTGTGCTTGTCCCCAGCCTTATAAATAGGAATAACCTTAGCAATTTTCATCTTTTTTGGAAACTTGCCTAACTGCAAGGACTGGTTACAAATGTGTGCAAGTGGTTTGGCAATATACTCAATGATTTATTTTAACACTGACATATCTAATCCATTCCAGTCTTCTGATTTTTTACTTTAAGATTTTTTAACAATTGTAATAATTTCATTTTCAGTTTTACCCTGTAAAACTATAGTTTTATTTAAATGTATTATATTACCTACGATATCATTGTCATCACAATTAGAATTTATCCCCTCTGCCAAGTGTGGCCCAATATCAGCAAAGAATTTATTAAATTCATTTTACAATGTCACTTCTCTTTTGTTAAAAAGTAATTAGGAAAAATAGAACTGCTACCCTTTTTAATTATTTGATTTAGTACACGCTATGTTTTTTTAATATTTGGTTTATTTTCTTCCAGAATTTTGCTATAATAATTTCTTTTACTAGATCTCATAATGCTTATTAATTTATTTGTATAGACTTTATATGTTTGTTCTGCTTCCTAAGTTCTATTTTTCAAGAACTCTTTATACAACTTATTTTTCTTTGTACAAGCTTTTTGAATACCCTGGGTTAGCCATGGCTTTTCAGCATATTTATTTCTCTTTACCTTGTGGACTAGGGGAAAACTTTTCTCATACAGGGTGATAATAATATTTAAAAAATTATCGTATGCCATGTTTACATCTTCTATATAAACCTCATCCCAGCTTTGTTTAGTTAAATCAATTTTAAATATGTTTATTGCCTCTTGAATTTTTTTTCTCAAAACTATAATAGTTTTGCTTTTGGTGACTTTTGGAGGCTTTTGTACTATTGTAAAAACAGGTAAATGGTCAGATATGTCAGCAATCAGAAGTCCTAAACACTAAACACATCACTTTCAATAACAGTGAAAATATTGTCAATCAATGTTGCACTATTTCTTGTTATTTGAGTTGGTCGAGTGATTGATGGATACAATCCTAAACTTAACATGGAATTAATGAAATCTGTATTGGCATTTTGCCAATCTAACCTACAGATCTAACCCTAACCCATTTGGGGATTCAACAGATCAATGTTAAAATTTCCACATACAAAACACATTTTTTATTGATTATGCCATCATCAATTTCAGTTATTTTTTCCATGAACTTTTCAACACAGGATCCTGGTTTTCTGTATTTACAACTGATTACTATCTCAATTTCCACAGTAACACACTCCATAAGTGTATTAATACAAAATGACATGTTGTTCACCAATTTACTTGTAAGGTTTTGATTAATATACAACGCGACACCCCCACCTTTTTGACCGTTTCTACTTGTAAAGTACAAATTATATCCTTCAATTCATCATATTCAAACAGCTTCTGGCATAACACATGCATGGATGGAATAACATTATAACAATTATGAATATGATTTGTAGTGCTCTTTAAGTGTCTCAGATTGCCAACTAAAGCTAGTTTTTATTATGTAGTAATACATCATAATGTTACTGTTTCACCGTGTCCCGTCTACGGTGAAGCACCCTCGGTGGACCCAGTTCGTTTTACCCAGTCAGGCGACCCCCACTTACTTATTACCTTGAATGTAGGACGCATAAAACAGACAAGTATGCTTTTAGTTATATTTTATCTAGGTAAAGACAGAGAAATAGTTACAGTCACACCAGCGCTGATGGGCCCCTGATCGGCAGGAGGCCTCGAGTGCTCATCACACAAACATTATAAAGGGATCTCGGGACACACCCATACAAGGGCGGTACACATCCAAACTGTGACATCAGCAGGGAAGCTGTGTTAATAGGAAGGGTTATGAAAATGTTACTGTGAAACAATGTATGTGCCCTCCCTCTAAAAAAAATTAATAAATATAATGTATTAATAGGAGGAAGCAGATATATTCTTTTTTAGTTTAATTCCTTAGCAAAGAGTTCAGACTTAGAAACACATTTGTCCTCCCAGGCCTTCATTGCAAGCTAATTGTGACTACCCAATCATTTCTCCTGATGAAGACTCTGATGAAGATGTGAATGTAACTGGATGTAGCCTCACCTGTCACTATGCAGTACCTCTCCAGTATAGGGATCAATTACATGGAGAATGATACCTCTCTTCCCCCAGCTTCTGTGGAAGCGGTAGCTTCTTTTGGAACTGTTTTCGGGATGGAGGGTCTTGTTGAGGAAGGTCCAAGCCAGCTTCTTTTTACCAAAAATCTCTAGCATTCCACCGGTCCCCACACCAATGTATTTCCTCCCAAAGTAGCTGTGTTCGTCATCGCTGTCATCCAATCTATTAAGTGAATAGAATAGGTCATATATTAGTTGTATACCTATCACATATAACATTTATTTAATGAATGCAAAACTCTAGGTACACAGATCCAGCACAGAAATCACAAGTTTATGATCCAGTTAGAAAAGAAACAATGATAAATATGGATGTTTTATTGTTTGGCTCTAGCAGCAAGGAATGTGATCTTTCAGCCACAACTCAGTGAAATACATAACACTCCATTACTGATATTCTGGCTGGGTCCTCATAACAACCTCAAGCTCATCCATCTCATTTCTGAAAGAGCAGGGGTCTCATTCATAGAAGTTGTGTACGCACAAAACAGGCCGGATCTATAAAAAGCTAACTTGATTGGGAAATTTGTGGTTCCTTACGCAAACCCTGACCCATACATACACTCATTTTGTAGACAGAGGAAACTGGCAACACAGATGGTGAAGTGGGAAACTAAAGCCATGCTGTCTAAATATTCCTTTCAGACATTTAATTTTATTCCATTTCAAACGTTAATCACAGACCGACTTTATCATAAACATTCAAAACTGCAGTTTTATTTAGAATTGCATTGATGAGCCATAACTACATTTACGCTTTCTATGGTTCCTATTGTAGTTTTGAAAAGCCCAAACTGGCACTTTTCCCCTGCTCCAACACTATCTTCAAACAGCCACCTCTCATGACTGTCACACTCCCAACACCTCTTTCCGACACCCAACAAGCACCCACGATTTGTGAAGAGGATGTCCACCTGATCTTCCAGAAATAGAAGGTCAGGAAGGCTCCTGGCTCCGATAGTATGTCACCATCCTGCCTGATGGCCCCATCTTCATACAGATCTTCAACAGATAAGTGGAGCTATGTGAAGTTCCCTCCTGCACCATAAGCTCTATAATAATCCAGGTCAACAATAAAACCCCTCCATTTCTTGACTAAATAATTGTAGACCTGTCACCCTGACATCTCTAGAAATGAAGTGCTTTAATAGACTGATGTTGGCCCATCTGAAGGACATCACATGACCCTTGTTGGAACATCTTCAGTTTGCCTACAGGGTAAACAATTCAGTGGCTGATGCAGTCAACTTGGACCTGCATTAGATTCACCAACACCTCAAAGAACATATGCAAAGAACCTGTTCATGAAGTTCAACTTGGCGATTAACACATTCATCCCGGACACCCTCAGCACCAAACTCACCCAGCTCACTGTGCCAGCCTCCACCTGTCATCCATCCATCCATCCATCCATCCATCCATCCATCCATCCATCCATCCATCCATCCTCTTCCGCTTATCCGGAGCTGGGTCGCGGGGGTAGCAGCTTCAGTAGGGAGGCCCAGACGTATCCCAAGGGTATTCAGTAGGGTATTCAGACGTATTCAGTATGGTATCCCAAGGAGTTCCCAGGCCAGCCGGGAGACATAGTCCCTCCAGCGTGTCCTGGGTCTCCCTCTGGGTCTCCTCCAGGTGGAACGTGCCCGGAACACCTCACCAGGGAGGCGTTCAGGAGGCATCCTTACCAGATGCCCGAGCCACCTCTACTGGCTCCTCTCGACGTGGAGGAGCAGCGGCTCTACTTAGTCCCCCCTGGATGACTGAGCTCCGCACCCTATCTCTAAGGGAGAGCCCAGACACACTGCGAAGAAAACAAATTTTGGCCGGTTGTATCCGGGATCTCGTTCTTTCGGTCATGACCCAAAGCTCATGACCATAGATGAGGGTAGGAACGTAGATCGACCGGTTAATCGAGAACTTTGTATTTTGGCTCAGCTCTCTCTTCACCACAACGGACTGGTACAGCGCCCGCTTCACAGCAGACGCCACACCAATCCGCCTGTCGTTCTTCCGCTCCATCTTCCCCTCATTCGTGAACAAGACCCCAAGATCCTTAAACTCCTCCACTAGGGGTAGCACATCCTCCCCAACCTGAAGGAGGCACTCTATCCTTTTCCGGTTCAAGACCATGGTCTGGCTTTGGAGGCACTGATTCTCATCCCGGCCGCTTCGCACTAGGCTGTGAACCGCTGTAGTGGGAGCTGTAGATCACGCCCTGATGAAGCCAATAGGACCACGTCATCCGCGAATAGCAGAGACGCAATCCTAAGGCCACCAAAACGGATCCCCTCAACACCTTGGCTGTGCCTAGAAATTCTGTCCATAAAAGTTATGAACAGAATCGGTGACAAAGGGCAGCCTTGGCGGAGTCCAACTCTCACCGGAAACGAGTCCGACTTACTGCCGGCAATGCGAACCAGACTCTGACACTGGTTGTACAGAGACCTGACAGCCCTTATTAAAGGGCCCGGTACTCCATACTCCCGGAGTACCCCCCACAGGATCCCTCGGGGGACACGGTCGAATGCCTTCTCCAGATCCACAAAGCACATGTAGACTGGTTGGGCAAACTCCCATGCCCCCTCCAGAATCCTGCTGAGGGTATAGAGCTGGTCCAGTGTTCCACGGCCAGGAAGCACTCTATCCTTTTCCGGTTCAAGACCATGGTCTGGCTTTGGAGGCACTGATTCTCATCCCGGCCGCTTCGCACTAGGCTGTGAACCGCTGTAGTGGGAGCTGTAGATCACGCCCTGATGAAGCCAATAGGACCACGTCATCCGCAAATAGCAGAGACAGAATCCTAAGGCCACCAAAATGGATCCCCTCAACACCTTGGCTGCACCTAGAAATTCTGTCCATAAAAGTTATGAACAGAATTGGTGACAAAAGGCAACCTTGGCGGAGTCCAACTCCAGAAACGAGTCAGACTTACTGCCGGCTATACAGACCGGACTCTGACACCTGTCATACAGAGACCCGACAGCCCTTATTAAAGGGCCCGATACTCCATACTCCTGGAGTACCCCCCACAGGATCCCTCAAGGGATACGGTCAAATTCCTTCTCCAGATCCACAAAGCACATGTAGACTGGTTGGGCAAACTCCCATGACCCCTCCTGCTAAGGGTGTAGATCTGATCCAGTGCTCCACGGCCAGGACAAAAACCACACTGCTTATCCTGAAGCCGAGATTCAACTATCCGACGGACCCTCCTTTCCAGAACCCCGGAATAGACCTTACCAGGGAGGCTTAAGAGTGTGATTCCTCTGTAGTTGGAACGTACTTTCCGGCCCCCCTTTTTAAATAGGGGGACCACCACCCCACTCTGGCAATCCAGGGGAACTACCCAAGATGTCCACGCAATGCTGCAGAGCCGCGTTAACCGACACGGCCCCACAACATCCAGAGCCTTAAGGTATTCAGGGCGAATCTCATCCACCCCCGGAGCCTTGTCACCAAGGAGCTTTTTAACAACCTCAGCACCAGAGATGGGAGAACCTGACCCAGAGTCCTCAGGCTTTGCTTCCACAATGGAAGACGTGTTGGTGGGATTAAGGAGGTCTTCGAAGTATTCCCCCCACGATACACGCCATCCCGAGTTGAGGTAAGCAGCAAACCACCCCCACTATAAACAGTGTTGGTACTGCACTGATTCCACCTCCTAAGACGCCGGATAGTGGACCAGAATCGTTTCAAAGCCGTATGGAAGTCTTTCTCCATGGCCTCTCCGAACTCTTCCCACGCCCCAGTTTTTGCCTCGGCGACCAGTCGAGCCGCCTGCCGCTTTGACTGCCGTGCACATCAGCTGCTTCAGGAGTCCCACAGGCCAGTAAAGCCTGATAGGACTCCTTCTTCAGCTTGACGGCTTCCCTCATCTCCGGTGTCCACCAGCGTGTCCGAGGGTTGCCGCGGCAACATGCACTGACAACCTTGCGGTCACAGCTCCGACTAGCTGCCTCAACAATAGAGGCACGGAACATGGTCTATTCAGACTCAATGTGCCCCGCCTCCCTCGGGACATGTTCAAAGCTCTCCCGGAGGTGGAAGTTAATGCTTCGTCTCACGGGGGACACTGCCAGACGTTCCCAGCAGACCCTCACACAGGGTCCGAAATCAACACTCGCCAGTCACCAAATGCGAGTAAATTTCCCATTTGGCGAGTGAATTTCAGAGGGATAGCTGCCACATCGCGAGTAAATGTTTGTACCAAATAAATTACAAAACCCATCTGGGCTGCGGATGACCCATTCACAGCTCTGTCCAACCAAAGCTCAGTGGGCGTGGTTCCTTGCACTTGAATTTAGGTGCGCAAAATTACATTACATATAATTTAGGTGCGCACTTTTAAGGGTCATTTTAAGGAACTTGTAACATCAGGGGCTTTAGCTCAGACCCATTTTTTATTCTCTCCCCTCTAAAGGAGCCCTTTACAGTCTTCATTTATGCATTTTCCCCACTGTTTATCCAGCAGCTGGATCAGCGTAAAGACGCAGCGCGAACCCCTGCGTGCTGTAAGTGTGGCAGCTGAGGAAAAAATGTTGGACTGGTATAGGCTTGATGAAACTCTGCCTCATTCACTAATGAGACCAACATGGATAGAATAATGATAATCTGTAGTGTGAATCTGATAATTCATATTGTGCCTTTTATAATAAACTTAATATTTTCCTATCAAAGTCAGGAAACAAAGATTTCTCTTCCAGGGTCCAGTCAGCCACTACCCCCCCCCCCCCCCACCACCACCACCAAATTAACATAATCTCACTCCTAATTTTTGGTAAGAATTGAGAGGTCTGGTGAGGATTAATATTTTGGCCGGTAAAAAATATGCCTGGCCAGTTGATTTTTACATCTACCGGCCAACTTGGCCGATGAATCAGGAAGTTAATTTCGGACACTGCCCTCACAATATGTTTGGCCCTGCCAGATCTGACCGTCTTCCTCCCCCACCATCGGAGTAACCTCAACGCCAGGTAGTGGTGGGTGGAAAGCTCCGCCCCTCTCTTCACCCGAGTGTCCAAGACATACGACCACAGATCAGATGAAACAACAACAAAGTCGATTATTGAACTACGGCCTAGGGTGTCCTGGTGCCAAGAACACATGTGGACACCCTTATGCTTGAACATGGTGTTTGTGATGGACAATCCATGACGAGCACAGAAGTCCAACACCACTCGGGTACAGATCAGGTGGGTCGTTCCTCCCAACCACGCCCCTCCAGGTCCCACTGCCATTGCCCAAGTGAGTGTTGAAGTCCCCGAGCAAAACGAGGGAGTCCCCAGGAGGGGCACTCTCCAGTACCCCCTCCAAGGACTCCAAAAAGGGTGGGTAATGCGAACTAATGTTTGGCGCATAAGCACAAACAACAGTAAGAACCCGTCCCCCACAAGTATGTGGATGGAGGCCACCTTCTAGTTCACCGGGGTGAACCCCAACGTGCAGGCACCGAGATGAGGGGCAAGAAGTATGCCCATTCCAGCTCGGTGCCTCTCACCAGGGGCAACTGCAGAGTGGAAGAATGTCCAACCCCTCTCAAGGAGACTGGTTCCAGAGCCAGGGCAAGAGCTATGCGTCGAGGTGAGTCCGACTATCTCTAGTCGGAATCTCTCAACCTCGCACACTAGCTAAGGCTCCTTCCCCACCAGAGTGGTGACATTCCACGTCCCAAGAGCCAGCTTCTGCAGCTGAGGATCGAAACGCCAAGGCTCCCACCCTTGACTGCCACCCATTTCACATTGCCCATAGGTGGGGAGCCTATTGGAAGGGGGGAACCATGTCTCCTCTTCGGGCTTTGCCTGGCCAGGCTCCATGGGCAAAAGCCCGGCCATCAGGTGCTCACCAACGTGCCCCACCTCCAGGCCTGGCTCCAGAGTGGGGCCCACGTCCGGGAGAGGGAACACAAGATCCATTTGTTGTACTCATCATAAGGGGCTTTTGGGCTGCTCTTTGTCTGCTCCCTCACCTAGGACCTGTCTGCCTTGGATGACCCCACTAGGAGCATAAAGCCCTTGGCAGCATAGCTCCTAGGGTCATTGCGACACTCAAACCCCTCCACCACGATAAGGTGGCAGCCCAGGGAGGGGCTGTCAGTACATCACAAACCTTTTGCCTAACAGTAGTCAGGAGGTTAGAATGGGGGACTTCACATCCAGTACCGAGACTATTAGCACTGGCACGGGTGTGTGCTATCCCCGCTGCTCTTCATCCCACCAATAACTGCACCTCAGAAGACCCATCTGTTAAATTAGTGTGCCTGTGTCCACAAGGATTCTGAGTCCTCTCAGAGAGCTCCTGTAGCCTGAAAAATTCCTACCTTTCTTATCTTAGGAGTTATTCAGATAACTGCTGAGTGCAACTCTGAGTAATGACATTTTCATCTTAGTCAGTCGGTGTGGTTGACTCTGAAGTTATATGTGATGCAGTCTTTTAAGAGCTGTGATTGGTTGACAGTAAAAAAAACACAAATCTACTCCTTGTCATCAAAGGAGGGAAGTTAACCGATTAGACTGGATTAAGAAATTTAAATAATTTAAATAATTGTCACAGCATAAAAAAATGTTTGAATGCACCTTATATACATGTCATTGTGATTTACTTGTTATGTTTCCTGACCATGCTGGTCATTTCACGACCTCATCTATTTGATATTAGGGTACACTCACCTGTCAGCATTTTACTGTGCTTGTCTGCTTGTATAAAGCGGTTACAGTTGGCATAAACCAAGATGAGCAGTGCACCTGTCAGCACAGCTCGGGGAGGAGAATGGAGGAGTGTTGAAAGGTAAATTGATCCCTGTATCATGGCACATATAGGTGGACTTTGAAGCACAGATCAGTGCACCACTTTTTTTCTAAACATCTTGGTGCTTTTACACACCAGTCTGGAAAGAGAAGCGCTTTATGCAATAATACAAAGCCAGAGAGTAGAAGGCATCACAAGCTTCATATGACCATTTAGGCTATGTATATAATATATTATCATGTATAATATACACAATAGTTTCTCAATTCTTTTATCTTGTCTGGAGTGTGTATTTATGTGTATTTATGTGTGTGTATATATATATATATATATATATATATATATACACACATACATATATGGGCTGGTTCGACCACAAGCCCTAAAAACAACCACACTGAAACCATATTGTTTAAAGATGTGGCTATTAATGGGTGTAAGTAAAATAAATGCATGTATATATGAAGGTTAAGATTTATATAGGTAACATCTACAGCATGTTTCATGAATGAAATCAACGTTTTCCAACCAAGCTTAAAGAAATGTACCTTCCAAACAAAGAGATAGTGAGGTTCCCCTTATAGGGACAGTCTGGACTCCCAATGTGCAACTCCCCTTTGTCTCCAATCAGAATGTGTTTGGTCCGAAGCAGTATGGCCTGGTTGGTGTCAGCAATTACCAGCTTTCCTACAAAGAAGATGAAGTGTAAATCAGTGATGAAGACTTCTAGCAGCTCTTTCATGTCGTAGTGCATGTCAGTCACCTTTTGTCTAGCTGCTTTTTATTGCAATGCCCAATCCACCAGTTCAAACTGACACACAACAGCATCTCTTCTATTTTAGAAATAATCTAATGACTCCAGCTCAAGTGACATTGAAATTTTAATTCACTTTTTCTTTTATGGTGTGCTTGTTTATGAAGGTCAAAATTATATAACTATGATATATCTAATTAAATTGAATACACAAAACTCTTTGTAAAATAACACATTTGCAAAAATCTTTAAACCATTAACATGGCATTGTGATTGTATATGCCATTAAAAGATTTTGCTCTCCAGAGATGCAACTTCAGTAAACAATGTAAGCACTTTGTATCATACATGAACAGAGCTGCAGGAGCCAGGCTAGGCTGAAGCCCAAGGACCTACAATGACCAAGGGCCTATAATCAGGGATGGGCACAAATACATCAAAATGTATTTCCAAATAAAATACCTACCTTAAAAATGTATCAAAATAAACTACAAAATACAGCAGCCAAAAAAATGTATCAAAATAAAATACTGTATTTTTGTATTTTTTAAAATACTACAAAATACTAGCTTAATGTTATTAGATTGTCGCATGTCTGTCTGCTGAAACCAAAACTCCACCTTCCTGAGTCTCTCACAGCTGTCTACCTGTTCGTCTTTTTTCTTTTTCTTTTTTGGTAGCTAGACCCGCATGAATGGATCATATAAAGTGGATTTCACCTGTGATCAAATGAACACTGAATAAAGGTATAGCCAAAATTATCAGATCTAAGATTTTAATTCAACCAAAAACCATATAGAGATATTAACCATATTAAGAAAACAAGATATGTCGCTTTTAAAAATATTAAAAAAATAATTAAGAGTTTAAAAAAATTATTTCATTTTATTATAATGTGATCTTTAAAAATATTTAGACTTCCCAACTCTGGACGTTAAAAGTTTTATTGATTTCAAACACTCTCCTGATGCAGGGGATACAAATTCTGGGGGAAATAAGTCGTTTGGCACGACACTTGTCGCCTGTGCTATCCTAGCGCAGCAGTTCTTGGTCATACCACAATAAAATGGGCAAAGGTCTGGGCTATTTCTGCCCTGTGATGGACTGGCGACCTGTTCAGGTTGTACCCCGCCTCTCGCCCATTAAGAGCTGGAGATAGACACCGGCACCCCTCGCAATCCCAGCAGGAATAAGAGTGTTCGAAAATTGATGGATGGATGGATGGATGGATGGATGGATGGATGGATGGATGGACTGGGCTATTTATTTTTCCTCGCCATCAAGATCTCTGCCAACTGGCACCAGAAAAGGCTATTATTGGGCTTTCTTCATCTGGAAACAGATGCAAAAAACACCTTACGGACGCAGCCATGATGAACTGGTTGAACTCGCACAACTGACAATACAGCGATTTGATTGGCTGAGCAGCAAAACTCAAATCATGTGACCTCTTGGACCGGAGCGCAAAATTTATGTTTTTTATCGGCTATAACTTATTAATGTACAAGCGAAATCGTGGGAACATTGGCGTTTTGAGATCACTGCTATGTGTAGCAACTGATCCAAGTGCAAGAAAGTTGCCCCCTGACAGTTCATACGAAACTTCTTAAGGAGACGTCCTACAGATTCTGGCCCATGGACTAATATGGATGATTAATTTAGACCTTTAAACTGGTAAGCATTTTAACATTTTAAGTGATTTAACACCATAACTACCACAGTGCACAACCTTGATCAATGTAAATACCAAAAAAAGTAAAAAATAAAAAATCTGGTTGTTACATTAATACTGTAAAACGTAAAAAAAAGGCAAATTGCAAACTCAAGTGTTGCTAAGCTTGTGAACTCAACTTGTAAGCCTTGTGCTGTGTAACGTACCTTGTCTAAACTGTGGATCAAAAGAAGCACTCTAGTTCTCATGTTCTGCCCTCTACTCGCCCAGATTCAACCATAATTTGTTACATTACAATATTACTGTCTTTGAATTGTAAGGCATTACACTACGTTTACATTACTTTCACCAAAATAACAGGAAATATGGATTTCTTCATGTGTTCAATGCAGCTGGAGGCAGGAGGTGATGTGGTATGGCATAATGACTGAGCTAGGCTTAAGGCTAACAAAAGAACAATATAATGGTTGCAGTTATGGCTCATGGGACAATGTAGGCCCCAACGGCCAAAGGTTACTCACAACTAAATCTACTAAAATATAGCCATAGTGAATTTGTATGTCTTTCTCCATGGCCTCTCCGAACTCTTCCCACGCCCGAGTTTTTGCCTCGGCGACCAGCCGAGCCGCCTGCCGCTTCGACTGCCGGTACACATCAGCTGCTTCCGGAGTCCCACAGGCCAAAAAAGCCCGATAGGACTCCTTCTTCAGCTTGACGGCTTCCCTCACCGCTGGTGTCCACCAGCGGGATCGAGGGTTGCCGCCGCGACATGCACCGACAACCTTGCGGCCACAGCGATTCTGGTCCACTATCCGGCGTCTCAGGAGGGGGAAGCAGTGCAGTACCAACACTGTTTACAGTGGGGGTGGTGTGCTGCTGACCTCGACTCGGGACGTTGTGTTTCGGTGGGCGGAATACTTCGAAGACCTCCTTAATCCCACCAACACGTCTTCCATTGCGGAAGCAGAGCCTGAGGACTCTGGGTCAGGTTCTCCCATCTCTGGTGCTGAGGTTGCCGAGGTTGTTAAAAAGCTCCTCGATGGCAAGGCCCCAGGGGTGGATGAGATTCGCCCGGAGTACCTTAAGGCTCTGGATGTTGTGGGGCTGTGTTGGTTAACGCGGCTCTGCAACATTGCGTGGACATCGAGGGCAGTTCCCCTGGATTGGCAGACTGGGGTGGTGGTCCCCCTATTTAAAAAGGGGGACCAGAGGGTGTGTTCCAACTACAGGGGAATCACACTCTTAAGCCTCCCTGGTAAGGTCTATTCAGGGGTTCTGGAAAGGAGGGTCCGTCGGATAGTCGAATCTCAGATTCAGGAAGAGCAGTGTGGTTTTCGTCCTGGCCGTGGAACACTGGACCAGCTCTATACCCTCAGCAGGATTCTGGAGGGGGCATGGGAGTTTGCCCAACCAGTCTACATGTGCTTTGTGGATCTGGAGAAGGCATTCGACCGTGTCCCCCGAGGGATCCTGTGGGGGGTACTCCGGGAGTATGGAGTACCGGGCCCTTTAATAAGGGCTGTCAGGTCTCTGTACAACCAGTGTCAGAGTCTGGTTCGCATTGCCGGCAGTAAGTCGGACTCGTTTCCGGTGAGAGTTGGACTCCGCCAAGGCTGCCCTTTGTCACCGATTCTGTTCATAACTTTTATGGACAGAATTTCTAGGCACAGCCAAGGTGTTGAGGGGATCCGTTTTGGTGGCCTTAGGATTGCGTCTCTGCTATTCGCGGAGGACGTGGTCCTATTGGCTTCATCAGGGCATGATCTACAGCTCTCACTGGAGCGGTTCGCAGCCGAGTGCGAAGCGGCCGGGATGAAAATCAGTGCCTCCAAATCCGAGACCATGGTCTTGAACCGGAAAAGGGTAGAGTGCCTTCTCCGGGTTGGGGAGGATGTGCTGCCCCTAGTGCAGGAGTTCAAGTATCTTGGGGTCTTGTTCACGAATGAGGGGAGGATGGAGCGGGAGATCGACAGGCGGATTGGTGCAGCGTCTGCTGTGAAGCGGGCGCTGTACCGATCCGTTGTGGTGAAGAGAGAGCTGAGCCAAAACGCGAAGCTCTCGATTTACCGGTCGATCTACGTTCCTACCCTCATCTATGGTCACGAGCTTTGGGTCATGACCGAAAGAACGAGATCCCGGATACAAGCGGCTGAAATGAGTTTTCTCCGTAGTGTGTCTGGGCTCTCCCTTAGAGATAGGGTGAGGAGCTCAGTCATCCGGGGAGGACTCAGAGTAGAGCCGCTGCTCCTCCACGTCGACAGGAGCCAGTTGAGGTGGCTCGGGCATCTGGTCAGGATGCCTCCTGGACGCCTCCCTGGTGAGGTGTTCCGGGCACGTCCCACCGGGAGGAGGCCCAGGGGAAGACCCAGGACACGCTGGAGGGACTATCTCTCCCGGCTGGCCTGGGAACACCTTGGGGTTCCTCCTGAGGAGCTGGCCCAAGTGGCTGGGGAGAGGGACGTCTGGGCCTCCCTACTGAAGCTGCTACCCCCGCGACCCGACCCCGGATAAGCGGAAGAAGACGGACGGACGGACGAATTTGTATGTTGACTTTAAATAGTTCTCATCATTGATGGTTGCCTTTTCTTCCACTTACAGTTGTGTAGACTTAATGCAAATAGTTTGAGAATAATGGCTAAGATAACTCAAATTCCCTTTCTACATTCATCTAAACAGGGCAATCAAAATCCAGGTCCAGCATAGATGACTTTTTTAATTCTTGGATAATCTTCTCTGGTGCCAATTAAGCATTTCTCAGTTTAGGATTAAAAAGCAAAGTAACTTCAGTTACTGAGAATTGTACCGAGTAAAATATTACTGAAATTGTATTGGTAATGCCTTACATTACTGCAAAAAGCAAAACATTACTGTAGCCTAATTAAATTACTTTTTTACTGCATTACTCTCAACAGTGATATTGTGTAGGCTACATACAGTCAACAGTAGAACATTATTTAGGTACATTTCTAAGAAAAAGTAAATTAAAACGGCCAACACTAGTATGAGCCAAAACTAGCCTACTACAAGTAACACAGAGAGTTAGTTAGCAGCTAACATTCAAAAGTTAAATAGCCTAGCCTTACGAACACTGAACGTTAAACTGAACAGGAACATGCGATAAAAAGATTGATTCATGGTTGAGAATAAATGAGTTACTGAAATAAACTAGGTAAATTTGGTTGCTCACCTTGGTTTGAAACAACTACATTGACTGGTCTGGACAAAGCACCAAGTAGAAGATACCTGACTTAATCTAATATGCAGCCCCGTGCGTTTTGTGTTGATCGAGCAATGTGCCCATAGCAAGTGTGAAACAGTGCCAAAAATCCCTAGTGGCCGAGAGTGGTATCACAGGGACTTGACTGCAAAGGTGCCATAGACACTATTTCATGCTTTATAGATGGTTAGATGTCATCACAGACTGTGTCTCATAGAAAGTATTTTACAGTATTTTGAAAATACAAAAATACACAACACTGAAGTATTTTGATACAAAATACAAAGGAATTTTCATTATCTCAATAAAATACAAATTACAAAATAGTATTTTGTATTTGAAATACATATTTCAAATACTTGTATTAGAAATACTGCCCATCCCTGCCTATAATGATGCAAAAATATTGCAGTTAATATGTAATTTGTTGATTAATCTGTCAGTCACTTTGAATTGATTTGAAGATGAGCCTATGACAAAAAAAAAACAACCCTCCCATTAGGTTGCCATGTAACAGGGAATCATATTGTGGAGCATTCATGTGTGAATTTCAGGTGTCAATATGCTAAAGGCTGTAAAAACAGCTTCAATGTCAGGCTAGGCATGTGGGAGAAAAAATGTTTTAGAGTGATGCACAGAAAAGAAAGCCCCAAAAGAGAAGGAAGCCCAGGTAAATGCCACCATGGCCGCTGCCATGGGTGAGGAGAAAGGTGTTTCCCCTGGCCACTGATAGAGTGGAACTCGTGGCAGTGGTGGAGTGGAGGAAGGGGGTCTTAGCAAAGAAGAGGCCTCATCTCCATGGACTTTGCCAAGTTTAAACGAGGATGTAACAACAGCTGCATCTACACAGACAAGCAGAAGTGCCAGCGGTACTCCCAGAGCAGAACAGACAGAGGGAGATGTACCATTTGCCCAGCACAAAGCAAATGCGGCATTATCAAAAAGAACCGCATCAGGTGGGCATGACCTGGCACTAATCCTGCTCAATGGGGACTACCTGTAAATTAACATCTCTGTGGGTATTGTGCTAAAATGGGACTCACTTAATGCCAAAATAGAGGGTCTGATGTGTATGCCTCTGAACACATATACAAGCACCAGTGGAGATTTTTTTCAAAAGCCTATTTTAATCACAAGCTGGTCAACAAATAAATTTCCACAGAGATTGGCTATGCTACTCCCCATGACACGGAAATGTATTTTGCTTTACATGCAAAAAATTTGGTAAAGCAGAGAACTGTTACCGTTTTCCAACTTTGGCTCTTCAGATTGGAAACACGCCACAGAGAGAATTGCAGAACATGAGAAAAGCAAGCTTCACAGAATGGCCATGGTAACATAAATTGACCAATCAGCTAAACGTGGGACTGTGGATACAGAGCTCAATAAGCAATTCAATGAGGAATGTAAGTATTTGGCAAATGTTCTACAAAGAGTGGTGAATATTGTAACATTTATTTAGGGCAGGGACAGGCTTTTAGAGGAAGCAGTCACAGATTTGGTTATAAAGAAAATAGTAACTACCTGGGATGTATGCAACTTATCAGCCAGTTTGACCCTTTTTTAAAAAGCCACATTAAGAATTATGTGAATGCGGGAAGAGGAACATGCTCATATTTGTCATTAATCATCTGTGACGAGTTCATTCAGCTAACTGGAGAAAGAGCGCTTAGTGACATCATAAGCAGAGTAAAAATAGCCAAATATTTTTCTGCTAGTGTAGACTCGACCCCAGACATCACTCGTGTCGATCAACTACCATTTACACTCAGATATGTTTTACCAGAAGGAGCTATTGAAGGGCACTTTATGACGTTTTTACACATTTCTAGTCACACTGGGGAAATGCTATTACAAACAGTTACCAAAGCATTAGAGGACATGGGGATAGACATCAGCAACTATATGCAGTGCTATGACAACACAAGCAACATATCTGGTACACATAAAGGTGTACATGCACACATAAGGGTGATTATGTAATGCTTCTGCAACCATGTGAATTCTTGTTTGATTTCACTGGGCTTAGTTCCACTAATGGTGGCAGCACCACCTGCACTGAGCTCATTACTGAGAAGCTGCACATGTGAATCTGTCCATATATTCCTGTCTCTCACAGGTACCTCCTGCCAGATCCTTGAAAACCATAATGTGAGTAATCCATCCAGTGATCTTTGATTGCCTACCTGATATCGATCAGGTCTGTTCTGTGGATTCCTGCCCGTTTGGCCTCGGATATCTGGACACCAAAAACCTGAACCGTGTCACAACCAAACCTGTCTGCCTCCACCCCTTTCGGAAACCTCTGCCTGATGTGTGCCTTTCTGTGTATGGCCCAAGCATGGACCACGGATTCCCTTTCTGCCCCTGTCCCACACCTAACCTGGCTGAAGCAGATCATTTATTCAGTCAAACAGAGCCCTCTGATCCACCTATCAGGACTTGTGCAACATTCCGGCTTCTGAAAAGGTTAGTGGCTTTTATTCAGTGCACTTTATATGCCACAGAGTTGGTCTCGGACACTAACCTTTTTCTCCCCATTCTAGTGGCTCCAGAGTGCGCTCCAGTCAGTTTCGTTCCTGCTACACCATTTTCTCAAACGTTTCAAACCATTCCTGTTTGGCAGAATTATCAGGTCTCCAGCTTCTGAGATAATACAGATCAACCCATTGGCTGACTGGGTACTATGTGTGACTCACACATTAAACCTAGTGAGAGTAAACATTGGGAACTGTTGTGAAGAAACTGAATAGATTTTTTTGTTTTGTTTTGTTCAAACCAAAAAGTGCTTCACGTTGGCAGACAATCACAGTCGGGTTGCAACCAAATGAAAGGAAAAGGATAGAGACTTTATCAGACACTAGATGCCACAAAAGTACTATGTGGCAATTATGCTAACATACAAAAAGCCCTACAAGAAATCTCAAGATGGAAGACGAATCAGCAGAACCTGTAGTACAAGTGACAAGAACAGTTCCACACCTGTGTTTATCTTACTATTACCACCTTGTGTCAGAGCTTGACTGGAGGTACCAGTCCTACACAAATCTGTGTAAAGTCTTTGGATTTTTATATAATTTGAAATCCATTTCATCCCAAAACCTCCACATTGGAGCAACCAAGCTGTATAACAAGTATAAAAACGATTTAGCTGAGGACTTTTTAACAGGTGGCACATTTTCAGGAAAATTAATAATTAAAAAAAAGGGAGCGGTTTCATGATTTAGGAATTTGTTGGTTTGTTTTGGACTTGAAGTTTCAGCATGCCACTTGCCACTATCCAATGAGCTCGGCCTCCTCAGTCACCAGTCACAGTCATCAGTCCAGACCTGTTACACCTGCTGCCACTAATCAGCTCCCACTCTGCTCACCTGTTCCCCAGCCTTCATATACCTGACTCACTCAAACACTCACTGCCAGATCATCTCATCACCTCACTTGTGCTCTGCCACTGTGGTGTTTTCAGTTCTTGTGGTCTAAATCTGCATCTGTTCAAGTCTGGTTCTGCCAGCAACTCCTGGCCTGTCTGCATTGAACATTTCCAACATACCCCTTTTAAAACGTACTCTGTTTTGGCTGGATTTCAGGTTCACTACTGTGACTAGTAGTACCTCAGCCATGGACTTGCTTAAATACATGAAAATGACAACTCCAGCCAATATTTCCAAACACAGATATTGCTTTGAGATCATATTTGACACTGCCAGTTACAAATGCTGCTGGTGAGCGCTCATTTCCATTGTTAAATACAGGCTACGATCAGTATGCAGCAGGTCAGATTGAGCCATCATTCATCATTCTTTGGGGGCTGGATTAAAGACACCACCAAAGACTTCACCTGAAAATCAAGTTTTAGATTTTAAGTAGAAATTGACATTGTATATTCATCTGTTAAACCAATTATATAGTTAATTACTTGTATGATGTTTATATCTTATCTACTTATAATTGCTTCACTAATTTTAGCTGTTTTTGTTTTGTTTTTACTTACTTCACATGATTAAGTGCTGATCCTAATTGTGCTGGAACTGTGGCTATCTCCATGGTCCTTAGTATGAATGTATATTTGTGGGCACTATGCCACATTACTTGTTTGTGTGTTTACTGAAAAGTATTTGTGTGTGTGTGTGTGTGTGTTTGCTTTTCTTCACTTCATGCTGCTTTATACTTGATATAAACTAAACTTTTTACATTTGTCTTTAAGTTAGCTAGTTAGTGATTTACTTGAGTGCAATATACTGTATATTTTATTATTAATTTAGGTTAATATTTACTTGTATTTATAGTTTTGGCAGTTTACATTTAGTTGTGTTGTTAAACACAAGGTATTTTTAATTGAGAGCAATATTTTGTAGTCTTTTATTTATAAATGGCTCTTTGATTTGTTAATTTTTCATAGCTTTAAAATGTTAATAAATGAGTGCAATACAATAAGTCCATGGTTTACTTATTAGAATAATCCTTTATATTTCAGGTACTGCAGTTTTGAAAGTTAATCCCTTAACACTAAAGTCTTCAGGCTCCCTCCTACTCTGCAAACCTAGAAAGTTCTTTTAAATCAAGATTAAAACCCCAGTTGTTTAGGATTGCCTTGGACTGTTCTCAAACTATTAACTTTCAATTCAGGTTTGTTTATATAGCACCAATTGACAACACATGTCCACCAGACGACATGTCCTCCATGTCATGATTTTGTTGTCGATGAACCCGGACACAGCTCGCACACACAGAGTAGTTGTTTAAGACAGTTTATTGCAGGTGAATGAATGGTGGTGACATGGAGAACCAGAGTTTGTTACCAGACGAAGGTGAAGGATGCAGGAGCTGGCTGGAAGGTACAGAGTCCAAAAAACATGAGCAATAATCCAAAGCCAAAGTGGAGCTGGGCTGCTGCGGAACAAGAAACGAGACCAAGACGAAGTGACCAAAAATTAGCAGCGCAGCCAAACAAAAACCAAACCTGACGAGACAGGAACCAAGGCGGGGAAACAGAAGCAGACAGGCATGATGGTCAGGAACAAACACTACGAGCCAGCAACAAACAAACAAACAAGGTGAGCTTATAAAGGGAGCCTGACAGGTGACGAGAATAAAGACTAATTAGTGTCCTGACAGGTGGGACTAATTGCTGAAGGAGGTTGAGCTGAGTGAACTGCAAAAATGACAAGAAAAGAAACCAGATAAAACCTAAACCATGACACTCCAGACAGACTGGTCAAAAAGTTCCCTATCTAAGGAAGCCCAGCAGATTACATCGAATCTTGACAAGCAGCATTCACTCTTCATGAAAGAGCGTAGAGCTACAGGTACAGTCATCTGCATTGCCTATGGCTTTGCAGCAATCCCTCACACTGAGTATGAATGAAGCGACAGTGCAGAGGAAAACTCCCCATTAACAGGGAGGAAAACCTCCAGCAGAACCAGGCTCAGTGTAAACGGTCATCTGCCTCGACTGACTGAGGGTTAGAGAAGAGAGAGCAGAGACACAACAAAACAGACAAAAAAGCACAGAAGCACACATTGATCCAGTAATCTGTTCTACATTAGATGGTAATAGCGGGTGATCTGTCTTCCCTGGATGATGTCACAGCTAACAGAACGCCACACCAGGGGTACCTACTATGAAGAAAAAAGAGAGAGAACAAAATGTTAAAAGCTGAAATGACAACAGTCATTTCAATGTAATGCAATGCAAAACTGGAGAACAGTAGAAATCAGTAGAGTGAGAAAAATAGGCCCTGATGTCCTCCAGTAGCCTAAGATAATAGCAGCATAACTATAGAGGTAGCTCAGGGTAACATGAGCAACTATAAGCTTTGTCAAAAAGGAAAGTTTTAAGATTAGTCTTCAAAGTAGACATGGTGGAATCTCCTCCCATTCTAATTTTAGAGACTCTAGGAACCACCAATACACCTGCAGTCTGAGAGCGAAGTGCTCTGTTAGGAACATATGGGGAAATCAGATCTTTGATATATGACGGAGCTTAATAATTAAGGGCTTTATACGTTAGAAGAAGAATTTTAAATGATATTCTTGATTTAACAGTAACCCATGAAGGGAAGCTAAAATAGGAGAAATATGATCTCTCTTATTGATTTTCATCAGAACTCTTGCTGCAGTATTTTGGATCGGCTGAAGTCTTCAAACTGCATTTTATGGACTTCCTGATAGTAAAGAATTACAATAGTCCAGCCTTAAAGTAACAAATGCATGGACTAGTTTTTTCAGTGTCACTCCTGGACAAAATATTTCTAACTGGAACATCATTAGTCCAACTGTTTTTAAAAGCATTAATATTTGCTATTAGTTTCCATTTTCCTATGTTTTATTTTGTTTAAATTTTTGCACATTTTATTTCAACTGCTTATCTATTCAACAATTTTTATAGTTTTAATCATGTAAAGCACTTTGCATTCTCCTTGTAGTAAAATGTGCTGTACATGTTGATTGTTAAATATGGTTCATACATTATTTTTGATTGCAATTGTTTACTTGTATTTGGTTAAAGGCATACTATGCAACATTTTTCAGTTAATTAATGTGTTCCATACCGTTTTGGATGATTAAATGAGTCATTTCAGGTCAAACAAAGGTTTTCTCGGCCGCCCTGGGGGTCTGTGGGGGAAATACCGCACTTGCAATTGCAAGAGCTCACGGCCTGCACACACAGAAGTCTCGCTTTACTGCGAGAACTCCATGTGTTTTTTCCCTGCCATTCACTATATGCACGCGCGAAAGCAACAACAAAGAACCGCGTGTTAACGTCAAATAAACATGCAAGCATATCGAGTTTTATTATTATCTTTTTTTTTTTTTTTTTATGTTGGCGAGACGCTACCGCGGCGGCGAGGCGGCGGCGGCGGCTGGGCGAGGCGGCGGCAGTAGCGTCTCGCCAACATAAAAAAAAAAAAATATATATATATATATATATATATATATATATATATATATATATATATATTAGGGCTGGGCAACGATTAAAATATTTAATCGCGATTAATCGCACTGATTAATCGCGATTAATCGCATTGTATTTACAAACTCCAAGAATGAATTCAAAAGTAGTGTAAAGAGCACTTTTATTTTAATGTTCTGCTGCCATATGAACAAAAGTGTTGTAACATTTGTAGCACTTATCAGTAACACATATTTAGTGTAAAGCTCAACTTAAACATGTAAAACAAAAAATAGCAATAATAATAAATTAAAGCTTATTGCCACTGACAGGGAATTCTCTTTATGGGGAAAAAATCTACCAAAAACAGGCAATTTCTGAGGTAACAGCAGGGAGCAGCATTACCATTTTATGTTCAATACCAAAGTTTAACTTGGCAGTGGTTCCAACTAACTTGTTTCTGTCATATTCGTTGCTGGAAGAACTTTAAACTGAAATGCTTGCTAACTCGATATGCTTGCGCTGCTTGCGTTTATTTGACGTTAACACGCGGTTTTTTGTTGTTGTGCATATAGTGAATGGCAGGGAAAAACAGGCAAAAACACATGGATGCTGTGAAGAGAGAAGCGACTTCATCGACGGCGTCGATGCAGACCCCCCCCCCCCCGCTCCGCTCCGCACCGCACAAAACTTGTTCCGGCCGCCAACTCACCGCCTCGCCTCGCCTAAGCTCGCTCGCGGTACCTGCGGGAAACACCACCTTCCGCATGTCAGCTGTGTTTTTTTCCGGCCAGCACCTTTCTTCCTCTTTGAATCTGAGGCTTGGCTGACAGCGAGGTTATTGGCGCATTATCGCCACCTACTGTTCTGATTCAAACCCCTACACCGCAGCAACAGACCTTCACAAAATAAAAGCATGTGACCAACATGCGTTAACGCGCGTTAAAGAAAATATCGCCGTTAATAGTCTAATGAGTTAACGCGAAATTAACGCGTTAACTTGCCCAGCCCTAATATATATATATATATATATATATATATATATATATATAATAATAAAACTGGCAAGGCGGCAGCGGCCGCCTCGCCAAGATAGCGCTGCGGGAAGCTTGATGTTCATACCTTCACTGTGTTAGTCATTGTTTGTACTGCCGTTTTTTCCACTTTTCGTTGCGTTCGCCTGTCTGCTAAGCTCAAAACAACCGCACCTGGCTTGACGGAGGAACCAGAACAGCTGAGCATCTTTACGACAGTGCACTTTTACTTTCGCCCTCTGGGGGGAGCCTCGCTGGAAAATCAATCCCGGTTGCATAGTATACCTTTAAAGTGAGTTTGTTAAAATTACAGTATTCTTTGAGTAAATCATTTGTAGGAATTTGAAAATCTACATGTAACCTATGGTGGCTCCATCTTTCTAATAATAAGGATAGACACCGGGTGGTATCAGCATTTTTTTATTTTTTGAGTTTTTTAAATAAAACTTTATTGAACTCTTCTAGAAACAATTACATTCACCAATACTTCTGTAAAAAGTGTGTTGCTGTTTGACGTCTACTTCTGTTACCTGCGCATGTGGGTCGACATTTAAAAGTAAAATGAACAGCCATCCCAAAAAAATAATTGATTTCAACAAAAAAAATTGCGACCATCAAGACCTGCAATGTCAATTTAGCCTTTGATACAATGTACAGTCATGGCCAAAAGTATTCAAATTCAAATGTTAATATTAACAAAGTCTACCGCTTCAGTTTTTATAACGGCAATTTGCATATACTCCAGAATGTTATAAAGAGTGATCAGCATAACAGCAATTAATTGCAAAGTCAATATTTGCCTAGAAAATTAACTTTATCCCCCAAAACACATTTCAACGTCATTGCAGCCCTGCCTTAAAAGGACCAGCTAACATCGATTCAGTGATTGCTCCATTAACACAGGTGTGGGTGGTGATGAGGACAGGGCTGGAAATCAATCTGTCATGATTAAGTAAGAATGACACATCACTGGACACTTTAAAAAGAGGCTGGTGCTTGGCATTATTGTTTCTCTTCTTTGAACCATGGTTATCTCTAAAGAAACACGTGCAGTCATCATTGCACTGCACAAAAATGGCCTAACAGAAAAGAGAATCGCAGCTAAAAAGATTGCACCTCAGTCAACAATCTATCGCATCATCAAGAACTTCAAGGAGAGAGGTTCCATTGTTGCCAAAAAGGCTCCAGGGCACCCAAGAAAGACCAGCAAGAGCCAGGACCGTCTCTTAAAAGTGTTTCAGATGTGGTATCGGGCTACCAGCAGTGCAAAGCTTGGTCAGGAATGGCAGCAGGCAGGTGTGAGTGCATCTGCACGCACTGTGAGGCGCAGATTCTTGGAGCAAGGCCTGGTCTCAAGGAGGGCAGCAAAGAAGCCACTTTTACAGACTGATATTCTGCAAAAGTTACAGGGAGTGGACTGCTGAGGACTGGGGTAAAGTCATTTTCTCTGATGAATCCCCTTTCCAATTGTTTGGGACATCTGCAAAACAGCTTGTTCGTAGAAGACGAGGTGAGGGCTACCACCAGTCTTGTCTCATGCCAACTGTAAAGCATCCTAAAACCATTCATGTGTGGGGTTGCTTCTCAGCCAAGGGAGTCGGCTCTCTCACAGTCTTACCTAAAAACACAGCCATGAATAAAGAATGGTACCAGAATGTCCTTCGAGAGCAACTTCTCCCAACTGTCCAAGAGCAGTTGGGTGATGAACAATGCCTTTTCCAGCATGACGGAGCACCTTGCCATAAAGCAAAGGTGATATCTAACTGGCTCAGGGAACAAAACATAGAAATTTTGGGTCCATGGCCTGGAAACTCCCCAGATCTTAATCCCATTGAAAACCTAGAAATTCTGACAAAATACAAGCATTGATTGTGCAAGAATGGACTGCTATCAGTCAGGATTTGGTCCAGAAGTTGATTGAGAGCATGCCAGGGAGAATTGCAGAGGTCCTGAAGAAGAGGGGTCAACAATGCAAATATTGATTTGCGGCATTTATTTATTTATTCTAAATGTCAAAAGCTTTTGTTATTCCTAATATGATTGCAATTGTATTTCTGTACGTATGTGATGACAAAATCTGACATACACACATGAAAACCAGAGGGCAGCGGGTCATGTGAAAATATAATTTTGTGTCATTCTCAATACTTTTGACCATGACTGTAGTCAGTCCACAGCTTGCATAACATATGTAAATTTGCTGTCCCCTAAAAATAACTTAAGATACAGCCTTTAAAGGGTCTATATCGTTCAAACTCAACTTTTTTTCAGCTTTTAGCTGTTATAAGAATCAAGAATCTTTTATTGTCACCATGTTTTACTATGGTGAAAATACTTTTGAGGCAGACACTGGCTTAGGACACACACAAATAACATGACACACATTAACAACAGACTTAGTATATACCGTTTTTTTCCACAGATTCGTAGAGTCTGAGAGCTCTGATATCAGTCTCTTTGCTAGTGATATCAGCCATGTTACATGGAATAGTTCCTCCTGAATGAATATCACGTAATGAGGTAATTTTTTTGCAGTTTTTGCTTGAGGCTTCAAATGCAGAAATGTGCAATTTGATATTCCTGAGAATTAGTGTGCAAATAGGCAATAACAGAAGTGTGATTGTAACATGATGGACCAGCAACTTCTCAGCAGGGGGCAATAGTTTATTAGTTCTGGATTTGATGCTTCTGATGAGTTTACCTGATGGGAGAGGGGCAAACAGTGCATTGCTTAAGTGGGTGGGATCGGTGGAGATGTGTCTTGCCCTTCTCTAGACTCATGCTGCATAAACTGTGTCTAAGTCCTGTAGACAGCTTCCAACAATCTCCTGCGCTGTCCTCACCACCCGTGCTAAGTCCATCCTCCTCTGCGCTGTGCAGAAGAGCTATTGTCGGCCATTCTTCACCAGCTGGGAGGCGTTCACAGTCCAGGAAAGGTCGGAGGAGATGTTAATGCCCAGGAATCTAATGCTGTCCACACGCTCCACTACCTGCCTTTGTATGCAAAACGGAGTGTGTTCACTCTTCCTGGACCTCCTGTAGTCTATTATTACATATTTGGTATTGCTGGTGGTCAGAATCAGGTTGTTCCTGGAGCACCACTGCTACGCCTGTCACGATAATCAATAAATCAATTAATCGCACAAAAATAGCACAATAATTTGCATAAGCATGCTTGGTTATTTCCCCTTGTGATTCCATCTCCTCTCTCTGACACGGGATGACAAAAGGTTTCAGTACGGCATCAGTGTCTGCTCATCCCTCCCATCTCATTTCCTCGGTGCAGGAGAGGTTAAATCTTGCCAGGGTTTCCCACAGAAAATGGGGTAATCCTGGTGGTAGTGGTCTGGTGGGTTATGGGAGGTGCCCGCGGAACAAGGAATTGGAAGCAAGGGGAGTGTCGTGTGATGCAGCTCAAAGGAGGGCTGCAGCCCTTAACTGGGTACCGTAGTGTGCGTAGCGTGTTAGCTTATTAGACCGGGAAGTTTTATTGCGGATGGGAATTTTACTTACCCTTTTATGTCACTCTCAAACATTAAAGTATTTAAAATAAACAACGCTTAACCTTGTAGGGGGCAAATAAAGCCTGGTGGCAAGCCAGACTTAAAATATGGTGGGGGAAACCCAGCTCGTTTTAGGTACGAACATGCTCACCGTTAACATCAGAACCTCATGAGGGAGAGACAGAGAAATGCTAGCTTGAAAAGAAATTAAATTGGTGTCAAAGCCAAACACGACCACTGAAGGGTGGGTGTTTTTTGGATTTAAACCAAATGATGCCGCCTGCTTTATTTGTCTGAGCTAGTAGGTCGAGAGGATATACTTGCTTTATTATGGCATTATCATTTTAGTTGAGCAAGATCTTCAAATGACAATAATACGATTTATCTCAATAATTTGTAGCAAAATTTATCTTGTAGCAAAATGTGTTATCATGACAGGCCTAACCACTGTGTCTGATTGCGAACCTCATCTCTGTAGTGGGCCCTTAATAATCAAGCTCCATCATATATCAGAGCTCTGATTACCCCGTATGTTCCTAACAAAGCACTTCGCTCTCAGACCGCAGGTCTACTGGTGGTTCCTAGAGTCTCTAAAACTAAAATGGGATGCAGGTCCTTTGGTTTATCAGGCTCCTCTCCTGTGGAACCAATTCCCAGTTTTGTCTGTGAGGCAGAAACCCTGTCTACTTTCAAGACTAGGCTTAAAACCTTCCTTTGTTGCCTATGTTACCCTGAGCTACCTCTATAGTTATGCTGCTGTGTATTTTTCTCACTCTACTGAGTTCTACTGTTCTCCAATTTTGCATTGCTTGTCGTCATTTCAGCTTTTAACTTTTTTTTCTTCATAGTAGGTACACCTGGTCTGGCATTCTGTTAACTGTGACATCATCCAGGGAAGACAGATCACCCGCTATTACCATCTAATATAGAACAGATTACTGGATCAATGTGTGCTTCTGTGCTTGTTTGTCTCTCTTGTTGTGTCTCTGCTCTGTCTTCTCTAACCCCCGGTTGGTCGAGGCAGATGACTGTTCATACTGAGCCTGGTTCTGCTGGAGGTTTTTCCTTCCTGTTAATGGGGAGTTTTTCTTCCCACTGTCACTTCATGCTTGCTCAGCATGAGGGATTGCTGCAAAGCCATGGACAATGCAGACGACACTCCCTGTGGCTCTATGCTTTTTCAGAAGTGAATGCGGCTTGTCAAGACTTTGATGGAATCACTGGGTTCCCTTACATAGGATTTTTTTTTTCCAATCTGTATAATCTGACCCAATCTGTATAATCTGATTGAATTTGACTTTGGAAAGTGCCTTGAGATGACATGTTTCATGAATTGGCGCTATATAATTAAAATTTAATTGGAAAAAAATGTATGACTTCTGACAAGCACCTAAAACACAGTTAGCCGTTTCAATGACGGATGTCATTATTTTTTAACTGGCTCCTCTCGACTTGGAGGAGCAGCGGCTCTACTCTGACTCCTCCCCAGATGACTGAGCTCCCCAACCCAACCCATAAGGGAAAGCCCAGACACACTACGGAGAAAACTCATTTTGGCTGCTTGTATCCGGGATCTCGTTCTTTCAGTCACAAGCTTTGGGTCGTGACCGAAAGAACGAGGGCAGGAACGTTGATCGACCGGTAAATCGAGAGCTTCACCTTTTGGCTCAGCTCTCTCTTCACAACAACGGATCGGTACAGCGCCCGCTTCATTGTTGTTTTTTAGACAATTTTGTCACCAGGGTAGGTGAAAATGGCGTGATGAAAAAAATCTATAAGTCCTACACCAATGAGGGTTACATTTTCTGAATCCAGATAAAAAGACCTACGTTTTGAAGTATAATTTGTCTACGTAGAGTGAAAATTGAGTGAGTAAGCTCAAGTTGTTCTGAGTTTTGAAATCTTTAAAAAAGCTAGAGTGGGCCACTCTGGCGGTTGAAGAATTCTGTCATTGACTTTCATTGTAAACGATGATTTCGCTGATTTTTGGACATGAGATTTGAGGAGTAACTGAAGAGACGATAAAAGATATCCACATCCCATTTTCACTTTTAAATAGTTCACAGATATATCTACAAACTGGAACAAACGGTGTTCGTAGGTGAAAGCATGACGACACAGTACAGCGTTGAAAATGGACATTTTGAGGCTTTTTTGAGGCTTTCTTTCTCCCCGACTCCATTCATTCCTATGGGGTTGTTTGGGGGTGGTTTTTCGCTTATTTTGTTGCCATGGTAACTCGAAACCCCAAAAAACGTAGTAGCACACATCTCGAGACCGAGCCGAAGGTTTTGATGTTTATATTGTTGGGGTGCACGCTACGGTTCGGGCCGCATTAATCGTGAAGGAAGAAAAATAAAGAATAAGAATAAAGAGTCCGTTTAGAGGTGAATAGTAATAGGTGCCTCCATGCATTTGCATTGGAGGCAGTGCTGTGCTTCGCACAGCACTGCCTCCTCATTGCAAATGCTATGGCAGGCGCCTAATAAATAGTCCGTTTAGAGGTGAATAGTAATAGGTGCCTCCATGCATTTGCATGGGAGGCAGTGCTGTGCTTCGCACAGCACTGCCTCCTCATTGCAAATGCTATGGCAGGCGCCTAACTAGAAAAATTTCTGAAGAAATTTAGCAAGGCGCCTGCCTCTTGGTGCGTACCGTACCGTCAAAAATACTAACAGGAAGTAACACTGCGAATTTCAGGTTCGTACGGTCTTCACAGCCCCCGCAACGGCCGTTGAAAGGTGCCATGTTAAGTCAATGGACCTCCTAGGAGCCTCTTGCTAGCAGCGTTGTCATGGAGACTCACTGACAGCTGCAGCCCTCTCTCTGTCTGTAAAGGCAGAAGAACTCTGGCTAAGCAGCAGTTGGTAGGACCTTCCTAAAGCTATTTCCGTTAGCAACATGCTAACGGTTAGCCGCTAGCATGGCTGTGTTCAGTATCACCGGGTGATGTTACTCTGTTAGTTTGGTTGAAATCCTGTACTGAGAAGTGCCTAAAAAGGGAGAAAATGCTAAAATTCACCAAATCTGTCAAGCAGAAGTTTGTACAGGCTTCCTAGAGCTACTTCCGGTTAGCAACATGCTAACCGTTAGCCGCTAACATGGTTGTGTTTGGTATCACTGGGTGAGTGTACTCTGTTAGTTTGGTCCAAATCCTGTACTGGGATGAGCCTTAAATAGGGAGAAAAAAACGTCGTTTATAACGTTGCCATGGTAACTGAAAATGGCGGGTGGTACAAAAAAATACTTCATGGGATCAGCACATATGTTTTAATATACACACTGTGGGGATTATAATACAAAACTCTTAGTCTCCCACGCCGGGAATCGATCCCACGACCTCTTGCATGCAAAGCCTGCACTTTCCATCTGAGCTATACTGTAGCGCCATATATGGGCATGCAGTATTGGGACCATAAGGGGTTTGGTCCCCCATTGAAAAGCATTGGATGTTTGACACCTCATAGCTTGGAGATGCTTTATGCGACGTAGCCCAAATTTCTTGTGGAGCTTTCTCTCTAAAGGAAGAACATACTGTGTGAAGCAGAAGTTGGTGAGACCTTCTTAGAGCTACTTCCGGTTAGCAACATGCTAACTGTTAGCCGCTAACAACATTGTGTTCAGTATCACCAGGTGATTGTACTCTCTCAGTTTGGTCCAAATCCTGTACTGGGAAGTGCCTCAAATAGGGGTGCCAATACTTAATGTCACCAAACGTGACCAAAGTTCATTGGTCAGATTGGCCTCCTTTAGCAACTCAGCCTCACCACATCTGGGCCCAGAACACATTATTTGACCAAAATGGTCAGTAGTGCCATTTCCCACATGTGGGTGGTTTTGTATTGGCCAAGTGGGTCGTGTCTGGTTATCATGCCAGGTCCTGTTGGAAGCAAAGGCCCAATAGGAAAGCATGTGACATCCAAAATGGCACAGAAAACTGACACATGGCTGAAAGTCACATGAAAATTTTAAAATGTTAAGAGGAAGTGACTGTGCGAATTTCAGATTTCTACATTAATCACAGCCGCTGCAGCTGGCGTCGAAAGTTGCCATTCTATCTCAATGGAACGTCTCCCACTGGCCCTCAGAGTTCCGTCGTCATGGAAACTCACTGACACAGCTGCAGCGGGCCAGTCTAAAGAAGTGCAGACACTTTGTGTCCAAGTCTGCCTATTGGATTATAATGGAGAACTTTGCCTCGAAAAACGCACGATTTCTCCGGAACCGTAAATGGTAGAGACGTAATTTTTTCTGTGTTTATTTCGTAACGGATAGGGGAAGAAGACTTGCTATCGGTTTTTGCTGGAAAAAGTTTAATAAAGGCGTAAAAAATTATGATCTAAAGGACATTTTTATGAAATTTCAGAAATCCTCTGAAAATGGTCCCGAACAAATCGCTCTGGCTAAAAAAGTATAAGAGATATCAAAATAATTCTTTCACTGCGAGTATCAGCAGGCTTTTGATGACCATGTAGCTCATTTTCATATTTTTACAAAAATCGGTATAGGCACAGCGACGATGTAAAAAAGTGGATGATGTGGGAAAATGCAGCTCCAAAGCGATTTCAGGATTTTGCACATTCGCTACTCCCGAACAAATTGGTCCTGTGGAAAAACCGTAACAGTTATCCACAAAATTCATTTTTCTTGAGTGCCAGAAGGGTTGGGACATTCATGTGTGAAAGTCTCATGTCTGTACATAAAATGGTTTAGGAGTAGCGACGATGCGAAAACATGTGATGTTTTGGATTTTTAGACGTCATTTTTCAAAACCGCTCCATAGGAAATGAATGGGGGAGGTTTCGGGTTTGTGTCGGTCTGAGGTGATTTGCGAAAAATCTATAAAAGCCACACCAATGAGGGTTACATTTCCCGAATCCAGACAAAAATACCTACGTTTTGATGTATAATTTGTCTACATAGAGTGAAAATTGAGTGAGTAAGGTCAAGTTGTTCGGAGTTTTGAAATCTTTAAAAAAGCTAGAGTGGGCCACTCTAGCGGTTGGAGAATTCCGTCATTGACTTTCATTGTAAACGAAGATTTCGCTGATTTTTGGACATGAGCTTTGAGGAGTAACTGTGAAGAGATGATAAAAGATATCCACATCCCATTTTCACTTTTGAGTAGTTCACAGATATATCTAAAAAATGGAAGTTAAACGGTGTTCGTAGGTGAAAGCATGACGACACAGTACAGCGTTGAAAATGGTCATTTGGAGGCTTTTTTGAGGCTTTCTTTCTACCCGACTCCATTCATTCCTATGGGGTTTTTTGGGGGTGGTTTTTCGCTAATTTTGTTGCCATGGTAACTCGAAACCCCAAGAAAAGTACTTGCACACATCTCGTAATCGAGCCGGACGTTTTGATACCTATATTGTGGGGGTGCACGCTACAGTTCGGGCCGCATTAATCGTGACGGAAGAAGAAGTAAAGAATATTAATAAAGAGACGCGTTTAGAGGTGAATAGTAATAGGTGCCTCCATGCATTTGCATGGGAGGCAGTGCTGTGCTTCGCACAGCACTGCCTCCTCATTGCAAATGCTAAGGCAGGCGCCTAACTAGAAAAATTTCTGAAGAAATTTAGCAAGGCGCCTGCCACTTTGTGCGTACCGTACCGTCAGAAATAGCAACAGGAAGCAACACTGCGAATTTCAGCTTCCTAAGGTCTTCACAGCCCCCGCAGCGGCCGTTGAAAGGTGCCATGTTAAGTCAATGGACCTCCTAGGAGCCTCTTGCTAGCAGCGTTGTCATGGAGACTCACTGACAGCTGCAGCCCTCTCTCTGTCTATAAAGGCAGAAGAACCCTGGAAAAGCAGAAGTTGATAGGACCTTCCTATAGCTACTTCTGGTTAGCAACATGCTAACAGTTAGCCTCTAGCATGGTTGTGTTCAGTATCACTGGGCGATGTTACTCTGTTAGTTTGGTTGAAATCCTGTACTGAGAAGTTCCTAAAAACATAGAAAATCCTAAAATTCACCAAATCTGTCAAGCAGGAGTTTGTACAGGCTTCCTAGAGCTACTTCCGGTTAGCAACATGCTAACCGTTAGCCGCTAACATGGTTGTGTTTAGTATCATTGGGTGAGTGTACTCTGTTAGTTTGGTCCAAATCCTGTACTGGGATGTGCCTCAAATAGGGAGAAAATACGTCGTTTGTAACGTTGCCATGGTAACTCAAAATGGCGGGTGGTACAAAAAAATACTTCATGGGATCAGCACACATGTTTTAATATACACACTGTGGGGATTATAATACAAAACTCTAAGTCTCCCACACCGGGAATCGATCCCACGACCTCTTGCATGCAGAGCCTGCACCTTCCATCTGAGCCATACTGTAGCGCCATATATGGGCATGCAGTATTGGGAACATAAGGGGTTTAATCCCGCATTGAAAAGCATTGGATGTTTGACACCTCATAGCTGGGATATGTTTTATGCGACGTAGCCCAAATTTCTTGTGGAGCTTTTTCTCTAAAGTACGAACAGACTCTATGAAGCAAAAGTTGGTGAGACCTTCCTAGAGCTACTTCCGGTTAGCAACATGCTAACCGTTAGCCGCTAGCATGGTTGTGTTCAGTATCACTGGGTGAATATACTCTGTCAGTTTGGTCCAAATCCTGTACTGGGAAGTGCCTCAAATAGGGGTGCCAATACTTAATGTCACCAAACGTGACCAAAGTTCATGGGTCAGATTGGCCTCCTTTAGCAACTCAGCCTCACCACATCTGGGCCCAGAACTCAACATTTGACCAAAATGACGTGTAGCACCATTTCCCACAGGTGGGTGGTGCTATATTGGCCAATTGGGTCGTGTCTGGTTATCATGCCAGGTCCTGTTGGAAGCAAAGGCCCAATAGGAAAGCATGTGAAATCCAAAATGAGACAGAAAACTGACACATGGCTGAAAGTCACATGAAAATTTTAAAATGTTAAGAGGAAGTGACTGTGCGAATTTCAGATTTCTACATTAATCACAGCAACTGCGGTGAGCGTCTAAAGTTGCCATTCTATCTCAATTGATCCTCTCCCTCTGGCCCTCAGAGTTCCGTCGTCATGGAAACTCACTGACACACCTGCAGCAGCCAGTCTACCAAAGTGCAGAGACTTTGCTCACAATAAGTCCCATTGGATTATAATGGAGAACTTTGCCCCGAACAACGCTTCATATCTCCTGATCCCTAAATGGTAGAGACGTAATTTTTTCTGCATTTAGTTCGTAACGGATAGGGGAAGAAGAAAAGCTATCGTTTTTTGCTGGAAAAAGTTTAATAAAGGCGTAAAAAATTATGATCTAAAGGGTTTTTTTAAGGAATTTCCAAAATCCTCTAAAAACAGTCCCTAACAAATCGCTGTAGCTGAAAAAGTATAAGAGATATCAAAACAATTATTTCACTGTGAGTATCAGCAGGCTTTTGAGGACTATGTTGCTCATTTTTATGTTTGTACAAAAATCGGTGTAGGCACAGCGACGATGTAAAAAAGTGGATGATGTGGGAAAATGCAGCTCCAAAGCGATTTCAGGATTTTGCACATTCGCTACTCCCGAACAAATTGGTCCTGTGGAAAAACCGTAACAGTTATCCACAAAATTCATTTTTCTTGAGTGCCAGAAGGGTTGGGACATTCATGTGTGAAAGTCTCATGCCTGTACATCAAACGGTTTAGGAGTAGCGACAATGCGAAAACGTGTGATGTTTTGGATTTTCAGACGTCATTTTTCAAAACCGCTCCACAGGAAATGAATGGGGGAGGTTTCGGGTTTGTGTCGCTCTGAGGTGATTTGCGAAAAATCTATAAATGCTACACCAATGAGGGTTACATTTCCTGATTCCAGACAAAAATTTCTACGTTTTGATGTATAATTTATGTGGATAGGTTGAAAATTGAGCGAGTGAGAAGAAGTTGTTCGGAGAAGAAGAATTTGTTGAATTTCTAGAGTGCGCACTCTATAACTACCTCCTTGACGACCATAGCAACGCATGTTATTTGCTGAATTTCTTGAAAAGCCAAAATTATTTTAAGGAGGTACTATATGAAAATGGTAAAAGATATGAAAAAGCTGAAATAGACCATAATAGCTGAAAGATATCACTACATTTTAAAAGTTGAATGGCGTTTCTAGCTGAAAGTAGGCTGAAGCAGTAAGCTGTCAAAAAGCAGCTGAAATGAGCGGAATTTCAGTGAATTACATTCATTTCCTATGGGAGAAAAAAAGCTGAAAATTTGCAGAAAAAGCTGAATATTTTAAAAAGTTGAAGAGTTAAAAGTACAAAAAGACATAGCCATCCATTCCAGAAGAAGCTGAATAGTTTAAAAGTTGAATGGTTGAAATCGGAGAAAATTGTAGGAGGAGAAGCGAAGCAAAGTTTAAACAGTAAAAACGCATTTGGAAGAATAAACAGGAACTAGAAAAATTTGCATTTCCTGCGAAAATGCACTGTGAATGCAGATAGCTGAATGATTAAGCAAAAGATGCAGAAGATCTTTGAAGAAGAGAAAAAATAGCTGAAAAGCATTGAAGAAGTTGAAAAAGTTGAAGAATTTGAAAGAGTTGAAGAATTTGAACATGAAAGAACAATAGCTGAATGATTAGAAGAAGAAAAAACCGAGGGAAGGGCACCAAACATTTCCTAACTCATTCTAAACACTGAATTGTTTAACAAAGCATAAGTAGAATTTCAAACTTGAATATACTGTTGCCATATGTGGGCCTGCATTTCTAGGGAGTATAAGGGGTTTCGCCCCCATTGAAAAGCATTGGATGTTTAACACCTCCTAACTTGGAGATGCTTTACGTGACGAGGCCCAAACTTATTGTGGAGCATTCTGTATAAAGGAGGTACAGACTCTGTAAAGCAGAAGTTTGTCCGAGCTTCCTAGAGCTACTTCCAATTAGCAACATGCTAACCATTAGCCGCTAACATGGTTGTACTCAGGATCACCGGGTGATTGTACTCTGTCAGTTTGGTCCAAATCCTGTACTGGGAAGTGCCTCAAATAGGGGTGCCAATACTTAATGTCGCCAAACGTCACCAAAGTTCATGGGTCAGATTGGACTCCTTTAGTAACACAGCCTCACCACATCTGGGCCCAGAATTCAATATTTGACCAAAATGTTCAGTAGCGCCATTTCCCACAGGTGGGTGGTGCTGTATTGGCCAATTGGGTCGTGTCTGGGCATCATGCCAGGTCCTGTTGGAAGCAAAGGCCCAATAGGAAAGCATGTGAAATCCAAAACGGGGAAGAAAACTGAAACATTGCTGAAAGTCACTTGAAAATTTTAAAATGTCAAGAGGAAGTGACTGTGCGAATTTCAGATTCCTACATTAATCACAGCAACTGCGGTGAGCGTCGAAAGTTGCCATTGTATCTCAATTGATCCTCTCCCTCTGGCCCTCAGAGTTCCGTCGTCATGGAAACTCACTGACACACCTGCAGCGGCCAGTCTACCGAAGTGCAGAGACTTTGCTCACAATAAGTCCCATTGGATTATAATGGAGAAGTTTGGCCCGAACAACGCTTCATATCTCCTGATCCATAAATGGTAGAGACGTAATTTTTTCTGCGTTTAGTTCGTAACAGATAGGGGAAGAAGAAAAGCTATCTGTTTTTGCTGGAAATACTTTAATAAAGGCGTAAAAAATTATGATCTAAAGGGTTTTTTTAAGGAATTTGCAAAATCCTCTAAAAACAGTCCCGAACAAATCGCTCTAGCTGAAAAAGTATAAGAGATATCAAAACAATTATTTCACTGTGAGTATCAGCAGGCTTTTGAGGACTATGTTGCTCACTTTTATGTTTGTCCAAAAATTGGTGTAGGCACAGCGACGATGTAAAAAAGTGGATCATTTGGAACAATGCAGCTCTAAAGCATTTTCAGGATTTTGCACATTCGCTACTCCCGAACAAATTGTTCCTGCGGAAAAACCGTAACAGTTATCCACAAAATTCCTTTTTTGTGAGTGCCAGAAGGGTTGGAACATTCATATGTGAAAGTCTCATGCCTGTACATCAAACGGTTTAGGAGTAGCGACGATGTGAAAACGTATGATGTTTTGGATTTTCAGACGTCATTTTTCAAAACCGCTCCATAGGAAATGAATGGGGGAGGTTTCGGGTTTGTGTCGCTCTGAGGTGATTTGCGAAAAATCTATAAATGCTACACCAATGAGGGTTACATTTCCTGAATCCTGACAAAAATTCCTACGTTTTGATGTACAATTTATGTGGATAGGTTGAAAATAGTGCGAGTGAGAAGAAGTTGTTCGGAGGAGAAGAATTTGTTGAATTTCTAGAGTGTGCACTCTACCAACTGCCACTTGACGACCATAGCAACGCATGTTATTTGCTGAATTTCTTGAAAAGCCAAAATTATTTTAAGGAGGTACTATATGGAAATGGTAAAAGATATGAAAAAGCTGAAATAGACCATACTAGCTGAAAGATATCACTACATTTTAAAAGTTGAATGGCGTTTCTAGCTGAAAGTAGGCTGAAGCAGTAAGCTGTCAAAAAGCAGCTGAAATGAGCGGAATTTTAGTGAATTACATTCATTTCCTATGGGAGAAAAAAAGCTGAAAATTTGCAGAAAAAGCTGAATATTTTAAAAAGTTGAAGAGTTAAAAGTACAAAAAGACATAGCCATCCATTCCAGAAGAAGCTGAATAGTTTAAAAGTTGAATGGTTGAAATCGGAGAAAAATTGTAGGAGGAGAAGCGAATCAAACTTTAAACAGTAAAAACGCATTTGGAGGAATAACCCATAAGAACTAGAAAAAATTGCATTTCCTGCAAAAATGCACTGTGAATGCAGATGGCTGAATGATTGAGCAAAAGATGCAGAAGATCTTTGAAGAAGAGAAAAAATAGCTGAAAAGCATTGAAGAAGTGGAAAAAGTTGAATAAGTTGAAAGAGTTGAAGAATTTGAACATGAAAGAACAATAGCTGAATGATTAGAAGAAGAAAAAACTGAGGGAAAGGCACCAAACATTTCCTAACTCATTCTAAACACTGAATCGTTTAACAAAGCAGAAGTAGAATTTCAAACTTGACTAGAAAAATTTGCATTTCCTGCGAAAATGCACTGTGAATGCAGATAGCTGAATGATTGAGCAAATTGATGCAGAAGATCTTTGAAGAAGTGAAAAAATAGCTGAAAAGCATTGAAGAAGTTGAAAAAATTTAAAAAGTTGAAGAATTTGAAAGAGTTGAAGAATTTGAACATGAAAGAACAATAGCTGAATGATTAGAAGAAGAAAAAACTGAGGGAAAGGCACCAAAAATTTAAAAGTAGCTCCATTTCCCACAGGTGGGTGGTGCTGTATTGGCCAATTGGGTTGTGTCTGGGCATCATGCCAGGTCCTGTTGGAAGCAAAGGCCCAATAGGTAAGCATGTGAAATCCAAAATTCGACAGAAAAGTGACACATAGCTGAAAGTCAGTTGAAAATTTTAAAATGTCAAGAGGAAGTGACTGTGCGAATTTCAGATTCCTACATTAATCACAGCAACTGCGGTGAGCGTCGAAAGTTGCCATTCTATCTCAATTGATCCTCTCCCTCTGGCCCTCAGAGTTCCGTCGTCATGAAAACTCACTGACACACCTGCATCGGCCAGACTACCGAAGTGCAGAGACTTTGCTCACAATAAGTCCCATTGGATTATAATGGAGAACTTTCCCCCGAACAACGCTTCATATCTCCTGATCCCTAAATGGTAGAGACGTAATTTTTTCTGCGTTTAGTTCGTAACGGATAGGGGAAGAAGAAAAGCTATTGTTTTTTGCTGGAAAAAGTTTAATAAAGGCGTAAAAAATTATGATCTAAAGGGGGTTTTTAGGGAATTTGCAAAATCCTCTAAAAACAGTCCCGAACAAATCGCTCTAGCTGAAAAAGTATAAGAGATATCAAAACAATTATTTCACTGTGAGTATCAGCAGGCTTTTGAGGACTATGTTGCTCATTTTTATGTTTGTACAAAAATCGGTGTAGGCACAGCGACAATGTAAAAAAGTGGATCATTTGGGGTGATGGAGGTCCAAAGCGTCTTCAGGATTTTGCAAATTCGCTACTCCCGAACAAATTGTTCCTGCGGAAAAACCGTAACAGTTATCCACAAAATTCCTTTTTTGTGAGTGCCAGAAGGGTTGGGACATTCATATGTGAAAGTCTCATGCCTGTAAATCAAACGGTTTAGGAGTAGCGACGATGCAAAAACGTGTGATGTTTTGGATTTTCAGACGTCATTTTTCAAAACCGCTCCATAGGAAATGAATGGGGGAGGTTTCGGGTTTGTGTCGCTCTGAGGTGATTTGCGAAAAATCTATAAATGCTACACCAATGACGGTTACATTTCCTGAATCCAGACAAAAATTCCTACGTTTTGATGTATAATTTATGTGGATAGGTTGAAAATTGAGCGAGTGAGAAGAAGTTGTTCGGAGAAGAAGAATTTGTTGAATTTCTAGAGTGCGCACTCTATAACTGCCTCCTTGACGACCATAGCAACGCATGTTATTTGCTGAATTTCTTGAAAAGCCAAAATTATTTTAAGGAGGTACTATATGAAAATGGTAAAAGATATGAAAAAGCTGAAATAGACCATAATAGCTGAAAGATATCACTACATTTTAAAAGTTGAATGGCGTTTCTAGCTGAAAGTAGGCTGAAGCAGTAAGCTGTCAAAAAGCAGCTGAAATAAGCGGAATTTTAGTGAATTACATTCATTTCCTATGGGAGAAAAAAAAGCTGAAAATGTGCAGAAAAAGCTGAATATTTTAAAAAGTTGAAGAGTTAAAAGTACAAAAAGACATAGCCATCCATTCCAGAAGAAGCTGAATTGTTTAAAAGTTGAATGGTTGAAATCGGAGAAAAACTGTAGGAGGAGAAGCGAAGCAAAGTTTAAACAGTAAAAAGGCGGAAGAGGATCTCAATAACTGTGAATGCCTACTGCATTCACAGTAAATATACTGTAGCCATATTGTGGGCCTGCATTTCTAGGGAGTATAAGGGGTTTCGCCCCCCATTGAAAAAGCATTGGATGTTTGACACCTCCTAACTTGGAGATGCTTTACATGACGAGGCCCAAACTTATTGTGGAGCATTCTGTATAAAGGAGGTACAGACTCTGTAAAGCAGAAGTTTGTCCGAGCTTCCTAGAGCTACTTCCAATTAGCAACATGCTAACCATTAGCCGCTAACATGGTTGTGCTCAGGATCACCGGGTGATTGTACTCTGTCAGTTTGGTCCAAATCCTGTACTGGGAAGTGCCTCAAATAGGGGTGCCAATACTTAATGTCGCCAAACGTCACCAAAGTTCATGGGTCAGATTGGCCTCCTTTAGCAACTCAGCTTCACCACATCTGGGCCCAGAACTCAACATTTGAGCAAAATTGTCAGTAGTGCCATTTCCCACAGGTGAGTGGTGCTGTATTGGCCAATTGGGTCGTGTCTGGGCATCATGCCAGGTCCTGTTGGAAGCAAAGGCCCAATAGGAAAGCATGTGAAATCCAAAATAGGATAGAAAAATGACACATAGCTGAAAGTTACTTGAAAATTTTAAAATGTCAAGAGGAAGTGACTGTGCGAATTTCAGATTCCTACATTAATCACAGCAACTGCGGTGAGCGTCGAAAGTTGCCATTCTATCTCAATTGATCCTCCTCTCTCTGGCCCTCAGAGTTCCGTTGTCATGGAAACTCACTGACACACCTGCAGCGGCCAGTCTAACGAAGTGCAGAGACTTTGCTCACAATAAGTCCCATTGGATTATAATGGAGAACTTTGCCCCGAACAACGCTTCATATCTCCTGATCCCTAAATGATAGAGACGTAATTTTTTCTGCGTTTAGTTCATAACGGATAGGGGAAGAAGAAAAGCTATCATTTTTTGCTGGAAAAAGTTTAATAAAGGCGTAAAAAATTATGATCTAAAGGTGGTTTTTAAGGAATTTGCAAAATCCTCTAAAAACAGTCCCGAACAAATCGCTCTAGCTGAAAAAGTATAAGAGATATCAAATTAATTCTTTCACTGTGAGTATCAGCAGGCTTTTGAGGACTATGTTGCTCATTTTTATGTTTGTACAAAAATCGGTGTAGGCACAGCGACGATGTAAAAAGGTGGATCATGTGGAACAATGCAGCTCTAAAGCATTTTCAGGATTTTGCACATTCGCTACTCCCGAACAAATTGTTCCTGCGGAAAAACCGTAACAGTTATCCACAAAATTCCTTTTTTGCGAGTGCCAGAAGGGTCGGGACATTCATATGTGAAAGTCTCATGCCTGTACATCAAACGGTTTAGGAGTAGCGACGATGTGAAAACGTGTGATGTTTTGGATTTTCAGACGTCATTTTTCAAAACCGCTCCATAGGAAATGAATGGGGGAGGTTTCGGGTTTGTGTCGCTCTGAGGTGATTTGCGAAAAATCTATAAATGCTACACCAATGAGGGTTACATTTTCCGAATCCTGACAAAAATTCCTACGTTTTGATGTATAATTTATGTGGATAGGTTGAAAATTGAGCGAGTGAGAAGAAGTTGTTCGGAGAAGAAGAATTTGTTGAATTTCTAGAGTGCGCACTCTATAACTGCCTCCTTGACGACCATAGCAACGCATGTTATTTGCTGAATTTCTTGAAAAGCCAAAATTATTTTAAGGAGGTACTATATGAAAATGGTAAAAGATATGAAAAAGCTGAAATAGACCATAATAGCTGAAAGATATCACTACATTTTAAAAGTTGAATGGCGTTTCTAGCTGAAAGTAGGCTGAAGCAGTAAGCTGTCAAAAAGCAGCTGAAATGAGCGGAATTTTAGTGAATTACATTCATTTCCTATGGGAGAAAAAAAGCTGAAAATTTGCAGAAAAAGCTGAATATTTTAAAAAGTTGAAGAGTTAAAAGTACAAAAAGACATAGCCATCGATTCCAGAAGAAGCTGAATAGTTTAAAAGTTGAATGGTTGAAATGGGAGAAAAATTGTAGGAGGAGAAGCGAAGCAAAGTTTAAACAGTAAAAACGCATTTGGAAGAATAAACGGGAATAATAAAGAACTAGAAAAATTTGCATTTCCTGCGAAAATGCACTGTGAATGCAGATAGCTGAATGATTAAGCAAAAGATGCAGAAGATCTTTGAAGAAGAGAAAAAATAGCTGAAAAGCATTGAATAAGTTGAAAAAGTTGAATAAGTTGAAAAAGTTGAAGAAGTTGAAAAAGTTGAAGAATTTGAAAGAGTTGAAGAATTTGAACATGAAAGAACAATAGCTGAATTATTAGAAGAAGAAAAAACTGAGGGAAAGGCACCAAACATTTCCTAACTCATTCTAAACACTGAATCGTTTAACAAAGCATAAGTAGAATTTCAAACTTGAATATACTGTTGCCATATGTGGGCCTGCATTTCTAGGGAGTATAAGGGGTTTCGCCCCCGTTGAAAAGCATTGGATGTTTGACACCTCCTAACTTGGAGATGCTTTACATGACGAGGCCCAAACTTATTGTGGAGCATTCTGTATAAAGGAGGTACAGACTCTGTAAAGCAGAAGTTTGTCCGAGCTTCCTAGAGCTACTTCCGATTAGCAACATGCTAACCATTAGCCGCTAACATGGTTGTGTTCAGTATCACCGGGGAATTGTACTCTGTCAGTTTGGTCCAAATCCTGTACTGGGAAGTGCCTCAAAAAGGGGTGCCAATACTTAATGTCACCAAAGTTCATGGGTCAGATTGGCCTCCTTTAGCAACTCAGCCTCACCACATCTGGGCCCAGAACTCAACATTTGACCAAAATGGCGTGTAGCGCCATTTACCACAGGTGGGTGGTGCTGTATTGGCCAATTGGGTCGTGTCTGGGCATCATGCCAGGTCCTGATGGAAGCAAAGGCCCAATAGGAAAGCATGTGAAATCCAAAATGGCACAGAAAACTGACACATGGCTGAAAGTCACTTGAAAATTTTTAAATATTAAGAGGAAGTGACTGTGCGAATTTCAGATTCCTGCATTAATCACAGCCGCTGCAGCGGGCGTTGAAAGTTGCCATTGTATCCTAATGGAGCTTCTCCCTCTGGCCCTCAGAGTTCCGTCGTCATGGAAACTCACTGACACACCTGCAGCGGCCAGTCTACCGAAGTGCAGAGACTTTGCTCACAATAAGTCCCATTGGATTATAATGGAGAACTTTCCCCCGAACAACGCTTCATATCTCCTGATCCCTAAATGGTAGAGACGTAATTTTTTCAGCATTTAGTTCGTAACGGATAGGGGAAGAAGAAAAACTATCGTTCTTTGCTGGAAAAAGTTTAATAAAGGCGTAAAAAATTATGATCTAAACGGGATTTTTAAGAAGTTTCCAAAATCCTCCAAAAACGGTCCCGAACAAATCGCTCTAGCTGAAAAAGTATAAGAGATATCAAATTAATTCTTTCACTGTGAGTATCAGCAGGCTTTTGAGGACTATGTTGCTCATTTTAATGTTTGTACAAAAATCGGTGTAGGCACAGCGACGATGTAAAAAAGTGGATCATTTGGGGTGATGGAGGTCCAAAGCGTCTTCAGGATTTTGCAAATTCGCTACTCCCGAACAAATTGTTCCTGCGGAAAAACCGTAACAGTTATCCACAAAATTCCTTTTTTGTGAGTGCCAGAAGGGTTGGGACATTCATATGTGAAAGTCTCATGCCTGTACATCAAACGGTTTAGGAGTAGCGACGATGCGAAAACGTGTGATGTTTTGGATTTTCAGACGTCATTTTTCAAAACCGCTCCATAGGAAATTAATGGGGGAGGTTTTGGGTTTGTGTGGCTCTGAGGTGATTTGCGAAAAATCTATAAATGCTACACCAATGACGGTTACATTTCCTGAATCCAGACAAAAATTCCTACGTTTTGATGTATAATTTATGTGGATAGGTTGAAAATTGAGCGAGTGAGAAGAAGTTGTTCGGAGAAGAAGAATTTGTTGAATTTCTAGAGTGCGCACTCTATAACTGCCTCCTTGACGACCATAGCAACGCATGTTATTTGCTGAATTTCTTGAAAAGCCAAAATTATTTTAAGGAGGTACTATATGAAAATGGTAAAAGATATGAAAAAGCTGAAATAGACCATAATAGCTGAAAGATATCACTACATTTTAAAAGTTGAATGGCGTTTCTAGCTGAAAGTAGGCTGAAGCAGTAAGCTGTCAAAAAGCAGCTGAAATAAGCGGAATTTTAGTGAATTACATTCATTTCCTATGGGAGAAAAAAAAGCTGAAAATGTGCAGAAAAAGCTGAATATTTTAAAAAGTTGAAGAGTTAAAAGTACAAAAAGACATAGCCATCCATTCCAGAAGAAGCTGAATAGTTTAAAAGTTGAATGGTTGAAATCGGAGAAAAACTGTAGGAGGAGAAGCGAAGCAAAGTTTAAACAGTAAAAAGGCGGAAGAGGATCTCAATAACTGTGAATGCCTACTGCATTCACAGTAATAAAGAGAAACAGGATCTCAAGAACTGTGAATGCCTACTGCATTCACAGTAATAAGAAGAATAAAGAACTAGAAAAGGCTGTTCCTGCGAAACAGCAGTGAGAATGCTAATCTGCAGAATGATTGAGCAGAAGATGCAGAAAACATTGAAATCAGATTTGAAGAATTTGAAAAAATTTAAAAATTTGAAGGGATTTGAAGAATTTGAAAAAGTTTGAAGAATTGAAAGAAATGGAATTTGAAGAGTTTGAAGAATTTGAAGAAATTTGAAATATTTGAAAATTTTCAAAAAATTTGAAGGAATTTGAAAAATTTGAAGAATTTGACAAACTTGAAGAATTTAAAAATTTTGAAGAAATTTTGAGAATTTGAACAAATTTGAAGGAATTTGAAAAATTTGAAAAATTAAAAAAAATTGAAGAATTTGAAGATTAAGAACAACTAAAAAAATTCTGAAGAAATTTAGCAAGGCGCCTGCCTCGTGGTACCGTCAAAAATACTAACGGGGAGTAACACTGCGAATTTCAGCTTCCTACGGTCTTCACAGCACCCACAGTGCCCTTCGAAAGGTGCCATGTTAAGTCAATGGACCTCCTAGAAGCCTCTGGCTAAAAGGGTTGTCATGGAGACTCCCTCACAGCTGTAGCCCTCTATTTGTCTGTAAAGGCAGAACAACCCCGGCTAAGCAGAAGTTGGTAGGACCTTTCTAAAGCTACTTCTGGTTAGCAACATGCTAACCATTAGCCGCTAGCATGGTTGTGTTCAGTATCACCGGGTGATTGTACTCTGTCAGTTTGGTCCAAATCCTGTACTGGGAAGTGCCTCAAAAAGGGGTGCCAATACTTAATGTCACCAAACGTGACCAAAGTTCATGGGTCAGATTGGCCTTCTTTAGCAACTCAGCCTCACCACGTCTGGGCCAAGAACTCAACATTTGACCAAAATGGTAAGTAGCACCATTTCCCACATGTGGGGGGTGCTGTATTGGCCAATTGGGTCGTGTCTGGGCATCATGCCAGGTCCTGTTGGAAGCAAAGGCCCAATAGGAAAGCATGTGACATCCAAAATGGGACAGAAAACTGACACATGGCTGAAAGTCACTTGAAAATTTTAAAATGTTAAGAGGAAGTGACTGTGCGAATTTCAGGCTCCTACATTAATCACAACCACTGCAGTGGATGTTGAAAGTTGCTATTCTATCCGAAAGGAGCGTGTCCCTCTGGCCCTCAGAGTTCCGTCGTCATGGAAACTCACTGACACAGCTGCAGCGGCCAGTCTCCCGAAGTGCAGAGACTTTGTCAGACTCTGCCTCATTGAAATATAATGGAGAACTTTGCCTCAAACAACGCTCCATATCTCCTGTTCTGTAAATGGTAGAGACATAATTTTTTTCAGCGTTTAGTTCATAACGGATAGGAGAACAAGAAAAACTATCGGTTTTTGCTAGAAATATTTTAATTTAGGCGTAAAAAATTATGATATAAAGAGGATTTTTATGAAATTTGAGAAATCCTCTACAAACGGTCCCGAACAAATCGCTGTAGCTGACAAAGTATAAGAGATATCAAAGTAATTCTTTCACTCTGAGTATCAGCAGGCTTTTGAGGACTATGGAGTTCATTTTTAGGTTTGTACAAAAATCGGTGTAGGCACAGCGACGATGTAAAAAGTGGTTGATGTGGAAGAATGAAGCTCCAAAGCGTTTTAAGGATTTTGCACATTCGCTACTCCCGAACAAATTGTTCCTGCGGAAAAACCGTAACAGTTATCCACAAAATTCCTTTTTTATGAGTGCCAGAAGGGTCGGGACATTAATGTGTGAAAGTCTCATGCCTGTACATAAAACGGTTTAGGAGTAGCGACGATGTAGAAAAGTGCCTCATTTGGGGAGATTGAAGTCTGATCCTGTTTTAGCATTTTCCCAAAACGCTACTCCCGAACAAATTGTTCCTGCGGCAAAACCGTAACATTTATCGACAAAATTTCTCTTTTGTGAGCGCCAGAAGGGTCTGGACATGAATGTGTGAAAGTCTCGTGCCTGTACATGAAACGGTTTAGGAGTAGTGACGATGTAAATACATGTGATGTTTTGGATTTCCAGGTGTCAGTTTTGAAAACCGCTCCATAGGAAATGAATGGGGAAGGTTTCGGGTTAGTGTCGCTCTGAGGTGATTTGTGAAAAATCTATAAATCCCACACCAATGATGGTTACATTTTCCGAATCCAGACAAAAATTCCTACGTTTTGATGTATAATTTATGTGGATAGGTTGAAAATTGAGCGAGTGAGAAGAAGTTGTTCGGAGAAGAAGAATTTGTTGAATTTCTAGAGTGCGCACTCTAACAGAGGCTCCTTGACAACCATAGCAACGCATGTTATTTGCTGAATTTCTTGAAAAGCCAAAATTATTTTAAGGAGGTACTATATGAAAATGGTAAAAGATATGAAAAACCTGAACTATAACATAATAGCTGAAAGATATCACTACATTTTAAAAGTTGAATGGCGTTTCTAGCTGAAAGTAGGCTGAAGCAGTAAGCTGTCAAAAAGCTGAAATATTTGAAGAATTTGAAGGATTCTCCATTCATTTGAATGAGAGCAAAAAACTCACAAAAAGTTGAATATTTTAAATATTATAAAAGTTATAATTACCAAAAGTCATAGCAGTAATGTCCTGAAGGAGCTGAACGTTTTGATACCAGAATGGTTGAAATCGGTTGAAAAATGCGGAACGAGTTAGGCGTCGAAAAACGTACGGAATAATAATAATAAAAAGTAAAGAAAAACAGGAAAACAATAAGTGAGACTGCTGTATAGCATTCTCACTTGATAACTAGAAAAGGCTGTTCCTGCGAAACAGCAGTGAGAATGCTAATCTGCAGAATGATTGAGCAGAAGATGCAGAAAACATTGAAATCAGATTTGAAGAATTTGAAAAAGTTTGAAGAATTGAAAGAAATAGAAGAATTTGAAGGATTTTGAAGTTTGAAAAATTTGAAGAAATTTGAAGAATTTGAAAAATTTGAAGAATTTGACAAACTTGAAGAATTAAAAAAAATTAGAAGAAATTTAGAGAATTTGAACAAATTTGAAGGAATTTGAAAAATGTAAAAAAAATTGAAGAATTTGAAGATTAAGAACAACAAAAAAAATTCTGAAGAAATTTAGCAAGGCGCCTGCCTCGTGGTACTGTCAAAAATACTAACAGGGAGTAACACTGCGAATTTCAGCTTCCTACGGTCTTCACAGCACCCACAGTGCCCTTCGAAAGGTGCCATGTTAAGTCAATGGACCTCCTAGAAGCCTCTGGCTAAAAGGGTTGTCATGGAGACTCCCTCACAGCTGTAGCCCTCTATTTGTCTGTAAAGGCAGAACAACCCCGGCTAAGCAGAAGTTGGTAGGACCTTTCTAAAGCTACTTCTGGTTAGCAACATGCTAACCGTTAGCCGCTAGCATGGTTGTGTTCAGTATCACCGGGTGATTGTACTCTGTCAGTTTGGTCCAAATCCTGTACTGGGAAGTGCCTCAAAAAGGGGTGCCAATACTTAATGTCACCAAACGTGACCAAAGTTCATGGGTCAGATTGGCCTCCTTTAGCAACGCAGCCTCACCACATCTGGGCCAAGAACTCAACATTTGACCAAAATGGTCAGTAGCGCCATTTCCCACATGTGGGGGGTGCTGTATTGGCCAATTGGGTCGTGTCTGGGCATCATGCCAGGTCCTGTTGGAAGCAAAGGCCCAATAGGAAAGCATGTGACATCCAAAATGGGACAGAAAACTGACACATGGCTGAAAGTCACTTGAAAATTTTAAAATGTTAAGAGGAAGTGACTGTGCGAATTTCAGGCTCCTGCATTAATCACAGCCACTGCAGTGGATGTTGAAAGTTGCTATTCTATCCGAAAGGAGCGTGTCCCTCTGGCCCTCAGAGTTCCTTCGTCATGGAAACTCACTGACACAGCTGCAGCGGCCGGTCTCCCGAAGTGCAGAGACTTTGTCAGACTCTGCCTCATTGAAATAGAATGGAGAACTTTGCCTCAAACAACGCTCCATATCTCCTGTTCTGTAAATGGTAGAGACATAATTTTTCAGCGTTTAGTTCGTAACGGATAGGAGAACAAGAAAAACTATCGGTTTTTGCTAGAAATATTTTAATTTAGGCATAAAAAATTATGATATAAAGAGGATTTTTATGAAATTTGAGAAATCCTCTACAAACGGTCCCGAACAAATCGCTGTAGCTGAAAAAGTATAAGAGATATAAAAATAATTCTTTCACTGTGAGTATCAGCAGGCTTTTGAGGACTATGGAGTTCATTTTTAGGTTTGTACAAAAATCGGTGTAGGCACAGCAACGATGTAAAAAGTGGGTGATGTGGAAGAATGAAGCTCCAAAGCGTTTTAAGGATTTTGCACATTCGCTACTCCCGAACAAATTGTTCCTGCGGAAAAACCGTAACAGTTATCCACAAAATTCCTTTTTTATGAGTGCCAGAAGGGTCGGGACATTCGTGTGTGAAAGTCTCATGCCTGTACATAAAACGGTTTAGGAGTAGTGACGATGTAGAAAAGTGCCTCATTTGGGGAGATTGAAGTCTGATCCTGTTTTAGCATTTTCCCAAAACGCTACTCCCGAACAAATTGTTCCTGTGGCAAAACCGTAACATTTATCGACAAAATTTCTCTTTTGTGAGCGCCAGAAGGGTCTGGACATGAATGTGTGAAAGTCTCGTGCCTGTACATGAAACGGTTTAGGAGTAGTGACGATGTAAATACATGTGATGTTTTGGATTTCCAGGTGTCATTTTTGAAAACCGCTCCATAGGAAATGAATGGGGAAGGTTTCGGGTTAGTGTCGCTCTGAGGTGATTTGCGAAAAATCTATAAATCCCACACCAATGATGGTTACATTTTCCGAATCCAGACAAAAATTCCTACGTTTTGATGTATAATTTATGTGGATAGGTTGAAAATTGAGCGAGTGAGAAGAAGTTGTTCGGAGAAGAAGAATTTGTTGAATTTCTAGAGTGCGCACTCTAACAGAGGCTCCTTGACAACCATAGCAACGCATGTTATTTGCTGAATTTCTTGAAAAGCCAAAATTATTTTAAGGAGGTACTATATGAAAATGGTAAAAGATATGAAAAAGCTGAACTATACCATAATAGCTGAAAGATATCACTACATTTTAAAAGTTGAATGGCGTTTCTAGCTGAAAGTAGGCTGAAGCAGTAAGCTGTCAAAAAGCTGAAATATTTGAAGAATTTGAAGGATTCTCCATTCATTTGAATGAGAGCAAAAAAGTTACAAAAAGTTGAATATTTTAAATATTATAAAAGTTATAATTACCAAAAGTCTTAGCAGTAATGTCCTGAAGGAGCTGAACGTTTTGATACCAGAATGGTTGAAATCGGTTGAAAAATGCGGAACGAGTTAGGCGTCGAAAAACGTACGGAATAATAATAATAAAAAGTAAAGAAAAACAGGAAAACAACTAGAAAAGGCTGTTCCTGCGAAACAGCAGTGAGAATGCTAATCTGCAGAATGATTGAGCAGAAGATGCAGAAAACATTGAAATCAGATTTGAAGAATTTGAAAAAAATGTAAAAATTTGAAGGGATTTGAAGAATTTGAAAAAGTTTGAAGAATTGAAATAAATAGAATTTGAAGGAATTTGAAGAGTTTGAAGAAATTTAAAGGAATTTGAAAAATTTGAAGAATTTGACAAACTTGAAGAATTTAAAAATTTAGAAGAAATTTAGAGAAATCAAAAAAATTTGAAGGAATTTGAAAAATTTGAAAAATTTAAAAAAATTGAAGAATTTGAAGATTAAGAACAACTAAAACAATTCTGAAGAAATTTAGCAAGGCGCCTGCCTCGTGGTACCGTCAAAAATACTAACGGGGAGTAACACTGCGAATTTCAGCTTCCTATGGTCTTCACAGCACCCACAGTGCTCTTCGAAAGGTGCCATGTTAAGTCAATGGACCTCCTAGAAGCCTCTGGCTAAAAGGGTTGTCATGGAGACTCCCTCACAGCTGTAGCCCTCTATTTGTCTGTAAAGGCAGAACAACCCCGGCTAAGCAGAAGTTGGTAGGACCTTTCTAAAGCTACTTCTGGTTAGCAACATGCTAACCATTAGCCGCTAACATGGTTGTGCTCAGGATCACCGGGTGATTGTACTCTGTCAGTTTGGTCCAAATCCTGTACTGGGAAGTGCCTCAAATAGGGGTGCCAATACTTAATGTCGCCAAACGTCACCAAAGTTCATGGGTCAGATTGGCCTCCTTTAGCAACTCAGCCTCACCCCATCTGGGCCCAGAACTCAATATTTGACCAAAATGGTCAGTAGCGCCATTTCCCACAGGTGGGTGGTGCTGTATTGGCCAATTGGGTCGTGTCTGGGCATCATGCCAGGTCCTGTTGGAAGCAAAGGCCCAATAGGAAAGCATGTGAAATCCAAAATTGGACAGAAAAATGACACATAGCTGAAAGTCACTTGAAAATTTTAAAATGTCAAGAGGAAGTGACTGTGCGAATTTCAGATTCCTACATTAATCACAGCAACTGCGGTGAGCGTCGAAAGTTGCCATTCTATCTCAATTGATCCTCTCCCTCTGGCCCTCAGAGTTCCGTCGTCATGGAAACTCACTGACACACCTGCAGCGGCCAGTCTACCGAAGTGCAGAGACTTTGCTCACAATAAGTCCCATTGGATTATAATGGAGAACTTTGCCCCGAACAACGCTTCATATCTCCTGATCCCTAAATGGTAGAGACGTAATTTTTTCTGTGTTTAGTTTGTAACGGATAGGGGAAGAAGAAAAGCTATCGGTTTTTGCTGGAAAAAGTTTAATAAAGGCGTAAAAAATTATGATCTAAAGGGGTTTTTTAAGGAATTTGCAAAATCCTCTAAAAACAGTCCCGAACAAATCGCTCTAGCTGAAAAAGTATAAGAGATATCAAAACAATTATTTCACTGTGAGTATCAGCAGGCTTTTGAGGACTATGTTGCTCATTTTTATGTTTGTACAAAAATCGGTGTAGGCACAGCGACGATGTAAAAAAGTGGATCATGTGGAACAATGCAGCTCTAAAGCATTTTCAGGATTTTGCACATTTGCTACTCCCGAACAAATTGTTCCTGCGGAAAAACCGTAACAGTTATCCACAAAATTCCTTTTTTGTGAGTGCCAGAAGGGTTGGGACATTCATATGTGAAAGTCTCATGCCTGTACATCAAACGGTTTAGGAGTAGCGACGATGCGAAAACGTGTGATGTTTTGGATTTTCAGACGTCATTTTTCAAAACCGCTCCATAGAAAATGAATGGGGGAGGTTTCGGGTTTGTGTCGCTCTGAGGTGATTTGCGAAAAATCTATAAATGCTACACCAATGAGGGTTACATTTCCTGATTCCAGACAAAAATTCCTACGTTTTGATGTATAATTTATGTGGATAGGTTGAAAATTGAGCGAGTGAGAAGAAGTTGTTCGGAGATGAAGAATTTATTGAATTTCTAGAGTGCGCACTCTATAACTGCCTCCTTGACGACCATAGCAACGCATGTTATTTGCTGAATTTCTTGAAAAGACAAAATTATTTTAAGGAGGTACTATATGAAAATGGTAAAAGATATGAAAAAGCTGAAATAGACCATAATAGCTGAAAGATATCACTACATTTTAAAAGTTGAATGGCGTTTCTAGCTGAAAGTAGGCTGAAGCAGTAAGCTGTCAAAAAGCAGCTGAAATGAGCGGAATTTTAGTGAATTACATTCATTTCCTATGGGAGAAAAAAAGCTGAAAATTTGCAGAAAAAGCTGAATATTTTAAAAAGTTGAAGAGTTAAAAGTACAAAAAAGACATAGCCATCCATTCCAGAAGAAGCTGAATAGTTTAAAAGTTGAATGGTTGAAATCGGAGAAAAATTGTAGGAGGAGAAGCGAAGCAAAGTTTAAACAGTAAAAACGCATTTGGAAGAATAAACAGGAATAATAATAAAGAACTAGAAAAATTTGCATTTCCTGCGAAAATGCACTGTGAATGCAGATGGCTGAATGATTGAGCAAAAGATGCAGAAGATCTTTGAAGAAGAGAAAAAATAGCTGAAAAGCATTGAAGAAGTTGAAAAAGTTGAAGAAGTAGAAAAAGTTGAAGAATTTGAAAGAGTTGAAGAATTTGAACATGAAAGAACAATAGCTGAATGATTACAAGAAAAAACTGAGGGAATGGCACCAAACATTTCCTAACTCATTCTAAACACTGAATCGTTTAACAAAGCAGAAGTAGAATTTCAAACTTGAATATACTGTAGCCAGTGTATGAATATACTGTAGTGGGCCTAGGAGTATAAGGGGTTTCGCCCCCATTGAAAAGCATTGGATGTTTGACACCTCCTAACATGGAGATGCTTTACGTGACGAGGACCAAACTTATTGTGGAGCATTCTGTATAAAGGAGGTACAGACTCTGTAAAGCAGAAGTTTGTCCGAGCTTCCTAGAGCTACTTCCAATTAGCAACATGCTAACCATTAGCCGCTAACATGGTTGCGTTCAGTATCACCGGGTGATTGTACTCTGTCAGTTTGGTCCAAATCCTGTACTGGGAAGTGCCTCAAATAGGGGTGCCAATACTTAATGTCGCCAAACGTGACCAAAGTTCATGGGTCAGATTGGCCTCCTTTAGCAACTCAGCCTCACCACATCTGGGCCCAGAACTCAACATTTGACCAAAATGATGAGTAGCACCATTTCTCACAGGTGGGTGGTGCTGTATTGGCCAATTGGGTCGTGTCTGGGCATCATGCCAGGTCCTGTTGGAAGCAAAGACCCAATAGGAAAGCATGTAAAATCCAAAATGGGACAGAAAAATGACACATAGCTGAAAGTCACTTGAAAATTTTAAAATGTCAAGAGGAAGTGACTGTGCGAATTTCAGATTCCTACATTAATCACAGCAACTGCGGTGAGCGTCGAAAGTTGCCATTCTATCTCAATTGATCCTCTCCCTCTGGCCCTCAGAGTTCCGTCGTCATGGAAACTCACTGACACACCTGCAGCAGCCAGTCTACTCAAGTGCAGACACTTTGCTCACAATAAGTCCCATTGGATTATAATGGAGAACTTTGCCCCGAACAACGCTTCATATCTCCTGATCCCTAAATGGTAGAGACGTAATTTTTTCTACGTTTAGTTCGTAACGGATAGGGGAAGAAGAAAAGCTATCGGTTTTTGCTGGAGAAAGTTTAATAAAGGAGTAAAAAATTATGATCTAAAGGGGTTTTTTAAGGAATTTGCAAAATCCTCTAAAAACAGTCCCGAACAAATCGCTCTAGCTGAAAAAGTATAAGAGATATCAAAACAATTATTTCACTGTGAGTATCAGCAGGCTTTTGAGGACTATGTTGCTCATTTTTATGTTTGTACAAAAATCGGTGTAGGCACAGCGACGATGTAAAAAAGTGGATCATTTGGGGTGATGGAGGTCCAAAGCGTCTTCAGGATTTTGCAAATTCGCTACTCCCGAACAAATTGTTCCTGCGGAAAAACCGTAACAGTTATCCACAAAATTCCTTTTTTGTGAGTGCCAGAAGGCTTGGGACATTAATATGTGAAAGTCTCATGCCTGTACATCAAACGGTTTAGGAGTAGCGACGATGCGAAAACGTGTGATGTTTTGGATTTTCAGACGTCATTTTTCAAAACCGCTCCATAGGAAATGAATGGGGGAGGTTTCGGGTTTGTGTCGCTCTGAGGTGATTTGCGAAAAATCTATAAATGCTACACCAATGAGGGTTACATTTCCTGATTCCAGACAAAAATTCCTACGTTTTGATGTATAATTCATGTGGATAGGTTGAAAATTGAGCGAGTGAGAAGAAGTTGTTCGGAGAAGAAGAATTTGCTGAATTTCTAGAGTGCGCACTCTATAACTGCCTCCTTGACGACCATAGCAACGCATGTTATTTGCTGAATTTCTTGAAAAGCCAAAATTATTTTAAGGAGGTACTATATGAAAATGGTAAAAGATATGAAAAAGCTGAAATAGAGCATAATAGCTGAAAGATATCACTACATTTTAAAAGTTGAATGGCGTATCTAGCTGAAAGTAGGCTGAAGCAGTAAGCTGTCAAAAAGCAGCTGAAATGAGCGGAATTTTAGTGAATTACATTCATTTCCTATGGGAGAAAAAAAGCTGAAAATTTGCAGAAAAAGCTGAATATTTTAAAAAGTTGAAGAGTTAAAAGTACAAAAAGACATAGCCATCCATTCCAGAAGAAGCTGAATAGTTTAAAAGTTGAATGGTTGAAATCGGAGAAAAATTGTAGGAGGAGAAGCGAAGCAAAGTTTAAACAGTAAAAACGCATTTGGAAGAATAAACAGGAATAATAATAATAACTAGAAAAATTTGCATTTCCTGCGAAAATGCACTGTGAATGCAGATAGCTGAATGATTAAGCAAAAGATGCAGAAGATCTTTGAAGAAGAGAAAAAATAGCTGAAAAGCATTGAAGAAGTTGAAAAAGTTGAAGTTGAAAAAGTTGAAGAATTTGAAAGAGTTGAAGAATTTGAACATTAAAGAACAATAGCTGAATGATTAGAAGAAGAAAAAACCGAGGGAAAGGCACCAAACATTTCCTAACTCATTCTAAACACTGAATCGTTTGACAAAGCATAAGTAGAATTTCAAACTTGAATATACTGTTGCCATATGTGGGCCTGCATTTCTAGCGAGTATAAGGGGTTTCGCCCCCATTGAAAAGCATTGGATGTTTGACACCTCCTAACTTGGAGATGCTTTATGTGACGAGGCCCAAACTTATTGTGGAGCATTCTGTATAAAGGAGGTACAGACTCTGTAAAGCAGAAGTTTGTCCAAGCTTCCTAGAGCTACTTCCAATTAGCAACATGCTAACCATTAGCCGCTAACATGGTTGTGCTCAGGATCACCGGGTGATTGTACTCTGTCAGTTTGGTCCAAATCCTGTACTGGGAAGTGCCTCAAATAGGGGTGCCAATACTTAATGTCGCCAAAAGTCACCAAAGTTCATGGGTCAGATTGGCCTCCTTTAGCAACTCAGCCTCACCACATCTGGGCCCAGAACTCAATATTTGACCAAAATGGTCAGTAGCGCCATTTCCCACATGTGGGTGGTGCTGTATTGGCCAATTGGGTTGTGTCTGGGCATCATGCCAGGTCCTGTTGGAAGCAAAGGCCCAATAGGAAAGCATGTGAAATCCAAAATTGGACAGAAAAATGACACATAGCTGAAAGTCACTTGAAAATTTTAAAATGTCAAGAGGAAGTGACTGTGCAAATTTCAGATCCCTACATTAATCACAGCAACTGCGGTGAGCGTCGAAAGTTGCCATTCTATCTCAATTGATCCTCTCCCTCTGGCCCTCAGAGTTCCGTCGTCATGGAAACTCACTCACACACCTGCAGCGGCCAGTCTACCCAAGTGCAGAGACTTTGGTCACAATAAGTCCCATTGGATTATAATGGAGAACTTTGCCCCGAACAACGCTTCATATCTCCTGATCCCTAAATGGTAGAGACGTATTTTTTTCTGCGTTTAGTTCGTAACAGATAGGGGAAGAAGAAAAGCTATCGGTTTTTGCTGGAAAAAGTTTAATAAAGGCGTAAAAAATTATGATCTAAAGGGGTTTTTTAAGGAATTTGCAAAATCCTCTAAAAACAGTCCCGAACAAATCGCTCTAGCTGAAAAAGTATAAGAGATATCAAAACAATTATTTCACTGTGAGTATCAGCAGGCTTTTGAGGACTATGTTGCTCATTTTTATGTTTGTACAAAAATCGGTGTAGGCACAGCGACGATGTCAAAAGGTGGATCATGTGGAACAATGCAGCTCTAAAGCATTTTCAGGATTTTGCACATTCGCTACTCCCGAACAAATTGTTCCTGCGGAAAAACCGTAACAGTTATCTACAAAATTCCTTTTTTGTGAGTGCCAGAAGGGTTGGGACATTCATATGTGAAAGTCTCATGCCTGTACATCAAACAGTTTAGGAGTAGCGACGATGTGAAAACGTGTGATGTTTTGGATTTTCAGACGTCATTTTTCAAAACCGCTCCATAGGAAATGAATGGGGGAGGTTTCGGGTTTGTGTCGCTCTGAGGTGATTTGCGAAAAATCTATAAATGCTACACCAATGACGGTTACATTTCCTGAATCCAGACAAAAATTCCTACGTTTTGATGTATAATTTATGTGGATAGGTTGAAAATTGAGCGAGTGAGAAGAAGTTGTTCGGAGAAGAAGAATTTGTTGAATTTCTAGAGTGCGCACTCTATAACTGCCTCCTTGACGACCATAGCAACGCATGTTATTTGCTGAATTTCTTGAAAAGACAAAATTATTTTAAGGAGGTACTATATGAAAATGGTAAAAGATATGAAAAAGCTGAAATAGACCATAATAGCTGAAAGATATCACTACATTTTAAAAGTTGAATGGCGTTTCTAGCTGAAAGTAGGCTGAAGCAGTAAGCTGTCAAAAAGCAGCTGAAATGAGCGGAATTTTAGTGAATTACATTCATTTCCTATGGGAGAAAAAAAGCTGAAAATTTGCAGAAAAAGCTGAATATTTTAAAAAGTTGAAGAGTTAAAAGTACAAAAAGACATAGCCATCCATTCCAGAAGAAGATGAATAGTTTAAAAGTTGAATGGTTGAAATCGGAGAAAAATTGTAGGAGGAGAAGCGAAGCAAAGTTTAAACAGTAAAAACGCATTTGGAAGAATAAACAGGAACTAGAAAAATTTGCATTTCCTGCGAAAATGCACTGTGAATGCAGATAGCTGAATGATTAAGCAAAAGATGCAGAAGATCTTTGAAGAAGAGAAAAAATAGCTGAAAAGCATTGAAGAAGTTGAAAAAGTTGAAGAATTTGAAAGAGTTGAAGAATTTGAACTTGAAAGAACAATAGCTGAATTATTAGAAGAAGAAAAAACTGAGGGAAAGGCACCAAACATTTCCTAACTCATTCTAAACATTGAATCGTTTAACAAAGCAGAAATAGAATTTCAAACTTGAATATACTGTTGCCATATGTGGGCCTGCATTTCTAGGGAGTATAAGGGGTTTCGCCCCCATTGAAAAGCATTGGATGTTTGACACCTCCTAACTTGGAGATGCTTTACGTGACGAGGCCCAAACTTATTGTAGAGCATTCTGTATAAAGGAGGTACATACTCTGTAAGGCAGACGTTTTTACGAGCTTCCGAGGGCGACTTCCAATTAGCAACATGCTAACCATTAGCCGCTAACATGGTTGTGCTCAGGATCACCGGGTGATTGTACTCTGTCAGTTTGGTCCAAATCCTGTACTGGGAAGTGCCTCAAATAGGGGTGCCAATACTTAATGTCGCCAAACGTGACCAAAGTTCATGGGTCAGATTGGCCTCCTTTAGCAACTCAGCCTCACCACATCTGGGCCCAGAACTCAACATTTGACCAAAATGGTGTGTATCACCATTTCCCACAGGTGGGTGGTGCTGTATTGGCCAATTGGGTCGTGTCTGGGCATCATGCCAGGTCCTGTTGGAAGCAAAGGCCCAATAGGAAAGCATGTGAAATCCAAAATGGGACAGAAAAATGACACATAGCTGAAAGTCACTTGAAAATTTTAAAATGTCAAGAGGAAGTGACTGTGCGAATTTCAGATTCCTACATTAATCACAGCAACTGCGGTGAGCGTCGAAAGTTGCCATTGTATCTCAATTGATCCTCTCCCTCTGGCCCTCAGAGTTCCGTCGTCATGGAAACTCACTGACACACCTGCAGCGGGCGAGTCTACCGAAGTGCAGAGACTTTGCTCACAATAAGTCCCATTGGATTATAATGGAGAACTTTGCCCCGAACAACGCTTCATATCTCCTGAACCCTAAATGGTAGAGACGTAATTTTTTCTGCGTTTAGTTCGTAACGGATAGGGGAAGAAGAAAAGCTATCGGTTTTTGCTGGAAAAAGTTTAATAAAGGCGTAAAAAATTATGATCTAAAGGGTTTTTTTAAGGAATTTCCAAAATCCTCTAAAAACAGTCCCGAACAAATCGCTCTAGGTGAAAAAGTATAAGAGATATCAAAACAATTATTTCACTGTGAGTATCAGCAGGCTTTTGAGGACTATGTTGCTCATTTTTATGTTTGTACAAAAATCGGTGTAGGCACAGCGACGATGTAAAAAAGTGGATCATTTGGGGTGATGGAGGTCCAAAGCGTCTTCAGGATTTTGCAAATTTGCTACTCCCGAACAAATTGTTCCTGCGGAAAAACCGTAACAGTTATCCACAAAATTCCTTTTTTGTGAGTGCCAGAAGGGTTGGGACATTCATGTGTGAAAGTCTCATGCCTGTAAAACAAACGGTTTAGGAGTAGCGACGATGCGAAAACGTGTGATGTTTTGGATTTTTAGATGTCATTTTTCAAAACCGCTCCATAGGAAATGAATGGGGGAGGTTTCGGGTTTGTGTCGCTCTGAGGTGATTTGCGAAAAATCTATAAATGCTACACCAATGAGGGTTACATTTCCTGATTCCAGACAAAAATTCCTACGTTTTGATGTATAATTCATGTGGATAGGTTGAAAATTGAGCGAGTGAGAAGAAGTTGTTCGGAGAAGAAGAATTTGTTGAATTTCTAGAGTGCGCACTCTATAACTGCCTCCTTGACGACCATAGCAACGCATGTTATTTGCTGAATTTCTTGAAAAGCCAAAATTATTTTAAGGAGGTACTATATGAAAATGGTAAAAGATATGAAAAAGCTGAAATAGACCATAATATCTGAAAGATATCACTACATTTTAAAAGTTGAATGGCGTTTCTAGCTGAAAGTAGGCTGAAGCAGTAAGCTGTCAAAAAGCAGCTGAAATGAGCGGAATTTTAGTGAATTACATTCATTTCCTATGGGAGAAAAAAAGCTGAAAATTTGCAGAAAAAGCTGAATATTTTAAAAAGTTGAAGAGTTAAAAGTACAAAAAGACATAGCCATCCATTCCAGAAGAAGCTGGATAGTTTAAAAGTTGAATGGTTGAAATCGGAGAAAAATTGTAGGAGGAGAAGCGAATCAAACTTTAAACAGTAAAAACGCATTAGGAAGAATAAACACTAAGAAGAAGAATAAAGAATAAAGAGAAACAGGATCTCAAGAACTGTGAATGCCTACTGCATTCACAGTAACTAGAAAAATTTGCATTTCCTGCGAAAATGCACTGTGAATGCAGATAGCTGAATGATTAAGCAAAAGATGCAGAAGATCTTTGAAGAAGAGAAAAAATAGCTGAAAAGCATTGAAGAAGTTGAAAAAGTTGAAGAATTTGAAAGAGTTGAAGAAGTTGAACATTGTGATGGCCAAACCCATGGCCACACCTTAAAAGTCTGTACCACACATACACTTTTCATTTACCAATCAGTATATGCACATTTTAGTTTGCAATAAAACTTTATTCTTAGTTTAAGTACCTGTGTTCTATTTGTAAGCGCGCACATTTAGTTCACTTTTGTACTTAGTCAATTTTCCATACCTTTTTTGTGTTTTTGTTACTAATCTTTATTTCTTACCTTCCATGGTGCCTGGGAGTTTTGCCAGACAAAAGATGGCTGCCAGGGCTGAGATCAACTAAATACCGGGGAGGGTATATTGGACTGTTCCACCTGCTTTTGCTGGAAGGGGGGATTTGTATTTTTCTTTCTTTGTTTTGTATTTCACTTAGGGTTTGTATTTAGAGGTTGTGTGTGTTTCATTGTTCTTAGATTAGTTTAGTGTCAAACTTAACTGTACTGCTTTGTTTTGTCATTTGTGAGTGTTTGTTTGGTTTTAATTACCCCTATTGTGTTAATTGGTCTGATCAGCCAGAGTGTATATATACCCTTGTGTGTCATTTGTTTGTAGGTCAGTTATGTTTGGTTGTGCAGTCAGTTAGTTTGGGCACAGTTTGCTTCAGTTAAAGTTTGTTTTTCTTTTTTTGACCTCTTTTATGACTCCGGAACCCACCATTTTTGTACTTTTGGCTTTTGGGTTAAAAATAAAAACCCCAACTTTTGAATAATTTCCTGTGACTCCTCATGCGTTTTTACCTCGGTCCATCACACGTGGTGTCAGGAGTGGGATCCTTCAGCTGAGGAGGCAGGTTATTTTTTTTTTTTCCCCCTTCAATTTTTGGAGTATTCCCCCACCAAACAAAAATCTTATGAGCCATGCAGAATAGTGTTCGATCAAGGAAAGGAAACAAACCAGAAACCAAAGATGGTTTGCAACAATTGGAGAGAGAGAAGGTGATGGAGGAAGGACCTTTAGTCATGGATGATGCTGAGGGTGAAGATTCAAGACAACCAACTCTGCAGGACATTGCTGGAATTCTTCAGACCTTCATGGCACAGCAGGAGGTTCGGGCTGAACAGCAGAAAGAGGAATCCATACAGCAAGAAAAGCGTTTTAAAGGTTTACAACACCAATTTCGGCTTCTACAACTGGAAATTCAAGCCAGAACAACCCCAGCCCCTGAGCCCATATCAACTGATGCAGAGCCGGTTGGAAGTCATAATGGTTCTGGGATTCAAGTAGCATCTTCACCTGGGGACTCTGGCTCAACCTCCAGTGTAACAGGTCAGTCTGCGTATGTTCCTCACCCTAAGTTGGAAAAATTAACTGTTGAAGATGACATTGAGCATTTTCTAACAACGTTTGAGAGAATTGCAGCTGCCTATCGCTGGCCAAAGACTGACTGGATCTTTCAACTCATTCCTCTTCTCACTGGTAAGGCTCGAAGTGCCTATGTGAATATGGATGTGGATGATTCACTGGAGTATGACAAGGTATGGATCAAGGAGCACAATCCAAAGTCTGCTGGAGAAGCTGCCATACTGGCGGATGTATTTGTAGCTGCCCGGAGTAAGTTCCAGCCATGGAGCAACAGTGCATGCAAGGCAACTAGAGACTTGCGTCGGTCACAGCCCTCTCAGCACCAGCAGAGGTCAGCAACAAGTGTGGGTAAGCCCGTTTTGAGAGAAAATCAGTCTTCAAACTCATTCAAGCCGGGTAAAAGGCCACCTGTGTGTTACCTCTGTGGACAAGAAGGTCACACCAAGCCTGTGTGTCCAAAGAATCAAAGCAAGTTATCTCAGACATGTTTTGTGCCTCACCAGAATGGGGATATTAAACCTGAGAGGACACATTCAAATAAACTCACCATGGTGAAGATTCATGAACATGAAGTGGATGCTTTAATAGATACTGGCAGCACACAGACTCTGGTGCACCGGAAATATGTACCAACTGACGTTACATTCCCTTCTGAAACAATATCTGTTTGCTGTGTACATGGAGATGAAAGATCATACCCCACTGCGGACCTGTTTATTGAGGTGCAGGGGTCTCCCTATTTGTTAAAGGTTGGGGTAGCTGATAACCTGCCCTACCCTGTGGTTCTTGGGGAGGATCTGCCAGTTCTCTATGATTTATTAAGGGAAGTGCAGAGCTGTAATATGGTTGTGACAAGGGCTCAAGCTAAGAATCAAGACGAACATTTTGCAACACTTAGTGCTTTACCCTTCTTTGGGGTTGAGCTAGGGACAGGACTGGTTCGAGATGTCCCAATAAAATCCAATGGACAGCAGAAGCCATAGGAGCTTTCCAGGATATTCGCATATCTCTGAGTAAGAACCCAGTCTAGCATTCTCCAGATTTTAATAAGGACTTCACATTGCAGACTGATGCTTCTGAAAGGGGTCTTGGGGCAGTGCTTCTGCAGGGACCACCAGAGGACCGACATCCTGTTGCCTACATCAGCCGGAAGTTGTTGCCAAGGGAGACACGCTACGCAACGGTAGAGAAGGAAGCCTTGGCCATAAAATGGGCGCTTGACTCTTTCAAATATTACCTGCTTGGAAGAGAGTTCATCCTTCAAACTGACCACAAAGCCCTGCAGTGGCTAGAAAAAATGAAGGATACCAACGGGAGAATCACCAGATGGTACCTTGCCATGCAGCCATACCGGTTCGAGGTACAATTCATCCCGGGAAAAGAGAACACTACCGCTGATTACCTCTCTCGCTCCGGTGGTGGCGACCAAGAAGTGGGGGAGTGTGTGATGGCCAAACCCATGGCCACACCTTAAAAGTCTGTACCACACATACACTTTTCATTTACCAATCAGTATATGCACATTTTAGTTTGCAATAAAACTTTATTCTTAGTTTAAGTACCTGTGTTCTATTTGTAAGCGCGCACATTTAGTTCACTTTTGTACTTAGTCAATTTTCCATACCTTTTTTGTGTTTTTGTTACTAATCTTTATTTCTTACCTTCCATGGTGCCTGGGAGTTTTGCCAGACAAAAGATGGCTGCCAGGGCTGAGATCAACTAAATACCGGGGAGGGTATATTGGACTGTTCCACCTGCTTTTGCTGGAAGGGGGGATTTGTATTTTTCTTTCTTTGTTTTGTATTTCACTTAGGGTTTGTATTTAGAGGTTGTGTGTGTTTCATTGTTCTTAGATTAGTTTAGTGTCAAACTTAACTGTACTGCTTTGTTTTGTCATTTGTGAGTGTTTGTTTGGTTTTAATTACCCCTATTGTGTTAATTGGTCTGATCAGCCAGAGTGTATATATACCCTTGTGTGTCATTTGTTTGTAGGTCAGTTATGTTTGGTTGTGCAGTCAGTTAGTTTGGGCACAGTTTGCTTCAGTTAAAGTTTGTTTTTCTTTTTTTGACCTCTTTTATGACTCCGGAACCCACCATTTTTGTACTTTTGGCTTTTGGGTTAAAAATAAAAACCCCAACTTTTGAATAATTTCCTGTGACTCCTCATGCGTTTTTACCTCGGTCCATCACAAACATGAAAGAACAATAGCTGAATGATTAGAAGAAGAAAAAACTGAGGGAAAGGCACCAAACATTTCCTAACTCATTCTAAACACTGAATCGTTTAACAAAGCAGAAGTAGAATTTCAAACTTGAATATACTGTAGCCATATTGTGGGCCTGCATTTCTAGGGAGTATAAGGGGTTTCGCCCCCCATTGAAAAAGCATTGGATGTTTGACACCTCCTAACTTGGAGATGCTTTACATGACGAGGCCCAAACTTATTGTGGAGCATTCTGTATAAAGGAGGGACAGACTTTGTAAAGCAGAAGTTTGTCCGAGCTTCCTAGAGCTACTTCCAATTAGCAACATGCTAACCATTAGCCGCTAACATGGTTGTGCTCAGGATCACCGGGTGATTGTACTCTGTCAGTTTGGTCCAAATCCTGTACTGGGAAGTGCCTCAAATAGGGGTGCCAATACTTAATGTCGCCAAACGTCACCAAAGTTCATGGGTCAGATTGGCCTCCTTTAGCAACTCAGCCTCACCACATCTGGGCCCAGAACTCAATATTTGACCAAAATGGTCAGTAGCGCCATTTCCCACAGGTGGGTGGTGCTGTATTTGCCAATTGGGTCGTGTCTGGGCATCATGCCAGGTCCTGTTGGAAGCAAAGGCCCAATAGGAAAGCATGTGAAATCCAAAATGGGGTAGAAAAATGACACATAGCTGAAAGTCACTTGAAAATTTTAAAATGTCAAGAGGAAGTGACTGTGCGAAAATCAGATTCCTACATTAATCACAGCAACTGCGGTGAGCGTCGAAAGTTGCCATTCTATCTCAATTGATCCTCTCCCTCTGGCCCTCAGAGTTCCGTCGTCATGGAAACTCACTGACACAGCTGCAGCGGCCAGTCTGCCGAAGTGCAGAGACTTTGCTCACAATAAGTCCCATTGGATTATAATGGAGAACTTTGCCACGAACAACGCTTCATATCTCCTGATCCCTAAATGGTAGAGACGTAATTTTTTCTGCGTTTAGTTCGTAACGGATAGTAGAAGAAGAAAAGCTATCGGGTTTTGCTGGAAAAAGTTTAATAAAGGCGTAAAAAATTATGATCTAAAGGAAATTTTTAAGAAATTTCAAAAATCCTCTAAATGCGGTCCCGAACAAATTGCTCTAGCTGAAAAAGTATAAGAGATATCAAAATAATTATTTCACTGTGAGTATGAGCAGGCTTTTGAGGACTATGTTGCTCATTTTTATGTTTGTACAAAAATCGGTGTAGGCACAGCGACGATGTAAAAAAGTGGATCATGTGGAAAAATGCAGCTCTAAAGCATTTTCAGGATTTTGCACATTCGCTACTCCCGAACAAGTTGTTCCTGTGGAAAAACCGTAAAAGTTATCCACAAAATTCCTTTTTTGTGAGTGCCAGAAGGGTTGGGACATTCATGTGTGAAAGTCTCATGCCTGTACGTCAAACGGTTTAGGAGTAGCGACGATGCGAAAATGTGTGATGTTTTGGATTTTTAGACGTCATTTTTCAAAAGCGCTCCATAGGAAATGAATGGGGGAGGTTTCGGGTTTGTGTCGCTCTGAGGTGATTTGCGAAAAATCTATAAATGCTACACCAATGAGGGTTACATTTCCTGAATCCAGACAAAAATTCCTACGTTTTGATGTATAATTTATGTGGATAGGTTGAAAATTGAGCGAGTGAGAAGAAGTTGTTCGGAGAAGAAGAATTTGTTGAATTTCTAGAGTACGCACTCTATAACTGCCTCCTTGACGACCATAGCAACGCATGTTATTTGCTGAATTTCTTGAAAAGCCAAAATTATTTTAAGGAGGTACTATATGAAAATGGTAAAAGATATGAAAAAGCTGAAATAGACCATAATAGCTGAAAGATATCACTACATTTTAAAAGTTGAATGGCGTTTCTAGCTGAAAGTAGGCTGAAGCAGTAAGCTGTTAAAAAGCAGCTGAAATGAGCGGAATTTTAGTGAATTACATTCATTTCCTATGGGAGAAAAAAAAGCTGAAAATGTGCAGAAAAAGCTGAATATTTTAAAAAGTTGAAGAGTTAAAAGTACAAAAAGATATAGCCATCGATTCCAGAAGAAGCTGAATAGTTTAAAAGTTGAATGGTTGAAATCGGAGAAAAACTGTAGGAGGAGAAGCGAATCAAACTTTAAACAGTAAAAAGGCGGAAGAGGATCTCAATAACTGTGAATGCCTACTGCATTCACAGTAATAATAACTAGAAAAGGCTGTTCCTGCGAAACAGCAGTGAGAATGCTAATCTGCAGAATGATTGAGCAGAATATGCAGAAAACATTGAAATCAGATTTCAAGAATTTGAAAAAATTTAAAAACTTGAAGGGATTTGAAGAATTTGAAAAAGTTTGAAGAATTTAAAGAAATAGAAGAATTTGAAGGAATTTGAAGTTTGAAAAATTTGAAGAAATTTGAAGAATTTGAAAAATTTGAAGAATTTGAAACATTTGAAAAAATTTGGAGAATTTGAAAAAGTTTGAAGGAATTTGAAAAATTTGAAGAAATTTGAAATATTTGAAAATTTTCAAAAAATTTGAAGGAATTTGAAAAATTTGAAGAATTTGACAAACTTGAAGAATTTAAAAATTTAGAAGAAATTTATAGAATTTGAAAAAATTTGAAGGAATTTGAAAAATTTGAAAAATTAAAAAAAATTGAAGAATTTGAAGATTAAGAACAACTAAAAAAATTCTGAAGAAATTTAGCAAGGCGCCTGCCTCGTGGTACCGTCAAAAATACTAACGGGGAGTAACACTGCGAATTTCAGCTTCCTACGGTCTTCACAGCACCCACAGTGCTCTTCGAAAGGTGCCATGTTAAGTCAATGGACCTCCTAGAAGCCTCTGGCTAAAAGGGTTGTCATGGAGACTCCCTCACAGCTGTAGCCCTCTATTTGTCTGTAAAGGCAGAACAACCCCGGCTAAGCAGAAGTTGGTAGGACCTTTCTAAAGCTACTTCTGGTTAGCAACATGCTAACCGTTAGCTGCTAGCATGGTTGTGTTCAGTATCACCGGGTGATTGTACTCTGTCAGTTTGGTCCAAATCCTGTACTGGGAAGTGCCTCAAAAAGGGGTGCCAATACTTAATGTCACCAAACGTGACCAAAGTTCATGGGTCAGATTGGCCTCCTTTAGCAACTCAGCCTCACCACATCTGGGCCAAGAACTCAACATTTGACCAAAATGGTCAGTAGCGTCATTTCCCACATGTGGTGGGTGCTGTATTGGCCAATTGGGTCGTGTCTGGGCATCATGCCAGGTCCTGTTGGAAGCAAAGGCCCAATAGGAAAGCATGTGACATCCAAAATGGGACAGAAAACTGACACATGGCTGAAAGTCACTTGAAAATTTTAAAATGTTAAGAGGAAGTGACTGTGCGAATTTCAGGCTCCTACATTAATCATAGCCGCTGCAGCGGGCGTCGAAAGTTGCCATTGTATCTCAATGGAGATTCTCCCTCTGGCCCTCAGAGTTCCGTCGTCATGGAAACTCACTGACACAGCTGCAGCGGCCAGTCTCCCGAAGTGCAGAGACTTTGTCAGACTCTGCCTCATTGAAATAGAATGGAGAACTTTGCCTCAAACAACGCTCCATATCTCCTGTTCTGTAAATGGTAGAGACATAATTTTTTCAGCGTTTAGTTCGTAACGGATAGGAGAACAAGAAAAACTATCGGTTTTTGCTAGAAATATTTTAATTTAGGCGTAAAAAATTATGATATAAAGAGGATTTTTATGAAATTTGAGAAATCCTCTAAAAAGGTTCCCGAACAAATCGCTGTAGCTGAAAAAGTATAAGAGATATCAAAATAATTCTTTCACTCTGAGTATCAGCAGGCTTTTGAGGACTATGGAGTTCATTTTTAGGTTTGTACAAAAATCGGTGTAGGCACAGCGACGATGTAAAAAGTGGATGATGTGGAAGAATGAAGCTCCAAAGCGTTTTAAGGATTTTGCACATTCGCTACTCCCGAACAAATTGTTCCTGCGGAAAAACCGTAACAGTTATCCACAAAATTCCTTTTTTATGAGTGCCAGAAGGGTCGGGACATTCATGTGTGAAAGTCTCATGCCTGTACATAAAACGGTTTAGGAGTAGCGACGATGTAGAAAAGTGCCTCATTTGGGGAGATTGAAGTCTGATCCAGTTTTAGCTTTTTCCCAAAACGCTACTCCCGAACAAATTGTTCCTGCGGCAAAACCGTAACATTTATCGACAAAATTTCTCTTTTGTGAGCGCCAGAAGGGTCTGGACATGAATGTGTGAAAGTCTCGTGCCTGTACATGAAACGGTTTAGGAGTAGTGACGATGTAAATACATGTGATGTTTTGGATTTCCAGGTGTCATTTTTGAAAACCGCTCCATAGGAAATGAATGGGGAAGGTTTCGGGTTTGTGTCGCTCTGAGGTGATTTGCGAAAAATCTATAAATGCTACACCAATGAGGGTTACATTTCCTGAATCCAGACAAAAATTCCTACGTTTTGATGTATAATTTATGTGGATAGGTTGAAAATTGAGCGAGTGAGAAGAAGTTGTTCGGAGAAGAAGAATTTGTTGAATTTCTAGAGTGCGCACTCTAACAGAGGCTCCTTGACAACCATAGCAACGCATGTTATTTGCTGAATTTCTTGAAAAGCCAAAATTATTTTAAGGAGGTACTATATGAAAATGGTAAAAGATATGAAAAAGCTGAACTATACCATAATAGCTGAAAGATATCACTACATTTTAAAAGTTGAATGGCGTTTCTAGCTGAAAGTAGGCTGAAGCAGTAAGCTGTCAAAAAGCTGAAATATTTGAAGAATTTGAAGGATTCTCCATTCATTTGAATGAGAGCAAAAAAGTTACAAAAAGTTGAATATTTTAAATATTATAAAAGTTATAATTACCAAAAGTCTTAGCAGTAATGTCCTGAAGGAGCTGAACGTTTTGATACCAGAATGGTTGAAATCGGTTGAAAAATGCAGAACTAGTTAGAAGTCAGAAAACGTACGGAATAATAATAATAATAATAATAATAAAAACTAGAAAAGGCTGTTCCTGCGAAACAGCAGTGAGAATGCTAATCTGCAGAATGATTGAGCAGAAGATGCAGAAAACATTGAAATCAGATTTGAAGAATTTGAAAAAGTTTGAAGAATTGAAAGAAATAGAAGAATTTGAAGGATTTTGAAGTTTGAAACATTTGAAGAAATTTGGAGAATTTGAAAAAGTTTGAAGAAATTTGAAATATTTGAAAATTTTCAAAAAATTTGAAGGAATTTGAAAAATTTGAAGAATTTGACAAACTTGAAGAATTTAAAAATTTTGAAGAAATTTGGAGAATTTGAACAAATTTGAAGGAATTTGAAAAATTTGAAAAATTTAAAAAAATTGAAGAATTTGAAGATTAAGAACAACTAAAAAAATTCTGAAGAAATTTAGCAAGGCGCCTGCCTCGTGGTACCATCAAAAATACTAACGTGGAGTAACACTGCGAATTTCAGCTTCCTACGGTCTTCACAGCACCCACAGTGCCCTTCGAAAGGTGCCATGTTAAGTCAATGGACCTCCTAGAAGCCTCTGGCTAAAAGGGTTGTCATGGAGACTCCCTCACAGCTGTAGCCCTCTATTTGTCTGTAAAGGCAGAACAACCCCGGCTAAGCAGAAGTTGGTAGGACCTTTCTAAAGCTACTTCTGGTTAGCAACATGCTAACCGTTAGCCGCTAGCATGGTTGTGTTCAGTATCACCGGGTGATTGTACTCTGTCAGTTTGGTCCAAATCCTGTACTGGGAAGTGCCTCAAAAAGGGGTGCCAATACTTAATGTCACCAAACGTGACCAAAGTTCATGGGTCAGATTGGCCTCCTTTAGAAACTCAGCCTCACCACATCTGGGCCAAGAACTCAACATTTGACCAAAATGGTCAGTAGCGCCATTTCCCACATGTGGGGGGTGCTGTATTGGCCAATTGGGTCATGTCTGGGCATCATGCCAGGTCCTGTTGGAAGCAAAGGCCCAATAGGAAAGCATGTGACATCCAAAATGGGACAGAAAACTGACACATGGCTGAAAGTCACTTGAAAATTTTAAAATGTTAAGAGGAAGTGACTGTGCGAATTTCAGGCTCCTACATTAATCACAGCCACTGCAGTGGATGTTGAAAGTTGCTATTCTATCCGAATGGAGCATGTCCCTCTGGCCCTCAGAGTTCCGTCGTCATGGAAACTCACTGACACAGCTGCAGCGGCCAGTCTCCCGAAGTGCAGAGACTTTGTCAGACTCTGCCTCATTGAAATAGAATGGAGAACTTTGCCTCAAACAACGCTCCATATCTCCTGTTCTGTAAATGGTAGAGACATAATTTTTTCAGCGTTTAGTTCGTAACGGAAAGGAGAACAAGAAAAACTATCGGTTTTTGCTAGAAATATTTTAATTTAGGCGTAAAAAATTATGATATAAAGAGGATTTTTATGAAATTTGAGAAATCCTCTACAAACAGTCACGAACAAATCGCTGTAGCTGAAAAAGTATAAGAGATATCAAAATAATTCTTTCACTCTGAGTATCAGCAGGCTTTTGAGGACTATGGAGTTCATTTTTAGGTTTGTACAAAAATCGGTGTAGGCACAGCGACGATGTAAAAAGTGGTTGATGTGGAAGAATGAAGCTCCAAAGCGTTTTAAGGATTTTGCACATTCGCTACTCCCGAACAAATTGTTCCTGCGGAAAAACCGTAACAGTTATCCACAAAATTCCTTTTTTATGAGTGCCAGAAGGGTCGGGACATTCATGTGTGAAAGTCTCATGCCTGTACATAAAACGGTTTAGGAGTAGCGACGATGTAGAAAAGTGCCTCATTTGGGGAGATTGAAGTCTGATCCTGTTTTAGCATTTTCCCAAAACGCTACTCCCGAACAAATTGTTCCTGCGGCAAAACCGTAACATTTATCGACAAAATTTCTCTTTTGTGAGCGCCAGAAGGGTCTAGACATGAATGTGTGAAAGTCTCGTGCCTGTACATGAAACGGTTTAGGAGTAGTGACGATGTAAATACATGTGATGTTTTGGATTTCCAGGTGTCATTTTTGAAAACCGCTCCATAGGAAATGAATGGGGAAGGTTTCGGGTTAGTGTCGCTCTGAGGTGATTTGCGAAAAATCTATAAATCCCACACCAATGATGGTTACATCTTCCGAATCCAGACAAAAATTCCTACGTTTTGATGTATAATTTATGTGGATAGGTTGAAAATTGAGCGAGTGAGAAGAAGTTGTTCGGAGAAGAAGAATTTGTTGAATTTCTAGAGTGCGCACTCTAACAGAGGCTCCTTGACAACCATAGCAACGCATGTTATTTGCTGAATTTCTTGAAAAGCCAAAATTATTTTAAGGAGGTACTATATGAAAATGGTAAAAGATATGAAAAAGCTGAACTATACCATAATAGCTGAAAGATATCACTACATTTTAAAAGTTGAATGGCGTTTCTAGCTGAAAGTAGGCTGAAGCAGTAAGCTGTCAAAAAGCTGAAATATTTGAAGAATTTGAAGGATTCTCCATTCATTTGAATGAGAGCAAAAAAGTTACAAAAAGTTGAATATTTTAAATATTATAAAGGTTATAATTACCAAAAGTCTTAGCAGTAATGTCCTGAAGGAGCTGAACGTTTTGATACCAGAATGGTTGAAATCGGTTGAAAAATGCAGAACTAGTAGGAAGTCGAAAAACGTACGGAATAATAATAATAATAACTAGAAAAGGCTGTTCCTGCGAAACAGCAGTGAGAATGCTAATATGCAGAATGATTGAGCAGAAGACGCAGAAAACGCTGAAATCAGATTTGAAGAATTTGAAAAAAAATGTAAAAATTTGAAGGGATTTGAAGAATTTGAAAAAGTTTGAAGAATTGAAAGAAATAGAAGAATTTGAAGAGTTTGAAAAATTTGAAGAAATTTGAAGAATTTCAAACAATTGAAGAAATTTGGAGAATTTGAAAAAGTTTGAAGGAATTTGAAAAATTTGAAGAATTTGAAGAAATTTGAAATATTTGAAAATTTTCTAAAAATTTGAAGGAATTTGAAAAATTTGAAGAATTTGACAAATTTGAAGAATTTAAAAATTTTGAAGAAATTTGGAGAATTTTAACAAATTTGAAGGAATTTGAAAAATTTGAAAATTTAAAAAAAAATTGAAGAATTTCAAGATTAAGAACTAAAAAAATTCTGAAGAAATTTAGCAAGGCGTTTGCCTTGTGGTACCGTCAAAAATACTAACGGGAAGTAACACTGCGAATTTCAGCTTCCTACGGTCTTCACAGCACCCGCAGTGGCCTTCGAAAGGTGCCATGTTAAGTCAATGGACCTCCTAGAAGCCTCTGGCTAAAAGGGTTGTCATGGAGACTCCCTCACAGCTGTAGCCCTCTATTTGTCTGTAAAGGCAGAACAACCCCGGCTAAGCAGAAGTTGGTAGGACCTTTCTAAAGCTACTTCTGGTTAGCAACATGCTAACCATTAGCCGCTAGCAAGGTTGTGTCCAGTATCACCGGGTGAGTGTACTCTGTCAGTTTGGTCCAAATCCTGTGCTGGGAAGTGCCTCAAAAAGGGGTGCCAATACTTAATGTCACCAAACGTGACCAAAGTTCATGGGTCAGATTGGCCTCCTTTAGCAACTCAGCCTCACCACATCTGGGCCAAGAACTCAACATTTGACCAAAATGGTCAGTAGCGCCATTTCCCACAGGTGGGTGGTGCTGTATTGGCCAATTGGGTCGTGTCTGGGCATCATGCCAGGTCCTGTTGGAAGCAAAGGCCCAATCGAAAAGCATGTGACATCCAAAATGGGACAGAAAACTGACACATGGCTGAAAGTCAAATGAAAATTTTAAAATGTCAAGAGGAAGTGACTGTGCGAATTTCAGATTGCTACATTAATCATAGCTGCTGCAGCAGGCGTCGAAAGTTGCCATTGTATCTCAATGGAGATTCTCCCTCTGGCCCTCAGAGTTCCGTCGTCATGGAAACTCACTGACACAGCTGCAGCGGCCAGTCTCCTGAAGTGCAGAGACTTTGTCAGACTCTGCCTCATTGAAATAGAATGGAGAACTTTGCCTCAAACAACGCTCCATATCTCCTGTTCTGTAAATGGTAGAGACATAATTTTTTCAGCGTTTAGTTCGTAACGGATAGGAGAACAAGAAAAACTATCGGTTTTTGCTAGAAATATTTTAATTTAGGCGTAAAAAATTATGATATAAAGAGGATTTTTATGAAATTTGAGAAATCCTCTACAAACGGTCCCGAACAAATCGCTGTAGCTGAAAAAGTATAAGAGATATCAAAATAATTCTTTCACTCTGAGTATCAGCAGGCTTTTGAGGACTATGGAGTTCATTTTTAGGTTTGTACAAAAATCGGTGTAGGCACAGCGACGATGTAAAAGTGGATGATGTGGAAGAATGAAGCTCCAAAGCGTTTTAAGGATTTTGCACATTCGCTACTCCCGAACAAATTGTTCCTGCGGAAAAAACCGTAACAGTTATCCACAAAATTCCTTTTTTATGAGTGCCAGAAGGGTCGGGACATTCATGTGTGAAAGTCTCATGCCTGTACATAAAACGGTTTAGGAGTAGCGACGATGTAGAAAGTGCCTCATTTGGGGAGATTGAAGTCTGATCATGTTTTAGCATTTTCCCAAAACGCTACTCCCAAACAAATTGTTCCTGCGGCAAAACCGTAACATTTATCGACAAAATTTCTCTTTTGTGAGCGCCAGAAGGGTCTGGACATGAATGTGTGAAAGGCTCGTGCCTGTACATGAAACGGTTTAGGAGTAGTGACGATGTAAATACATGTGATGTTTTGGATTTCCAGGTGTCATTTTTGAAAACCGCTCCATAGGAAATGAATGGGGAAGGTTTCGGGTTAGTGTCGCTCTGAGGTGATTTGCGAAAAATCTATAAATCCCACACCAATGATGGTTACATTTTCCGAATCCAGACAAAAATTCCTACGTTTTGATGTATAATTTATGTGGATAGGTTGAAAATTGAGCGAGTGAGAAGAAGTTGTTCGGAGAAGAAGAATTTGTTGAATTTCTAGAGTGCGCACTCTAACAGAGGCTCCTTGACAACCATAGCAACGCATGTTATTTGCTGAATTTCTTGAAAAGCCAAAATTATTTTAAGGAGGTACTATATGAAAATGGTAAAAGATATGAAAAAGCTGAACTATACCATAATAGCTGAAAGATATCACTTACATTTTAAAAGTTGAATGGCGTTTCTAGCTGAAAGTAGGCTGAAGCAGTAAGCTGTCAAAAAGCTGAAATATTTGAAGAATTTGAAGGATTCTCCATTCATTTGAATGAAGAGCAAAAAAGTTACAAAAAGTTGAATATTTTAAATATTATAAAAGTTATAATTACCAAAAGTCTTAGGCAGTAATGTCCTGAACGGAGCTGAACGTTTTGATACCAGAATGGTTGAAATCGGTTGAAAAAATGCAGAAGTAGTTAGAAGTCAGAAAAACGTACGGAATAATAATAATAATAACTAGAAAAGGCTGTTCCTGCGAAACAGCAGTGAGAATGCTAATCTTGCAGAATGATTGAGCAGAAGATGCAGAAAACATTGAAATCAGATTTGAAGAATTTGAAAAAGTTTGAAGAATTGAAAGAAATAGAAGAATTTGAAGGATTTTGAAGTTTGAAAAATTTGAAGAATTTGAAAAATTTGAAGAATTTGAAAAATTTGAAGAATTTGACAAACTTGAAGAATTTAAAAAATTTAGAAGAAATTTAGAGAATTTGAAAAAATTTGAAGGAATTTGAAAAATTTGAAAAATTTAAAAAAATTGAAGAATTTGAAGATTAAGAACAACTAAAAAAAATTCTGAAGAAATTTAGCAAGGCGCCTGCCTCGTGGTACCGTCAAAAATACTAACGGGGAGTAACACTGCGAATTTCAGCTTCCTACGGTCTTCACAGCACCCACAGTGCCCTTCGAAAGGTGCCATGTTAAGTCAATGGACCTCCTAGAAGCCTCTGGCTAAAAGGGTTGTCATGGAGACTCCCTCACAGCTATAGCCCTCTATTTGTCTGTAAAGGCAGAACAACCCCGGCTAAGCAGAAGTTGGTAGGACCTTTCTAAAGCTACTTCTGGTTAGCAACATGCTAACCGTTAGCCGCTAGCATGGTTGTGTTCAGTATCACCGGGTGATTGTACTCTGTCAGTTTGGTCCAAATCCTGTACTGGGAAGTGCCTCAAAAAGGGGTGCCAATACTTAATGTCACCAAACGTGACCAAAGTTCATGGGTCAGATTGGCCTCCTTTAGCAACGCAGCCTCACCACATCTGGGCCAAGAACTCAACATTTGACCAAAATGGTCAGTAGCGCCATTTCCCACATGTGGGTGGTGCTGTATTGGCCAATTGGGTCGTGTCTGGGCATCATGCCAGGTCCTGTTGGAAGCAAAGGCCCAATAGGAAGCATGTGACATCCAAAATGGGACAGAAAACTGACACATGGCTGAAAGTCACTTGAAAATTTTAAAATGTTAAGAGGAAGTGACTGTGCGAATTTCAGGCTCCTACATTAATCACAGCCACTGCAGTGGATGTTAAAAGTTGCTATTCTATCCGAATGGAGCGTGTCCCTCTGGCCCTCAGAGTTCCGTCGTCATGGAAACTCACTGACACAGCTGCAGCGGCCAGTCCTCCCGAAGTGCAGAGACTTGTCAGACTCTGCCTCATTGAAATAGAATGGAGAACTTTGCCTCAAACATCGCTCCATATCTCCTGTTCTGTAAATGGTAGAGACATAATTTTTTTCAGCGTTTAGTTCCTAACGGATAGGAGAACAAGAAAAACTATCGGTTTTTTGCTAGAAATATTTTAATTTAGGCGTAAAAAATTATGATATAAAGAGGATTTTTTATGAAATTTGAGAAATCCTCTACAAACGGTCCCCGAACAAATCGCTGTAGCTGAAAAAGTATAAGAGATATCAAAATAATTCTTTCACTCTGAGTATCAGCAGGCTTTTGAGGACTATGGAGTTCATTTTTAGGTTTGTACAAAAATCGGTGTAGGCACAGCGACGATGTAAAAAAGTGGATGATGTGGAAGAATGAAGCTCCAAAGCGTTTTAAGGATTTTGCACATTCGCTACTCCCGAACAAATTGTTCCTGCGGAAAAACCGTAACAGTTATCCACAAAATTCCTTTTTTATGAGTGCCAGAAGGGTCGGGACATTCATGTGTGAAAGTCTCATGCCTGTACATAAAACGGTTTAGGAGTAGCGACGATGTAGAAAAGTGCCTCATTTGGGGAGATTGAAGTCTGATCCTGTTTTAGCATTTTCCCAAAACGCTACTCCCGAACAAAATTGTTCCTGCGGCAAAACCGTAACATTTATCGACAAAATTTCTCTTTTGTGAGCGCCAGAAGGGTCGGGACATGAATGTGTGAAAGTCTCGTGCCTGTACATGAAACGGTTTAGGAGTAGTGACGATGTAAATACATGTGATGTTTTGGATTTCCATGTGTCATTTTTGAAAACCGCTCCATAGGAAATGAATAGGGAAGGTTTCGGGTAGTGTCGCTCTGAGGTGATTTGCGAAAAATCTATAAATCCCACACCAATGATGGTTACATTTTCCGAATCCAGACAAAAATTCCTACGTTTTGATGTATAATTTATGTGGATAGGTTGAAAATTGAGCGAGTGAGAAGAAGTTGTTCGGAGAAGAAGAATTTGTTGAATTTCTAGAGTGCGCACTCTAACAGAGGCTCCTTGACAACCATAGCAACGCATGTTATTTGCTGAATTTCTTGAAAAGCCAAAATTATTTTAAGGAGGTACTATATGAAAATGGTAAAAGATATGAAAAAGCTGAACTATACCATAATAGCTGAAAGATATCACTACATTTTTAAAAGTTGAATGGCGTTTCTAGCTGAAAGTAGGCTGAAGCAGTAAGCTGTCAAAAAGCTGAAATATTTGAAGAATTTGAAGGATTCTCCATTCATTTGAATGAGAGCAAAAAAGTTACAAAAAGTTGAATATTTTAAATATTATAAAAGTTATAATTACCAAAAGTCTTAGCAGTAATGTCCTGAAGGAGCTGAACGTTTTGATACCAGAATGGTTGAAATCGGTTGAAAAAATGCAGAACTAGTAGGAAGTCGAAAACGTACGTAATAATAATAATAATATAAAATAAAGAAAAACAGGAAAACATAAGTGAGAATGCTGTATAGCATTCTCACTTGATATAAAAATAAAAAACAGGAAAACAATAAGTGTAGAGGCTTGTGAGCATTCTCACTTGACTATAAAGGCGGTTTTTCCTGCGACACAGTCAGTGAGAATGCTAATCTGCAGAATGATTGAGACAGAAATGCAGAAAACATTGAAATCGTCAGATTTGAAGAATTTGAAAAGTTTGAAGAATTGAAAGAAATTTTGAAGGATTTTGAAGTTTGAAAAATTTGAAGAAATTTGAAGATTTGGAAACAATGTGAAGGAATTTGAAAAATTTTCAGAAATTTTGGAGAGAATTTGAAAAAGTTTGAAGGAATTTGAAAAATTGAAGAATTTGAAATATTTGAAAATTTTCAAAAATTTTAAGGAATTTGAAAAATTTGAAGAATTTGACAAACTTGAAGAATTTAAAAATTTTAGAAGAAATTTAGAGAGAATTTGAACAAATTTGAAGGAATTTTCAAAATTTGAAAAAGTTAAAAAAACTTGAAGAATTTGAAGATTAAGAACAACTAAAAAAATTCTGAAGAAATTTAGCAAGGCGCCTGCCTCGTGGTAACGTCAAAAATACTAACGGGGAGTACCACTGCGAAGTTCAGCTTCCCTACGGTCTTCACAGCACCCACAGTGCTCTTCGAAAGGTGCCATGTTAAGTCAATGGACCTCTAGAAGCCTCTGGCTAAAAGGGTTGTCATGGAGACTCCCTCACAGCTGTAGCCCTCTATTTGTTCTGTAAAGGCGAACAAACCCCGGCTAAGCAGAAGTTTGGTAGGACCTTTCTAAAGCTATCTGGGTTAGCACATGCTAACCGTTAGCCGCTAGCATGGTTTGTTCAGTATCACCGGGTGATTGTACTCTGTCATTTGGTCCAAATCCTGTACGGGAAGTTGCCTCAAAAAGGGGTGTGCCAATACTTATTGTCACCAAACGTGACCAAAGTTCATGGGTCAGATTGGCCTCCTTTAGAAACTCAGCCTCACCACATCTGGGCCCAGAACTCAACATTTGACCCAAATGGTCAGTTGCTCCATTTCCCACATGTGGGGGGGTGTGTATTGGCCAA